>NC_083629.1:6723707-7036207 GCF_963584025.1 Labrus mixtus | reverse complement strand
CTGTCAGCCAATCAGAGGCCGGCTCAGGCTGCGATTGACAGCTGCAATGGGGGGGGGAGAGGAGGCCGTGCCGGTTCACACCTCTCAAAAAAAAAAAAAAAAATGTTTGGATGCTGAATGTCAGATGTGAGGAGTTTTATCCGCAGAGGTCCCTGGAAGTTCACAATCCTCTTAGCGGTCAGCGCTGCTCGGGCCTTTAATGCTGTTAAAAATCGAATCCGCCTCCGTTTATCCACTTAGCGGCACAAAGAGAGGCCGAGCTGACCGCCGGGATTAAACACACCTAATCCACACACAGCCAGAGGTGAGAGAGATCAGTGGCCACAGACACAGAGGAGGATCGTTAACGCTCTTTATCTGACCGTGTCTGATTTCCTATAATCTCATCCGATGTGGGATTAGGAGAATGTTAAAGAAGGTGCAAAATGTCGTGCAGAGGCTCCAACTTGAGAGGAGGAAGAATATCTGAATGTGATGATTCTTCTCATCTAGATTACTCAATTTGAAGTGAATTATTTCCTTCTGTAACTAACGGAGCCACTCAAACTTTAAATATAGAAAAACAACAAAAGAGAAGTGAATGATCCAGATGAAAGCAGGAAACAGACACAAAGATTTCACTTTCATTTTTGAGGATTTAAACAAACGATACTCTGATTAAACTCCTTAAACAGAGGATGCTTTCAGACTCTTTGTAGTGTGTGATTCTAAATGATTGCACCTCCACATCGTCACAGTTCCACCTGAAACACAGACTCCTCATTTCTATTTCCACTCCTGTGTTCTGTGCATCCCCGCGTCGTCTCCTCCTCCTCCTCTCACTTTATTTCTCCGCGTTGCTCTATATTTCAGCGTCGCTTTCCTTCCTGTATATTTTTTTTTCTTTCTTCTTTGTACTCGGTGCGGCACGCCGAGAGCTGCAGAGAAATGGAGTCTAATTCGTTGTATGTGTTGGCACTCGGCCAAATAAAAGTGATTGTGCTTTCAGGAGGAGGATGCTGCTGCACGCTGCGGCTGATCAGAGATAATGTACGTGAAGATTTGAGTTTAAGTGAGAAGGGACAGTACCCACTAATAAATACACACGTCAAATAAACGCCAAAAAGCTGCTGAAGTCCCCGTCCTAAAATACATCACCGCACAAAAGAAGGAAGCACAGTTATAAAAACACGAGAGAAAGATGATTTAAAAAAGTTTCTTTTGAGGGTTTTAGTGTCAATAAAATGTGTTGATTTCACCGCTGCAGAACACTTCCTGAATGTGTGTTTTTATTTCCTCCTAAAGATCATTTCAGTGTTTCAGTTTGTAACCCGAGGGTGTTACTCGCTCACTTCTCAGGATGAAGTGGGGCTCTTTAAAGTGTTGATAATTGGACAATTCTTTTTATTATCATGTTGTATGTTTAGTTTCTCCTGGATCAAAACCTCCAGAGTAAAATGTGTAAAGACTGACTAAATGACTAAAGAAACAGTGCAACCTTCTTTTGTCTCATTTTTCATCCTTTTCTCTTTTTTTAAAGATCTTCTTCTGCAACATTTGTGTCTCCTGTTGCAACATCAGGAGGTGGACGGTTTGGATGACGCGAGTCTGTGACCGGGACGACTCGTGCACACTTAGTCTGTGCAACGAAAAGCACCACATTTTAATCTTACTTGGGATCTTTGTTTAAAATTATCATCACATTCCCAGATCTCAGCTGGGCAATGAAACAATTTTACAAATTTAAGAGAAGTACAAAGATACGACATAAACGTTGAGAGGATCCATCGGGGCAGGTCGACAGAAGTTTGTTTGCAAGTTTTAAAATATGGCACTCGGGATATTCGATTGTTTGAACCAGTCTTACTTTATTCACACCCTTTTCTTGAAGCAGACAGATCATGCTAAACGATCCGGATGTCAAATCAGGAGGTTTGACCGTCTTTGTTTCCTCCTGCGGCCTCCTCTCTCATAATTCAGTCCCTCCTTGTTGAAGTACGGACACACAGAGGATGAACAAAAGGCCACTCGGCCTCTCTCTCTGTCCTTCCTCTGCTGATGTAAACTTTTAGTTCAAACAGATTTTCAAACTGGTTTCATGCAGAGGTTGGTGCGGCGTGCGGGGTCCTTCACAGGAGGCCGAGCTGTTGGACATGCGGCTCTATGCCGAGGACGCTGCGAGAGACAAAAGAGGCCTCTCCTCCGCTGTCAAGATAACGCCACACAGCTATTGTAAAGTCACGGGCTATTGTGTAGACGACGATGTCTGCAAAAGGCCCGCACAGTGCAGCACACACACAGACACACACGGAAACACACAAAGACGACACAGAAATGTGACAGAATTGGACGCTTCTTCTCCTCTGAAGACGGTGCTGGGAGGAGAAAAAAAAAAAGAAGACGGGACGGAGGGGGGAACAAAAGAGGAGCGTTTCAAAAAACACTTCTGAACGCACAGATCAAAGCAGCGAGGAGAGAGAACGGCGTGCAGAGAGGGGGAAAAGTAAAATCATAAACACAGAGTAAACAAGGAGAGATGGAATGAGTGGCTGAGCGAGGCGCCAAGAGAGAGAGAGAGGGGGGGAGAGGAAGAGTGGGGGGAGAGAGGTGTCATAGCATCTTAACCACGTCCACAAAGTGTCTGCTCCCGCCGCACACACCCGCTCAGGTTATCGCTCGGCAGGATTGACTTTTCTCGGGGTGTTGCGGAAGGCCGGCAGGTGTTTGTGCGGCGCGACGAGGCAGCTGCAGCCGAGTGAGGAGATAACAACCAGAAAAACAAGCCTTCCTCCTCCTCCTCCTCCTCCTCCTCCTCTTCTCCTTCTCTTTAGCTTTTTTTTCCCTTCAGTGACAGGGCGACAGCAAAATGTACAAAACCCACAAGGTCGCCTCCTTCTCTGTTTCTCTCCAGAACGCTGAAACATGAGACAGATACGGGAGGTGAAAACCAGTATCCACACCAGTAAGCTGTCCCAGTTCACAGGAATATTTAGAGGGAGGGAGGAACTGAGAGGAACGGGAGCAGTTTGTTTTCTATCAGTGCTGACCTTTCATTACCTCTAACTGTTGTGGTGTGTTTGTTGCTGATTTTTATGTAATTTATGCAAATAAAACAAATTTTATAATAAAGAAAAAAACATTTATTTTGTTTTGTTTTCACTCAGGGTTGATGCAGAGGATTTAAGATTAAATCAGTAACAGTTTTCATCTCGACGGCTGCAGACACATACACGAAAGGACGGGGGAAAAAAAGATTTTAAATAGACTCATTACTTGCAAAAATATTTATTTTGGCTAATCAGTCACTCCCTGCTAAATGCTAATGCTAACTCTTTAACTCAGTAGAATACTAAATGGAGCAGCAAGAAATCCAGCTAGTCTCACAGATGACTGGAGCAGATCCTGAAGTTTGTACCAATTCAAAAACAGACTTTGAATCATGATTCGTTTTGAATCAAAAATAGATTCTCAAATTGTATCGAATCGTGGACCCAAGAATCGAAATCGAAATCGTGAGACACCCAAATATTCCCAGCCCTAACAATGCACAGTCAAGCATCTGCTTCATGCATCGTTTGCAAACATCAGACATATGGATAAGAAAAGGCCTACCTCGCTTATTAGCAATGAAAAGGACTTCAGCTGCAGCTTAGAAGAAGCTCAGTTTTCTGTTTGCAGGTCAAAGAGTTTAGAGCTCTCCCTTGATGAAATGTTGAGTTTAAGGTCGAGGTATCCGGGCCTTATTCAGTAAGTATGGATGACAGCTTCAAAGACTCTGCTCCCGCTTTCTGCTCCCCGTCCAGGTCTACTTCACAAACACTGCTCGCTGCAGTTTGCTCGTGTGTGTCCTTGAGTTTGGAGAGAATCTATCTGCCCCTATCTGACCTCATGGCAGCTGTTGGATAAGCTTTGTTTCTCCACTTCCTCTCACACAACCACGTCGCCTTCTTTTAAAAGATCAGTGTATGGACTCTGTGATTTACTGAACAGATGAAGAGGTAATCAGTCACAGGAGACTCTTTGACTCCTCTCTCTTCAGGTAAACTGAAACACAAAAACATGTTTTTTTTTTTGTGTTCAGCTCTGCAGCTTCAACCTCCTCCGCGCTGCCGCTGCCGCCGCTCGGCACTCGCTGATAGAATTACTCCAGATTCCACTTTTGATCACAGAGGGGGGGCAACAATAACACATAATGAATACAGACACCTAATAACCAGATGCTGGAAACACTCTGCACACTATTTAGCCATTTCACAATCAAATGGAGGCTTCTCGGGGGCAAACTCTCTTAATAGCGCTGCGTTATAAATTGACCACGCTGCAGGAACGACACACGTTTTCCTCATCAGCATGTAGTTCCAGGTACAGAAGAAGAAAAGCAAAAAATAATAATCAGCACCTCGCTGCAGTTAGCTGCTGCTGCTGCAGGGTTTGTGCTGTTTTTTTTTTTTTTTTCTTCATCTGACCTCAAAGTACAAACTCGTACCTGTGAGAGCGAGCAGACGCCTACCTGCAGCCTCTGACCGCACACACACGCTAACAGCTGTTCTGCTGCACAATGCACAAACAGATCCGGTGTTTGCTTTGTTTTAACACATGATGTGAGGATAATAAACACACCCTCTTCACATAGTCTTGATTTTCTTTTTTCACACGTGCATTACGTTCTGCAGCTGACAATCCAACATCATTTATCTGTCTGTCCTTTTTTTTTTTCCCCTCATATGAAGGCAGCTCCATTATTCGCTCTCTCCACCTCAGAGAGAGAGAGAGAGAGAGAGAGAGAGAGAGAGAGATAGAGAGAGAGAGAGATCCTATATGGCACAAAGCCTTAACACACACTGTCACACTTAATGGAAGGAGCAATCAAATATTTTACAGAAAACCAAATATGCAGATGTGTCGGCGGCAATTTAGCGGGACATATTTTAGAGCGAGGGATCCGAGGAGGGGAGGAGGAGAAGAGGAAGTGATACGGGGAGAAATCGAATGAGACGTTTGATGAATATTCGCCCATTGTTCCTGGGAGTGTAAGTCGCCACCTACCTCAGAGGACCGCAGGAGGAAATAAGTCGAGCTCCTCGGCGTGGTGCGGGGTGTGGCGGGGCGGAAGTGGCAGAGGCGGCGGCATTAAGTGGCGTAATTAATAGTATTCTCACATATCTGGAGAGTTATTAGGGTGCAGCGGAGAGAAAGTCGCACCTAAAGAGGCTCTCCAATCACACTCCAAGATTTGTCACTCGCCGCAGTCGATTAAGAGCTCGTTTGAAACTGTTGACCCCGGTTAGCAGAACAAGCCCATTTGAGCTCTTAGTGAATTAGTTCAGATTTAAATGAGCTCAATAAAAGCTGCTGCACACACACACGCGCACACACACACACACACACACACACACACACACACATACAGAGGGAGCTGCAGTCAACACGTCTTATTAACAGTTTGTTCTCAGGAAAAGAGACACTGCATTAAAACATTCTGACATTTAGCTGTCATTTCATCCTCTCAAACTTTTCCTCCGCTCACATATTGCGTGCAGAAAATGACTGATAAAAGAAATCATCTGTGATAAGCAGCCATTGTTGGAAATAACCTGAAAATATCAGCAAATGTCACGTGTAAAAAAAAAAAAAAAAACTCAATATAAAACACTTATTACAGGAAATATTTGCCTGTCTAAATATTTCACACGGTAAATGTTAGCAGTGAAATACAGGGACGCCGATAGAATCCAATTAAAGAAAAGCCTCATGATGTTTTTTTTGTTTTTTTTTCAAGGGTTTTCACAGGAATGCTGAACATATCGAAGCATAAATTAACTGCAGAGACTTAATTACACGAGCAAGACGAAGAAAGAGAGGAAGAAAAAGAGAGGTGGGCAAACAGGGAGGGATGGAAGTGTGGAGAGAGCGAGAGAGAGAGGTTTTTTTTTTTTCATCTCACACTGATAACAAAAGTTAAAAAAAAAAATAAAAAAAATGTTGCAGAGACTCACCCTGCTGCAGGCTCCTCCATCTGTTTCTAAACACACACACACACACACACACACACACACAGCTGAACACACACTCACTCACACACACTCCTCAGTCCAGCAGCAGCAGGTTGAAGGTGTCTTCTTGGTTGTGGAGACTGTTTTTCACACACACTCACACTCACTCTCACACACAGACACATATACAGAAACACACACACACACACACACACACACACACACACACACACATACACACACACACACAAGCACACACTGGTATCATCCATCTTAAACAGAAAACCAGACTTCGATGTTCCCCCTAAATTCCTCCTCTGAAGTTCGCAGACGACACAAAAAGCTGCATTTCCTCGTCTGTGAATCAATTTCTTTCTTTTCTTTGCCTCTTTTTTTTTTACTGATAGAGAAAGTAGGGGGGTTTGGTGCTGGTGTGTGGTGTAGGTTGGTGTGTGTGTGTGTGGGGGGGGGGGGTCTTGTTTTATGCTTTGCACATAAATGTGATGCATAGACTCTGCTTGCTCATATCTGCCTGCATTGTACGTGGGCGGGTGTAAATCCTCGTCTTCCTGTATATCCATTAGTAATGCAACACTCTAAAAATAAAGTGCGCCCCGGCGTATCAGAGCCTATGAACATGTTGCCTGTGTAATCACATTTTATATACTTCTTTTTATCTGTTGTGTGTGTGTGTGAGAGAGAGAGAGAGAGAGAGAGAGGGAGGGATGGAGGGGAGTCCTGCAGAGACTCGGCGGTGGATTCTGCAGCTCTGCATGCGAGTATCGATGGTGATGATAGGCCAATTGCGAACGCCGGGGTTTTACCCTTTCACCAAAAACTTGTGTTATATACCAGCACGGTGGGAATACAGTGAAAGGTGAGATAAATCTGATATTTTTTCACCACATTTCCCCTCCATCCCTCCTGTCCTCTACCTCTCTGCCGCTGTGACACAAATCAGCACGCTTAGAATAAACTGCATAAGTTATCAGCTCCTTGGAAAGCAGCGTGGTGAGGAGAGGAAGAGGAGGAGACAGCGAGAGGGGAGACTTCTATCACTTAATGAAAAATAGCTTCCCTTTTGGACAGAACTTCACAGGGCTGCAATCAAGCCCTGGCCCCCACTTCTTGACGTGCAATCGAGGCAAATCAAGTCAGCATCTATTAATAATATTTCCCTGGCTCCTTTCATTGCGGCGCGTGTCCTCGCGCTGTCAGCGCTGTGATGGAGCACTGCCTTTATCTGCACCCGGCCTGCTCTGTCACAGTGATAAACAATTCTAACAAGAATCAGAATAAAGATCTCCCCAGTAGACTCCCGCAGATAGAGGGGGCCCTTTTTTCTCATTTTCTAGACGGCAAAATTTAATCTAGTGCCGACCCCCCCCCTCCTCCACACACACACACACACGCACACACACACACACACACACACCCCACCCAAATCCCTCCCTCCTCCCTCCTTCTTCCTCCTCATGCTGCCCTCCCCATCTTCCTTTTTTCTCCTCTTCCTTCTTCCCGACTCTTTTTTTTTTTTTTTCTTTTTCTGAGCGTCACATTCAAAGAGATGCAAATTTCCCTGCGAGCTGAGACCTGATGGAGTCGCAGCGCTCACTGAATGTCAAAGGGAGGAGAAGGAGGAGGATGAGGAAGAGGAAGAGGGATGGATAACTCTTCGGTCAGCCGTGTCCCACGCTGGAGGCGAGGCTCGGGTCCAAACATCTGACTCCACGCTGCCCTCACCTGCTCCTGAGGGAAGCGCCGTGCAGAGGTTGTGTTTTTTTTTTTTTTTGTTCTTCCTTCTTAATAACTTCCTTTTCTTTCTTCTTTGGACGGCGAAACTGACGGAGGTGATGAAACACTAAACGTTAAACTGAAAGCACAAATAGAGTGTTGGCATGCAGATAACGTGCGTTAAATAAAATATTTTTTTACTGAGATTTTGTTTTTGGCTGAAATATGAAAACGTAAAAAGAAAAGGAAAGAGATGTTCACAGACAGATAGACTAAGTGTTTAGTTTTACATGATGTGACGGTCATATTTTTCCTTTTAAACCCGAATGAGGACTTAAGTTCATCAAAGTTTTACAACTGTTTTAAAGATTGATGCAGCTCATTAGCCTACCTTAGCATGAAGAATAACCTGAGCCATGCTATTTGTTTGGCCCTGAAAGTGAAACACCTTATGTACAGGCTGCTTCTCACACATGTTTCAGTTACTCACATCGACAGAGTGACTTATTTGAATGTGTTTTTCTCTGTTTACAGTGTGGGCCTTTAAAATGATCAGCGAGCTCAGATTTATTTTTGGGTGTTTGGTACAAAAATAAAGAAATTCAACTTTAACAAAACACTGATACCTCGTCTTGTTATAGTTTGTAAAAAAAAAAAAAAAAAAGTCGTTATTTACATTTCTCTTATCTCTGCTTAAAGATGCTCCCCAAAGTTGTGCCGATGGCCTTGCGTTTAAGTCATGCCTCCCTCTGTACAGGGGCTAAAGTCTACAAGCGCATGGCCCGGCTTAAAGTCTGACCTGAAGCTCTCTACCCGCTTGTCATCACAATTTGTGTGCACACTGTTTTAGTGTGTGACTCCATCATTTCAAGCCAGACACTGTTAATCAGTCATCTATTAAAACACTCCGACACACCTTGAGCAAGACCAACCAGGGCCTAGTCGGTAGTACTGAACAATGAAGTGCCTGAAATTATCTTTTTAATCTAGTCATGTGAATTCATTTTTTATGCACTTTGGCGTCTCCACCAGCACATTTCTCTTGAAGTAGTCATAAAACAAAGCTTTTGGAAAAGTCCTAAAAGAAGTGCAGAAACTACATCTTCAATGTTGACGTGCTCACAGGGGGAAATGTGTTTGCAATGCGATGACGTCGTCACATTTAGTCGCTCATGTTATTGTGGTGTGATTTTTAAATATACATCCTGAGTAGAAACTTTCTCTGTGCTGTGTCTGACTCTTTCCTCTCAGAGTGGCCGCGTGCTGCTTCATCCTGCAGGAGAGGAAAGAGACATAAGAGGGACCAACAGGAGAAGCACTGGATGTGAACAGAGAGCGAGAGCTGTGCATGCCGCTGCAGACGGGACAAAAGGAATGAGAAGAGAGGGAGAAAAGGAGCCGGGGAGGGAGAGAGAGGAGGAGGGAGGAGAGGCTAGTGAGACAGAGGACAGGTGAGGGATGAGTTTGCTGAGGACAGAGGAGTAAATAAAGGAGGTGAGAGAGAGTAAGAGCTGAGGGAGGAGGTTTCTGAGATAACACAGAGAGGAGGAGGAGGAGGGGGATGCTCCACCTATCCATCCCTCTTCCTCCCTCACACCTCAGTCTCTATCTCCCCCCCCGATCCCTTCTCGTGACAGCTTCAGCCTCCGGATCAGTAGAGCCGGGGATCGTGCATCTAATCCGTTCCCTGATGCATTTTTAATTGAGCGGGAGAGCCGAGGAGGATGGGAGGGGGGAGGAGGGGGCAGGGGGTGTCACAGCAGGAGGCGGGGGCCTCACCTCCACGGTGTCAAGTGTGTCAGTGAAATTCCACTGTTGACAAATCAGCTCATACAGACGAGCTGCTGAAGGTGAAAGTGATGAAATATGAACACTTCTTCATGAAACAAGTTGGAAGTTTAACTTTGGAAGAAGTTGAACACAATGGAGGAAAAAAAGTTTTGTTTCAGACCAGATTTTGTCTGCTGAATGTGTAGAGAAGCTGTCTGCACTGACGGAGCTGAATTGTGTCCACTCAAAGATGAGGAGCTAAGAGGGGGGACAAGTTTATCGTGAGGCCAAACTCAAAGATGTGATGTGAGTGTCTCTGTTAAAAACAAAGTGTCCCCACTTAATGGAGCAAGAACGGACAACTCCAAGAGAGAAAACTCTAACACTCTCCATGTGTTACAGATCCAGATCTACTCAACACGTGAATAACAATCAAGAATGAACAGAATTGTCAAAGTAATATTAACAGACTTTATTTAGAGAACATCTTGAAAGTCCTGCAGAGGCAGAAGTGTTGTCATGGTCACTGGAAAGTTTGCACGTGGCCTCTCTTATAAACACTGCGGCCCAGTTAACACCAACTCTCAGCAGGTGTTGGCTTCAGTGATTCTGAACTGAACACTTTTTGAAATGAAGAAACATTAAAGTAGGTGTGGACATCACCACGATACCACATTATCACGATACTTGAGTCACGATAAGATTTTAAACATTTTGCGATATGAGAAGAGCGATACAATAAATTGCTTTAAATCAAGAACATCCTCTGTCATCAGTCAGTTCATCTCAACTGAACACAGACATGTTCAGACGAGCAATAAAAAACTAAAAAAGCACATTTGCCATTAATACAATTAAATATGGAGACTTGGCGGCCATGAATCGATACCCCATCTCTGATAGAAAGGGGCCATTTACCCCCCAAATCACTGCATCATAGCTCTTTTAAATACAGCACCAGCGTGGAGAATAAGTTCTGCCGTGCAGCTCCAGTGGTGGTGCATTAAATGTTTTGTGAATGAGATGATTTTTAAACTCATTTCAACACATTTAGGATGCTGAATCAATTCTTTTTTTTTAAATCAGACCCTGAATGGTGGATTGTTTGTCTGTATGAGGCTACCCAACAAAACTGGAAAAAAAACAAGATGCAACTCAAAAGTACAGTCTGATTCCCTCAGTGTGCTGCAGCATCACTCAGAGTCTGCACAACTTTTGATGCCTCTGCAGCTACACCATCAATTCTATGAAGTACACATGATTAGCTGAAACAACACAGAATAAAACCTGATGAGAGTGCAGTGACATCTTCATCTGATCTTCACTGAGAGGTGGATGAAATCCCGATGTGTTACTCGCATGGACACGTAGGCATATAAAATAATCAGAGGCAGCAAACATTGTCTTCCACGGACATGATAACACAAAGATAGGAGCCTGGAAGCCCTCTTTAGCATCTTTGCTCGCCTCTAAAGTGGTGAAATTATAACCATGGAAGTGTCCAAATCAGAGGGAAAAAAGCTCTGATCGCTTCGTTTGCATAAAAGCTGCAGCGATATAAATTGCCCGACTCTAAAAAAAAAAAGACAAATAGGCAATCCACACAGTAAAGTGAAAGTGACTCAAGAAGCCTCACAAAGGCAGGAAGACGCGCGATGGCCATTAAGAATTGTGATTCCTTTGAAAAGACTTCCAGTGTAAGAGGCTCTTCACTTTGAAAAAAGAAGTTTAAACGGTGGACTGAGACGACGGTTTACAGTGGGAGCGTTCAGCCATCAGATACTTTAAGACTAGTTCACAGTGGAGTGCTGTACAGTCGACTATAACAAACCAGTAAGTAAAAAAAATGGAGCGTTTGGTTTTCTTGTGCCAGCCAGCGTCACCACAGCCTCGTTCATGAGCTGAACTTCCTGAAGACGAGCTGACGCACCTGCTGCCTTATCTCTGCACCGTTTGAGGGTTTGGGGGTAGATGTGACGCAGAACTTTAATCTCAACTTTTTATCACCTCCTCTACTTCCTGCAGCTTCATTTTTGGGGCTACAGAGGGAGCAAAAACGTCCATGCATCTTTTCTATATTTAAATCAAATATGACCCCTTTACATGTCCAACTTCACATCTTTAAATGAACAACAATAAAGATGATACACTCTGGACTTTTTATATTCCATATGGGTAGTTCTAATTGCAGAGCCGGTTAGTGTGCGGTTATTAACGTGCAAACCAGAGGACACACCCCCCTTTACATCTGCAGGAACAGTTTGAGCTGCAGGTGTAGAAAGGTGGAAAATAAGGAGCTATTGTTGATGCAAAATAAATTGCAAGTGTGCAAAGAGATCCACAAATGTGCACACAGATTATTGAACATGTGGACTAATTAGTAGATACGTACATTAATACTAATGGCTGAAAAGTATAATTGTCTTTGCTGAAAAGATCCAAGATCAGTGAATGTGTAACACGATCCACAAATGTGTGCTGCGGGGTTTGTTTGCCCTGAACTGGGACACAAAGGTCAAACCCACTCGCTGCTCACTTGTTGTATTGAAGACCATGTGATGGTACCACCATCTTCATTACCTGTGTGACCTGTTTCATTGCCTCATATTTCAGTTTAATTTAAAAGTTGATCAACTTTTTTTTTTTTAAATCACCGCGTCTGTTTGTTTGGAACCGGAGCAGACGTCCGCCGATCGTTTGACCATCCTAACACAAAAAAAATGCTGAGCTGAAGTACATAGCATGAGCATCAAAGAGACACTGACTTTCTTTGGATTGACAGTTTTGAATTATTTTTAAATGCATGTAAAGTCTGAAATGTCTCGTGTCACCAAATAGCAGCATGTTAGATGACACACTCTTGATGAATATTAAGATTATAGATAATATTTTGTGTGATCATATTAATCAAACTCACATATCAAACACAGACATCCCTGTCTCCTCGCCTGTGTGACCCGTTTCATTGCCTCACATTTCAGTTTAATTTAAAGTTGATCAACTTTTTAAACTTTGAGCTGATCTGCAGCGTGCAGCAATTTACAGGAGTATCCATAAACCAAGCCAAAGAGGATTTACAGAGAGATACGTGCGGCATTCAGCGACGCCAAGCCACCAAACAGGTAAACAAGAGTGTGTGTGTGTGTGTGTGTGTGTGTGTGTGTGTGTGATATCACACCTTGGGGATGGTCTGTGGTTCAACGTTCCTTCGTGAAATATGATTTTATAAATCCTTCCAAAAAATTCTAATAACCCAGATAAGCTGGGGGCTTAAGTGATCCGCAGAATCAGTGGTTTGAGAGTTTAACATCAGTACCTCCGCAGGTAATTCTCATGCAAATGTGTGAGAAGACTCGCACATAAATGCCTCTGGCTGCTGAATGAGGTCCAGGTGGGAGTGAGCTTTATACGTTTCAGAGAGTGAAAGGAGGGGGGAAAAAAAGATGCCATGTGGTGGAGAAGAAAAAAAACACACAACAAATCCCAAACAAGATGCCGGCGGCGGCGGTGCTGACTCGCCTCTTAGCTCATTGTGACGAGCTTTCTCTATTTTCTCGTGGATTCATCCCGGTCCTCATCCCTCTGTGCCTCCCTGCTTACCTCTCTATCTGCCTCCTCCGTCAGACGGCTCAGAAACCAGACGCTCTAACACAAAGTGATTAACACCACCACTCCCCACATCTCTTCAAAACGCTATTTGACCATTTCTCCTGTAGGACAGAGGCTCTGCAGCTCTACGGAGGAGAGAGGGGGAAACGCACAGGAGGTCAAACTGTGTTTAAGGTTTTGACTTTTGACAGCAGTTTTGTTGAACGGTTTGCTCTTTAACACGAAGGTAAACCCTGGCCTACTCAAAAAGATTTAATAAATCTTAACAGATGTTGTAAATGCGAGAGACCCCACACATGAGGACAGACAATGACAGATGAAACTGTTTTGATCTCTTAGTGTGGGAAGAGCAACAACATGACCAAAACAGCACATCACACAAAAACAGATCCAACTCTAAAAATCTTACAAAACCTCTCGCGGTCAAAAGTGACTTCAGAGTAAAAAAACATGGCGGACAACAACATGGTGATCGTAGTTTTGGACTACTTTTTCTTCGATATTCATGAAGAAAAGAAAACTATGGATGAAGTCGTGGAGATGGCATGAACATGATTGCTACATGTCGGAGTGCGAGTTTGCTTTGCTGCCGTTGGTTGTGTTTCCTTCTTCGGTCAGCTAGCTTCTCCATTGGCTATCGTTTCATTGAATATTTAAATCCACAGAGTGGGTACTCAACTGTCTTCAGGGTTCCCCCCCAACACAATAGGAAATTGGATCATAAATATTGTACATGTTTAATATTTTCGATTTGAAGTCAGGCCTCACACCTCAGAAAAAAATCGGACAAGATAACAATCAAAGAATCTAGACTTTTCTCAGTTTTTTCAGAAGATCGAAAAGTCGAGTGCGCGTGTTGCTCCGTCCATCTGAATAACAGTTGATGATGGTGGAGCTCGGTGTAAGATCAAGCAGGAAGTCTCCCTCTCTTCTACTCCCTCTGTCTCCCTTCTCTGGTGATCAGGGTTTAGACTCCATCAGGGGGTATCATCACCACCACCACCAGTGTCCAGACTCCATCAGGGGGTATCACCACCACCACCACCACCAGTGTCCAGACTCCATCAGGGGGTATCACCACCACCACCAGTGTCCAGACTCCATCATGGGGGTATCACCACCACCACCAGTGTCCAGACTCCATCATGGGGGTATCACCACTACCACCAGTGTCTAGACTTCATCAGGGGGGTATCACCACCACCACCAGTGTCCAGACTCCATCATGGGGGTATCACCACTACCACCAGGGTCTAGACTCCATCAGGGGGGTATCACCACCACCACCAGGGTCTAGACTCCATCAGGGGGGTATCACCACCACCACCAGGGTCTAGATTCCATCAGGGGTATAACCACCACCACCAGGGTCTAGACTCCATCAGGGGGATATCACCACCACCACCACCAGTGTCCAGACTCCATCAGGGGGGTATAACCACCACCACCAGGGTCTAGACTCCATCAGGGGGGTATCACCACCACCACCAGTGTCCAGACTCCATCATGGGGGTATCACCACCACCACCAGTGTCTAGACTGCATCAGGGGGGTATCACCGCGACCACCAGGATCTAGACTCCATCAGGGGGGTATCACCACCACGACCTAGGGTTCTAGACTCAATCAGGGGGGTATCACCACCACCACCAGGGTCTAGATTCCATCAGGGGGTAACCTATCCTGGTGTCGGCCTCCTTACCCCTCAGACTGCATGAAGTCATCATGGTGGCGTCTAATCGCGGCACACATTGCATCTTTTCCTTCTCCTAATCAGTAAAATTAATAATTGTTTCCTGACTGAAATCATTTTAGAATGTTTTAGTATCACAATTAGCATATAGCATTTTGTACGCTACATTAAAAACGCTCTTCTATGAAGGAATATTGATCCGTGAAAATCACTTTATGTCTAAAAGCCTCCTCGTATGATCTGCAGCTGCTGAAACTCAAACTGATATCAGCCTTTTCCGCGTAGACTCACTTAGCTTTCTATCATCCTGCATAAGATTAAACTATTCAAAGAGCCGCTGTTCTCTCTCCTACATTAGAAACAATAATTGAAAAGAGAAAACGACACGGCAGTTAAATTTACAAGCTTTTATACTTTTATTCAGCCTTTTATGGCCTCTGGAGAACAGAAGCTAATCAGAGCCCATTTTAGCCGTCTTCAATGAAACGTATCTGCAGCACTTAAGGAGAGGCAGAGCTGGATCCGGGTTGTCGTGGATTTGGATCGTGGACACATTTGTGTGTGGAGTTAATTACGAGCACACACACACAAATACAGACAGACCTTGATGCTTCCACATTAACTCCCTGTTACCTCCCACGCTTAAATGTGGGACTCTAATGAATGGTGAAATTGAAATTCCACATATTGATGTCATCTTTTTCCACAGTGATCATTTTTCCTACCTGTTATTAACCGTGCCGTGTCTGTACTCATGAAATGACTCCCCACTGCGGGGTTTTCCCTCGAAGGCCGTCAGCAGACGTTTTAAGCACAAACTCATAATTGAATCCTATAACCCCCGGCGTTCCCACCAATTAGCACCTGAATGGAGGACTGCAGGAGGATTTCCTGGGAGCTGTTAGTCCGACAGCTGATAGTAAGAGCTCGACACAGTTTTTAAACTAAAAACCTGAACTACAAATTCACAAGAGAGACGCCTTCAGACCAGCTGACACAGTCAGACTCATGACTCAGGGTGAGCCTTCATTCAAGAAGTTAAAACACAAAATGAAAGTAAAGGTGGAGTCAGCAGCATTTTTCATTGCAGCTTGTAAACAACATTCAAACTGGGCCACTCCTCCTGGGCTCATTGCCCCCAGAAGCTCTCACTCACTGCAGGACATAGTGTGTACGTTTACTGCTTGTAACTACACTGCAAGCTAACGCACACTAGCACAAGCTAACAGCCGATGTTTGGCACCTGCCTGTCCAACAGGAAGCAGACCAACTCCACATCAGAGGGTAAAAGCCAACACAACGTTAGTTGATTATATGTTCTCTTCTTTGCCGCTACGTCCACGTCCGTCATATTTGTCGGTTTGAACCGCGTTCAATCACTGAACTGTATCCACTCCTAAACTCACCTGCTGCGCTGTCATTGGCTGGAGGAAACAGACCAGCTCCACCCAGAAACGTCCCGAGTCAACCAGAACAAACCAGGACAGTAAAATCCAGTGAGAGGACAGAGTCTCTGCAGACACAGTCACCACCACACTAGGCCCAGAAGGGATGATGGAGCCGCTTCACTTTAGTCTATATATATATTTTTTTTTTAAAAAGCTACTGACTCTGTCATTAATCATATGTGCAATTACAAATTGATGCTTTTTTTTAATAACTGTGTAACGTATAACATCAGCCACTTAAACGAAATGCATCAGTCAAGAAGGTTAGTAATGTAGCTCACTTTTGGAGAAGAGTCTCAAGTGGACACTGGAGGAACTGCCGCTTTTTAAACCTCAGCATCGGCTTTACATTTCAACACAGGAGGTTTTCGCTTGGTGAGAAGTTAAATGCATCCATCTGTTTTATCCGTGCAGTATAAAGGACTGTGAGGATCAGATGTATGTTTGCATGTGTTACGACATTTTTAAATATACAATAGCATAATGGCACAGATGTTTCCACATGTACACTGTGTGTGTGTGTGTGTGTGTGTGTCTGTGTGTGTGTGTGTGTGTGTGTGTGTGTGTGTGTTCGTCCTGCATGTAACAGACTCAGACATCAGCAGAGGAGCTCCGACATGAGACGATCAGAGCAGCGGTGGCTTCTCATCCCCACGCTCCGGAGGGAACACGTCCCAGCCCGCGGGATGAGGAATGGCCTTAATGAAGTCGGACAAGCCGGAATACATGCATAAAGAGATTTTAAATATTGATCTGATGTCACCGTGCAGCTGCGTACACTGGGGGTACAGCGGATCAGTTAGCTGCTGATGGCCCTCGGCTGATCAGGCTCATCAGAGGAGGCTGTGTATTCTGTGGGAGGTGCAAACACAACACACACTCCTTCTGAGTAACAACACACACTCCGTCTGAATCACAGTGGCCTCCTGTCTGACGGTGCTCCGCCGTACCATCATTTATTTTCACACACATGTAAATTATTCACGCACATGTAATTACCAGCAGAGAGTTTATATCATACAGCTCTGCGATGTATGAACGTGCTTTTATTAAAGGTCTTCATCAAGGTGCAGAGGGCCTTTCAGGAGCCGATATCAGCTGATTTAATTGTTCAATGGACGGGGAGTGTCTGACAGTTTTTAGGTCACTGATACCTGCATTAGTGATGCCTACAATAAAGCCTGAATTAGAGTTCCAGGTTAAACTACAGTACACCAGTCAATGATCCGATATAACTCATCAGTCCAAAATAAATTGACAGGATTCTTCACAGCAGCTCTGTTCTGACACCATGGGGGTATTATGACTGCCCCTGGTAGCTAATGTTTAAGAGCAGAGAAGAAGAACTGATTTCAGGTCATTTATTGTGCAATACTCAAATGAGTATCTTCTTCTCTCTAGTTCTTGACTAAAACAGTTTTTATACACAAGGGGAGGAGCCGGCCGTCCCATCCATGTAAACACGACTCTGACAACAACACAGCCAGCGGGACTCGAGAGACATTTACACAGGATAGACTTGATTTCTGCTGTATTTATGTATAAAATGCTGCACATTCTTCCTTAATACTTTACAATTCAGGGGATGAATCGAGTAGCTGAAAGAAAACTATCAGAACATCCTCATTATTAGATTTTCCTGTTGGCAGACCACAGCTGGTAGGACAGGATGTTTAATTAGAGCAATAAAATCATAAAAACAAACAGAAATGGACCAAACTGTGGACGAGAATCCCCTCATCAGGCCTGCAGAGGAGATGAAGTAGATCTGAGAGAGGGAGAGGGTTAAAAAGAGGATGATGTTCAACATTACATAAACATGAGGGACACACAAGTTTGCATGCCGCGCCGAGAGCGTGCAGCGTTTACTTTGAGCCCTGGCAGTTTAAACAAATCTTGAGGTCAAACTTCAGGCCCGTCAGGCGCGGGTCAGTGTTAAATTATTCAGCCAGCCGGGGACCGCAGAGACCGACCAGATCAAGCAAGGCGAGTGATGCCAGCAACACGCCTGAGACCCGGCAGTATCGGCTCTAAAGGCTGTAAACAGCATCCGTTTCCAGCCACAGACACTTGTTTATCGAGCAGCAGAGACCAGCAGAGATAAAGAGAAAAACAGAAAATAACATTTTACTCACACTCCATCTCCACGCGAGGCTGGAGGAGAGAAATGCCCAGAGTCTGAGCCGGACTTTGATCTCTCTGATCAGTCAGTCACTTTGAATTCTGGACTATTTTCTGTCTTTATATTTTGTTTGTGTGAGATGTGGTTTAACACAACCAGGATGTCAGGCTGCTGGTGTTGATCCTCCACGATCCTCTTCTAGAACTCAGTGATATATAGAAGTGATCTCAGGACATTTGTGTGAAAGATTCACAAGGAATGTTTGCAGAGACTTAAAGGAAGAATGTGCAACTTTTTGATCCAGTAGATGTCCCCTTGAGCACCACCATGAAACCAAAACAAACTGCTGTTTGGCCACGCCTCCTCCATACTGAAGCCTCCGCTCTCCTCCAGAGACACACCTCCAACCCCCCCCCTTCCCCTTGCATGCTGCGCGACGTCATTGTAAATGAGGGCTATGCTCTCAATGATTTTCGAGTGTAAATAAAGACATAATAATTATTCACAACGGAGTCAAGCGCAAGCAGCGGACAAAATTATCCCTTGCTCGAGCCGCAATCACCTGTGACCTGCATTGTTGTACATCGAATGTAAATTTAGATTTCCTGTTGTCAGTGTGGTGGTTGCTGGATGGAGTCTTTAAGTGTGTGGTAAACAAAACTCCTAAATCGATGGTTATTTGTAGTCATGTGTTGTGCTCTCACATTTTCAACACCTGTTAAGATTCAAAATCTGCAGGCTTAAGATATAGACCGTGTTCAGGGAGACAGCATACCCAGGGCTGTGATATGAAGTCTAATGGTGGTGAATCAGGGCTTTGTTTGAGATCTCCCAGCAGTAGTTGGGTCTCACTGGCCCCTGTAAAGGTTTCTACTCTGCAAACTTTATCCACGAGGCCGTGTGTGACATGAAGGCTGAGATCATTACACGCATGGAGAACAGGATGAGTGTAATCATACATACAGAGCACACGTGTGTTCAGTTCTTAAGGGATATCACCAAGATCCGTTTCCAATTCCTCCCTCCCTCAGCTGCTCGCCTCCTCGGCCGCCCGGAGCTCCAGTCTGCCTTATTAATCCAAACCTCAGAGTCCATTTCAGTCCAACACACCCCTCGCCAACCCCCCTCTTGTTCCCAGGCACATTCAGGGTTAACATGCTAATTCCATTTTATGAGCTCTGACGGAGCCCACTCTCCAACACTTACATCTGTTCAACAATTATTAGACCGTTTGCTGCTATAAAAAATTCAACACCCCCAAGTGTCGCACGGGCAAAACCTGAAAATTTATTCTGTGAATAGAAATGTTAATTTCTCAAAGGAACAGGCTGAGAACGGAGATTTTCTCTGAGCTGCTGCAGTGAAATGAGACGGATCAGGATGGATTGGGATGGCCAGGACGAGTAGGAGGCCGACATTTATTCATGGATAGAAGGTAAATTATCTTCAGATACTGAAGATCATGGTGAGATACACAAGCGATACAAAGAATATCTGACTGATAAAACATCACATTTTAAGCGCAAAGGGATAAAGTACTGTGTAACTGAACGGGACAAAAGCTGGTTAAATTAAACATTAGGCAGGAGCGCTAACCCTAACCCTAACCATGAAAAATATAAGTAATCATTAAATCATCCCTTTTATGTTCATATATCTTCGTTTGAAGTCCCGATTTTTAAAGATATTTAATTTTGCCTTTGTTAGATAGGACAGTTGAGGAGAGCTAGAGGGGGATGACATGCAGCAAAGGGCAGAGGTCGAATTGGGACCTGCGTCACTTTTGCATTGAGGCCAATTGTCGCTCAAAATTGCTGCATAACGGCTCATTGAAATAAGCACAAACAGCATCGTGGTACAGAGATGGTTTTTGCTCTGCAGCGCAGTTAGGGCTAAATTTAACCGTTTGCGTGTGTTTTGTGAATTAGATGGTGTGTTTTTTTACTCATTTGCACAGTTTAGAGGGGGCAAAAGCAGCGCAATCCTTTTGTGAAATCGGCCCCAGGAGAAGCTACCTCTTTGTACAAAATGAATCATTAAGTATCACAGCAATTTCACTTTAGGCTGAATCAAACTGTTGTTGTTTTTCTAATCATGAATATTTGAGAAAAAGACAGTGGACAGCATTTGAGACTCTTTCTGCTAACTGTTTTGGTTTAGAATAACCACAATGTCTGCACACTGCAGGAAACAGAGTGAAGATAGCGTGCATGTTGGAGCAAAGGAACGGCTTCCGGATGTGTCTGTCATGTTTTGAAACCATAGCAGTTTGGTCAGCTTCAGGAAAGAGATTGTGATTTCGGTTTAACTAAGCACAAGATGAGCACGTTTTACCTGCCTAATATCAGAATCATTATTTTAGAAACTACAAAAAAAAGTTTGAACCAGCTCTAAAGAAACAGTCCTGATAAATAATCTTGTGGTCTGGATTCATTCAGGGTTTTTCTTTAACATATTTACATATACTGTTCGCTGTGATTTTATAATACTCATAACAAATGATGCACCAACATATTTAAGCAGCGTGCATTATTGCTCATGCAGCTGGACTTAATATTAACGACTTTAAACACTGCAGGATAATTGAATCCATTTATTCTATTAAGTTTTTCTGTCAAGCCCGTCAGAGGCAGAAAAATAAACCACAGGCTTTTTTTCTTAATGCATTAACAGAACTGGAAAGTTAGCGATGAAGTCAGCAGAAATTAACAATATGATTTAAATTAAAGCCACTTAAATACACAACTCTCTGCTGCTGGAGTGAAACAGAGAAAAATATAAAGTTTAAAAACTTTAATGAGTTTGGTTTTAACTGATATATTTCTACATATACACATATATTTAGCAGAAATCAAGACTATCCTGTGTAAATGTCTCTCGAGTCATGACTGTCCATAATGAGTGAGAAGCTCGACGATTTGTGTCGATGGGTTCTGATATTAGCAAAAGTCAAATCAAGTAAAAGCATGAACATTTAAGTGCTTGAATGCAGCGTTTGAGTAAGCGTTCTTATTTGAACCAAACTCTGTGAAGACTGAAGCTTCACATGTAAGAAGAAGTCATTGTGTGTGTAATCAGGTGTAATTGTGTATCCAGGTAACACGTTAAGCAGCAGCTGTCCGCTCCACGTTCTGCAGACGCACAACGTGTTGGAAGCAGAGTTTCAGTACTTCTCACCTGCAGCCTCATTAACATCCTGCAGCAGCAACAGCATGTGAAAAATGTGAGAAATAACGTGAGAGAAAGCGTGAAGTCGCTCTGAAATCAGCTCGGTGCCATTTCTGCTCTTTAATTGATGAATCCACTTTGCCACATCCACACAGGGACAGCCGCCGTGACAGATATCTTTAATAAAGTTTCTCTTCACGTGTCAGGATGTATGACCATACTTCTCTACCCGGGAGTCTTTCTTCACGCCAGGATCTCCTGTGAGAGACACGAGGACGACCTGCCGCGTGCAGCCGGACACGCAGGAACCTCTGGATCACACGTTTTAATCAATTTGTTCCTGAATGAGACATGATCGAGTCCTAATTACATGGAGATGGAGAGATAATCAAAGACGTACTTATTAGCTGCTAAGCTAACGTTCAAGTATACATTTATAGAAGCTGTCGCTCATTTTCACATGTAATTAAATTATCGTCCCGCTGGAGCTTCACACCTCTCAGCTGGGGGGGATCTATGTGGGGATAATGATGGTGTGAGGAAGAGGATGATGAATATCTGCCCGGGGCCTAATGGTGGCTTTATTCAGATGAGGGAGCCGGACGGCCACCTCGCCCCCCCCTCTGGAAGGTACAATTCCCTGAATCCCTCGGCCCCCTTCCTGCCTCCGTCTTCCTAACACCACCTTCCTCCCTGCACCTGCCAGGCTGGAGGGATGACCCTGAGAATCACATTATGTATATTTCTTTAGCGGTCGCAGCACATTTGCATGTAGAAGACAGTTAAAATAAGGCCATAAATCAGCGGGCAAACATATAAATGGATTTGTGGCGAGATTGAAACCCCCGGCAAGTCTCCTGAGCAAATATTTCAAGCCTTCCTCGCCGCCGGAGCGAGCAGATATCGGCTGTCATTAACTAGCTGGGCCTCTCTGACCACTCGCCTTGTATATTCGCTTCATTACACGACTGGGGGGGGGCGACTGCACGACTGGCTGCCCCCAATAAATCTACCTGCACCTCCGATACGTGCTTTGTCATCAGGGAGACGCATTAAAACTCAGCCTTTGTCTCATATTTAAATCAGATGTTTGTCTAATGCAAAGGGAGAAATATCGTCACCTTAAACCTGACAGAGCGACACGGATACCTGTGAATGCCTTCATGCTGCCTCAAGTTATGAAACAGGACGAGGAGTGAAGGTGACTCACGGCATGTTTACAGTATTCATTATGAGGTAATAACAGGACGGCTGCACTGATTGGCTCAATCCAAATCCATGCTTTGTTGACTTCCCTGCAGATTTCTTATAAAAACTGAAGGGCCATCGAGTCACCCACATGTTGACTTCCTGTCATACCCCTGCATGCTGCTCCAGTTCAGAAAAATGATAATGATGTCACAAATATAATAAATGTCATAAATCAAAGTACATGTAAGTGATGTTAGTAAACCCTCATAAGGTGTTGCAGGACCCTGACATGAATCATCACCATGTTGTCAGTTTCATTTTTGTTTGAATGCACTGCTCCCAAGCGGTGTTGAAAAACAAAGCCAATGCGGAAGTGCAAAAAAAACTGCAGGTCCTTAAGTGTCCACTTGAGGCTGGCTCCAAGAAGCAAATGTACTACGGTGGCCGACAAAGGGCCAAGGAATCGGTAACAGTCAAAACCATTGACATGAGGCGAAAAACGGTCATTAAAAACATTACAAAACACAAGCAACAAATAAATCCAAAACAACAAAAACACGCTGAGAAGGAGAAAGACGTACAGCAAAAAGCTAAAAAGCTGCTTTAACATCAAAGGTGCTGCAAACGCATTAATGGTGCAGAAAACACACAAACACAGACAACATCTGTGTTAAGAGAAACGCTGCAGCTACAGTCGTCCATGGATGTGCTCCAGGCCTGTAGGGGGCCTCATGTTCATGCTTGTTTTTGCTCACGGGGAGAGTGAGGGAGACGAGGACGTGAATCTACTGCTCGATGGGAAAGTGGCATAAAGTAGTTTTACAACAGTTTGCTGCACAGATGCTAATTATCTCAGACTTTGCCTGTTGGTTCCCCTTGTCAGCCACCGTACTTTAGACTGATTTCAGTACAGTACAGTCCTCATTGGTCCTTTTACATTTTGATCATACGTCTCTTTGCTGCATCTGCACAGTTCACCTTGTGATTTTTTTTTGCCACAGTGTCAACAACAGGCTGATGGTAAATGTACGGACTTCTTTCTGCAGAATAATCTGTAGTCCAACAAAGTCTACAATCAGAACTGGGTATGTAGCATCAGCCTGGGACTTACTGCATGGATCTGATATTCAGAGTTAAAGATTGGAGAGGGCTGCAATTGACCAATCAGAATGAAGTTGTCTTTAAAGCCACATGATTATGTAACACTAAGATAAAAAGCACAAGTGTACCATTTTATTCTTCACACAGTTTGTCTTGAGTTGTTCATTTATTTTTCTAAACTTGTTTCTGATTGTGAAAAAGTTTCATTCTGTGTTATTTGAAGGCCTCAGCTAACGGGGGTCTATGTAGGAAAACTGACATCAAGGTGGGTAAAAAAGTACAAATTGTATCTTCAACTCTGGACAAAAACAACCCTAACCACAAAAGTTAGTTTTCCATTCCAACACTGCTTGAAGAGAAGAGTTATTAGAGATGATAACGGTTCAGATAAAGTCAGTATGTGGAGTCCTGGTACTACGTCTTCTGTCTGAGCAGCTGCAGAGTGAAACCTTGACACGGCGTGTCAGTGGAGCTGTTGTCGGAGCATTAATAGGCCTGTTGTTGTTCTCCCCGATCTCACAGATGTGTCTTTGTCATCGTGCAGACGTCCAACATGTCGCAGCGGTCCAGCACAGACTCCTCCAGTCATCGCAGAGCATCAACCAGCACGGCCCAGATGTTCTCCAGCAGCTGACTGAGGGAAAGCTCGGCGTGTCCAGTCAAAGAGGCAGCATCCTCCATGTTGGCCAACACCTGCCTGTGCAGCTGCTCCGCCTCCAGTTCCATCTCGCTGCATCCACATCAGCATGGTGGAGAGGAAACGTGTTGATGGAAGGAGCTGGAAGCCAACCTCCACCACAGACGTTGTCAGGCTCACATATGGCTCCTCCAGGAGACGAGGAGAAGACTTGTACGACGAGGAGATGCCGGCAGGTGCGGCGGTGCTGCTATTGACAAATGGAGGACGAGGTACGCTCCAACTGTTGGTGGTTTCTAAATGTTCTCCAGTCTAACTTTGGAGGTAGAGATGGTGATTAAACAGCCGCCAAGAAGGGCAAACACGATGCGACAACCCAAACGATTTTGATTAGTAGAAACCCAATGCCAAGTTTTAAACAGTCAGAATAAAATAGAAGCATTTCAAATCCAAAATAACCACATTAAAAGAGACGTCATGCTAATGAATAAGAGGGCAGCAGAGAGCTGATACAAGCGCTAATTGGAAACCCAAGGTAAGACAGCTTACTATCGTGTGATTTGCAGTTTAGCGCCCTCTGCAGACTTAACCTGGGGAAAACTCCAACATACGTTAACCTCATGATCTGAAACTTTGCCCACGTTTAGTTTGAGTATCGAGCATTGTAACACTGAATGACAGATGGCTTTTAAAATGGGGATCAGCAGAATAGGTCAACTTTAAGTAACCAAGAGATGTTTTTAGCAGGGTGAGCGATGGGGTGCCAGGACCCAAACCTGGAAAGAAATGGCATCAGTACCATCTCTTCCCTCCAGGGCGCTACCAAAAGGGCTGGAGTCAGATTTGTATGCTGCTTGTTTTCTGGGTGCGTGTGTTTTTAACTTTGCATCATTTATTTATCTGAAGCATTTCAGTCATGTGTTTTGGAATAACTCCCGTCTCTGAATGTAAATCTGGTTTATTGTAATGATAATCTTCTGGGCCACTGGCACTGGTTTCACGCATCTAAACGGCTTCTATGTTTGATTTCACAATTGGCCATATATGACAATTTGGCTTTTGTTTGTGTGATCTGAGTCTTTGACTTCTCATGTTAACGTACACCGTTTATCTAAAACCCACCGTGTTTAATTTATGGTCACTGAGTTGTTTTCTGGAACTATTGAACCCAAATTATTCCTAAAATTGTCAAATGGAGGGTGTAAAGGATTCAGCACGGCTACAAAAAAAAAAGATCTGAGAGGGGAGATGAGTGCGTCCAATTATGTGACAGTGGAGCTGCAGATTTTGGACTTCTTTGAGGGGGATTCTGTCTAAATGTTTAGGCAATGTGTAAATGCCTGGGTGGCACCTCACAGACTTCATCAAGCTCGCCTAATCCACTTTTGGTGTGAGCGCTGCAGCATGAAACGACGTCAAGTCGCCAGGAATTCACGCAAGACTGGTTCTTTTTTGTTGTTGTTAACTGTTTTGTTATCGCTCAATCAACATATACTAAAGATAACTTTGAAGAAAACATGTAGAGTATGAGTTAAACGGTTCAAAACAGAGAGATGTCACACTGACTGATAAGACAACAGATGACCACATCAGGTTTGAAAGCGGGATTTCCCAATCTCAGGGCTCCCACCACACGTGAGGTCACCTGGAACTTGTATTAATTGATCAATAAAATCTTTATTGTATCTTAAACTGTATTGATCAGCCATCTGAGGGCCATAGCCAACGCCAAAACAAGAACCTTGCAGAGTCTCTGTCTTTAGAAGATTTAACCTCAAGAGAGACCTGATGGGCTGAATTCATGAAATCTGAACATCCATCATCTTAATTTAGAAAGAGTTGAGGTATATAAGCACAACAACAAAAATTGCAATTCTGTTACTGTTGTGGACGATGATGGAGGACGACCATCGCATTAAATTGAAAAAAATCGAACAACCTCTAAATTAATCTCACACTCAACAGATGTTTAAAAACAGAAGGATAGTCTGCATCTCTGACCTCCTGATCACTGTGTGTGTGTGTGTGTGTGTGTGTGTGTGTGTGTGTGTGTGTGTGTGTGTGTGTGTGTGTGTGTGTGTGTGTGTGTGTGTGTGTGTGTGTGTGTGTGTGTGTGTGTGTCAGCCTCTCAGACGAGTGAAAACACACATTACGCTATAATTAATATCAAAGTAAGAGAGTGGACACCTAATCGCCTCATAAACACAGAGATGACGCTGCCAGCTCTTTTCTTTATTTATGGGACTGGACACTTCCTCGTCACATTACATTAGAGAACGGCGAGGGGGGGGGGGCTGAGGCGAGGTCAGCACGAAGATCCTGCAGCATGATGGCACACACGCACACACGCACACACACACACATGCTCGCTGGCGTCCTGACAGACTCTAACATGTCTGCGAGCTACAGCTTCATCCAGAGCGAGCGGAGCAGAGACTTTCAGACAGACAGAGGGACTCTGTGTCACAAGGTGTCACATGTGACAGGACGAGGCAGAAACAAACTCAGAGCGAGGAGAGAGAGAGAGAGAGAGAGAGAGGCAACAAGTGAAGAGAGACACACATAGAGACCTTAAACTATGAGGGGAACGAAGGACAAACGTTTGGAGGAGGTCCAGACGAAGGAGGTCAAGTCTTCAGCCTCTGAGAACTGTAACCAGGGTTGCTTTACACTTTTTAACATCAAATTTAAAACTTTTTAAAGACCTGAACAAATAAGAAAGTCCCATAAAACCCAGAATACAAGTCACACAGGTATAGAAGACGCAGCCATCTTTTAAGATGAATAAAAATAGGTATTAAAAATGTCTCTTATTCACCGGATTTTACGGTAATTTTTGAAGAGCATGGCTTTGCACTGAAGTGGGCTCTGATTCCCATGACGCAAAATTTAAAAGCTTTTCTGCACAAGTGGACCCATGAAAGTATTTTTCTTGAATCTGAATTTTCTTCTCTCTCCTGTTAGCAGTATAAGAATGCTTACGTAATACACCGCCGTAAACGCTGAAGTAATTCTTGTGAATCAGCACGTGAACAAGCAAATCCACAAAAAGTAACAATTAAAGAATCATGTAACACTTGTGTCAGACAGATGTGTCTCAGTCATCTAAAAAAACATTTGATCATGACTTTTAAGACAGTTTCTTTGTGGCCTTTTTGCCTTAATGATATAGGACAGCTCAAGAGAGAGAGAGGACATGTTGGGAGGAGAGAGAGGGAGGATGACATGCAGCAAAGGGCAGAGGTCAAATTCGAACCCACAGCCACTGCGACGATGACTAAAGCTTCTGTACATGAGACGTGCGACAAATGCTAGACCACGGATGGGCAACTTTGGTCACAGCCAGGGCCACATTCATTTCACTCTCACTGCCCGGTGGCCAAATTGTAGGATACAAAAACTATTAGTCAATTATGTCTCAAATTTAACTCAACATATACCAGTGATCAAATATTATTATGGACATATATTTGGTTTTCATGATTTCATGGTAGATTTTGTCATGTTTTCTTCATGTTTCCAAATCATTGATATGTAAAACCTGACCTGAGGGCCACGTTGAGGGTTGATGGGGGCCGCATATGGCAACCAGTTGCCCACCCCTGCGCTAGACTATCAGTGCTCCCACTTTGAAGACCTTTAAAGGATGTGCCGTAACTCTGAGTGACCTTCTCAAATCTTATCGTGTTGAATCCTTTGAGTTCATGGTTTTCAAACGACGTGTTGGAGACTCGTGGTTTGAACTGTCCAGAAACATGATGGTCCAGTCAAAAAAAAGTAAAGTCTGGTGTCAGTGCATGTTTACATGTTTGTTTGTCTGCATTCAAAATTAGCTGAAACTTCAAATATTTACCTAAATCAATCCATCAATCTTTATTTGTATATCGCCAGTTCCTAACAAAAATTACCTCAGGACACTTGACAAAAAGAGCGGGAACAAGACCTTACTCTCCATTCAATCATGAACAATGAGTGAAGTCAGCACGTCAGGTATCAGATGATGTTTAGTCGTGTATGAATCTCCGCCCGACGGGGAGCTGCGAGCCAAACATGCATCCAAACACGGCCCTGTTTGTGGGAGGTGGGTTCAAATATCACTGTCAGTTATTATTATGATACAGATCCACCGAGAGTGTACACAGCACAATGCAGAGCCGCTCAGTCCGCTTGATTTAATTGTCCCACATTCGGCTTGTGTTTTCTCTCTCGCTGATGGAAGCACAAGAGTTAATAGAGCACAGAGGAAGCGTCCGAAAGCATGCAAATGGAGACGGCCCGCAAATGGAATTTCTACAATATCAAGCCTTGTTAGCGGCGGAGCAGCAAAGCACTAAGGACAATCAAGACACCTTGTCACTGTCTTTTTTTTTTTTATCTCTACCTCCTTGTGAAGAGAAAGCACTTTGAATCTGCGAGTTTTTCCTCCCACATTTACATAACAAAGCCCCGAAGAATAAGGTGGAGATGTGATGAAGCAGCCTGCACTCCTCGTCTGAACACCCATCAACATGCCTCAGACACACCAACACACACACACACACACACACACACACACACACACACACACACACACACACACACACACACACACAAAGATGGAGGCGTGAGCGCGTGCACACGTATCCGCATGTATTCTCTCTCTCTCTTTTTTTTTTTTTATCTCTCAATAAAAGTATCTGACAACCAAAACCCCAAAGATATCCGACGCCCGGCTTCACAGCGAGCCGCCGCCGCAGTCAGCGAAATAAATTGAAAGCATTAAGAGAAAGTCAAAAAAAGAAAAAAGTGAGAGACGGAGAGAAACAGAAAGAGAGAAGGGGAAAAAAACATAAAAACAAAATAACCTCTCTGCACCAACTACAAACCCCCCCTACCCTGCCACCTACATATAACCCCCTCCTCTCCCCCCACCCCCCTCCTCGGCCCGGCACAGCTCCCCACTCGGAGAGAAACAGGATGAAATGACATTATGCATATGAAAATGTCCAGAAAGATGTTTGATTTATGTATGCATTAGATGCAAATTCTATTACGGGACACAAGGCGGGCTGTGAGATTTCCCACTGAACACTTGGCTGCCCTGATCAAACCCCATCTCATTAATTCAGACAAGGGGAGAAAGATAGAGGGAGTGAAAGAGGAAGAATTGGAAGAAATTTACAACCCAGACACAGATTTAAAAAAAAAGGGGGGGAGTCAGTGGAGGGCTGAATTACATTTCTGTGAGGCTGAAGTCGACCGGAGAGGAGATTCTGTGACCACAGAGGCCGTCCAGTCGACGCCACAAACATCAGAACGGGGAAGAAAGAAGTCGTTACCACTTTTTCTCAAGCAGCGTGCTCAGGAATGTGAAAGAATAATCCAGAAATGCAGGAAACATACGTGTTTGTGTTGGATGAAAAGACTGATTTCAATCATTATCATTCAAGTTTGTGACAGTGTTGGTCCGACCATCTGTTCTTCGATATCTGACTGTACGCACAGATTTAATTAACGAGGTTTGTTGAGAGCAGAAACACGAGGTAAAGACTCTCAGACAGTTTCAATCAATCACACCATCAGTGAATTAAATATTTAAAGACACACATTTCTAACAGGATGGAGGGACTAAAAGTGAGCAACACAATGTGAGTCCAATGCATTTAATACCAACGATCGAGGGTCAGTGAGAGACCGACTTTAACCTCCTAAATGAAGTCTAAATCACATTTTCAAACCGGACACAGAGACCTGGATAAGGACTCCACCTCTGCAGATCAAACAAACAACGATATTCTGGGATGACTTCCCACATTTCCACAAATGTTGTACTACTGCAGAGAAACTTGAATTTTTTATTTTCACATCTGATGTTGGGCAAGAAGGTCCATTTAAAGGTGGTTAGTTGGAGGAGGAGGAGGAGTCCAAAGTGGGTCATATTTTTGGCCTCACTTTGTGCAAAGGAGACGCCATGCTAGAACAGAAAAGGGTCTTTTTAGAAACATGAACATCCTTGCATCCAAAAAGTCCACCTTTAACTGGAACTGAAAACGAGCACAGACCATTTCTGTAATGCCTCGTCCACCAAACAACCTGCACAACGAGTCATCAGACCCTCAGACGGTGAGGCAGAATCCATCCCTCCAAAAGTTGTTTTCACTCCAGCTGATGCTCAACTTTGTGCACGGATATATGTGAGGTTTGTATGCCGCATATTGGCTGTTGGACACTTGTGTCATGAAGTGTCAAAGTTTTAAAGCTTAAGTTGTTCAATTAGAAACAAAGGAAAATGTTGTTTTTTAAAACTCTACCCAGCTGAAAGCGTATTAACCTGAACTGTGAGTTTGTAAAATCTGTCACTTCCTGGCTGAGCAGTTGTTGATCGAAGCAGCTTTCACTTTACAATTTTACCACAACAAAAAAAAAAGGAAAAGGAAATCAAGACAATCCTGTGGAGAAACATTAAGATGTGATGATTTGGCTTTGATGAAAAGACTAAACACAAAGACAAGTCGATTCTTGAAGCTCTGAATTTCTTTGATATCTTGTGCTTTTATTTTGAAGGTGGACAAACTGAAGTGTGGTGCTTTGTATTGACGAGCTGTTGACACAAATCACAACACTCAGAGCTGCGTCGCTCTATAAGGACAGACTGTCACGGTGCCAACCTTTCTCATTTCTGTGTTCCCCCTCAAACAGCATCTTCATCACATCTTTGTTTGAACTTGAGCTAAGTAGTTGTAACTCCGGACAGAGACAAGCTAGCTCTTTGCCGCTGCTTCCACTCCTAATGCTAAGCTAGCAGATATCCTGCTATATACTGAATGCACTTTTTGTTTTCAGCTAAATTTGTGCAGGATATTTCTCAAAGTGTTGACCTATTCCTTCTATTACTTGCAACTAAATATGTTCACTGTTGAGCTATTCCAGGGTTAGGATTTGGTTAGGGGTTGCATTTCCTTTTTTTAATTGTTTTGAACTGAATCAGGCTAAGAGGTGATTCCTCTCACTTTCAGATCTTAATGCTCAGCCAGGCTCAGTCTGCCCTGGGCCGAGCTCTGAACACAGAGAGGATCCATACTTTATTTTCTGTCACTCTCAAAAAGAGAAAGTGTGGGGAAGATATTCAAATAGCAAGATGGCAACAAACACAAAGCAGCTAAGGGCTCTGGGACGCTCTCTGAATTGTGTTTTTGTTTTTTTACTCGCCTTCTTTTTATGCATGCATGTGAGTTTGTAGTGTATTTTCTATTTATTGTACTCGATCTTATTCCAGCATTCTTTGAGGTCCAGCGTCGAGCAGTGTTCACGTTGACTTTGATTTTTATTGCCTCAGAACCTCAAAACGTCCTCGTCTTGTATCGGAATGAGAATCAGCATGTAAAAGGAACTTCATATTTCCATTAACCCCCCCCCCCCCCCCCCATCCTCTGTCACTTCATCTGTCCATATGTCACACATGTCACAAGTCAGCGCTGCATGCATTTGTGACGCCAACAGAGTGAAAAAAGAAAAGAAATAAGAGGCGATGTGAGATGGTGATGGAGCGAGCAAGAAAGAGAGAGAGAGAGAGAGAGGGAGAGAGGCTGCAGGAGATGCAGGCCTCTCTCTCCCCTCTCTTCCTCCCGCCGCCCCTCGTATGATTGAGGTCAGACAGGGAATTCTTCCTGGCCTAACTAATGTGATTGCATCAGAGCAATACCCTTAAACGACATCACACCCCTGATCTGCATACTAATTGGCCCCGCTCCGTCCTTGACACTGACCTTGGGAGGAAGAGGCCTTCGCTCCCCCCCTCTGGGTGGGTGAGGAGGGTGTTGTGGATGCATGTGAGTGTGTGTGTGTGTGTGTGTGTGTGTAGAACTGTGTGAAGGGTCGAGGAGGAGGGAGAGGGGGGTGAAAAAAATACGGCGTCCATCCAGAGCTCACATTTCCATGCAAAGACGCCCTCGCTCTGCATAACCTCCTCCCGCCCTGCCTCATGGTACACCGACCTCCCCCCCAAGAACCACACACACACACACACACCCCTATCTCCCCTCTCTATGCATCAATGCAAATTATAACAATGGCCGGGGCTTTCTCGGGCGGGGGTAAGCCTGCGTGACCTTCTGTGACGGGGAGCAGCAGAGACAAAAGGCCATTTCTCTCTGAATAAGCACGGACAGCAGCATCTCCTCATCCCGGGGAGGGGGGAGGAGGTGGTGGTGGTGGAGGGGGGAGATAGGGGCCAAATGCAAAAGAGGGCAGAGTAGTCGGATTTTTAAAGCAAAAGAGGGGCAGAATGGAAATGAGTAGAGAGCCGAGCGGAGGGAAGCGGAGGCTGCGGCCCCGCGGAGGCTGCTGACGGAGGATGTGTCGGGTTTGTGGAGCTGTGTGGATGTGACAGCGGCAGCTGGATGAGAAATTAACATGTTTTATTGATGGGTTTTCATTAGAAATAGATTGGAACGCTCCTCCTCCTTGGTGGCTGTGTTGGCTGCCATGTTGCAGGATGTTGTTTGAATCCTGTGAGGGGTCGCTTCCTGCTTCCTTTTCTCTGGAAACGTCAATGAGTTTCAAAAGTCGGAGTATGATACAAACTTATGTCATAAATAAACGAGAGGAGATCCTGACCCCTCAGAAGAAGTGGAAGCGAGCCGCAACTGAATTAATCTGGTACTCCACGTCCAAAAAGTTTTTATAACTCGCCAAAACCATCTGAATCACTGCATCTAAAGTCTCTCTCTGACAGCCGAAGACTGATTCAGATTGTTTGGACGACCTACAGGCTGGGTTCAGATTCAGATTCTTATCTTCTGCAAAATAGATTCATAACGTCCAAAAATCCTTTTTTTTAACTTTGGCTAATCAGTCCCTCCCTGCTAAGTGCTAATGCTAGCTCTTTAACTCAGTAGAACGCCAAAAGGAGCAGAAGGAAATCCTGAAGTATGTACTAATTCAAAAATAGACTGACTCATGAATCCAGAATCATTTTGTATCCAAAATAGATTCTCGAATCGAGTTGAGACCCCAAGACTTGAAATGGAATCGAATCGTGAGACATCCAAAGATTCCCAGCCCTAGTGGTGACGTTCATTTCCTGCTAGCGGTGCACGACCATAGACTGTCTGCACGCCACCGCTATCATCTCTGTGCTCTAATGAACCTGCTGCTGCATGTTTTCTGTTCTCCAGTATGTTCTTCTCCACTCCTTAGTTCAGATTGTGCATGTGTGAAAATGGCTGAAGACAGGTCTGAGAAAGTTAAGGTTCATGCAAAAGTTAATACAAGATATGTTTGTTTTGTGCTTCTCATCCATTGACTGGTCGATTCATTCTGCATTCAAAATACAGATCTGCAAATGTGTACTAATTCTCAGAGGTCCCAAGCCAATACCTTGTGAATGTGCCTCATGACAGTAAAGTGGACCTGTGTGGTGAAGACTTGGGAGACGTTTTAGCAGACTTCTTTGACGTCTGTACCGTGTGGTCTTCCTGCAGTCAGAATGAAACATTTCATTTTGATGAATTCAGTTTGTGTTTGAAGAAGAAGCCTTTGTGCATATTTCCTGCTGCAGCTCCAAAAACATGAGCAGCTTGTGCAAAACGTGCATGCTGAACAGACAATCTGCAGATTACATCCAAGCATGCTAACATGATGCTAACTGTATCTGTGTTTTGGTTACTTTTCACCTCATCCAGTTGATGGTGTTACTATCAGGTGACATTTCTTGTATGCAGTCCATAGTCTCACTTTTTGGCCACTATTTTCATTCTCACACTTCATCTCATTCCAGCTCTCCTGGATGTTTGTGGGCCTTCTGCACATTTCCATACATATAGGGAGAAGATTTTAGAGCACACAGACAAATGGCCGTAGTGCTGCAGTTATCAGCGTGTACGGGGAACGTTTCAGAGCCGAGCTGTCGGACAACTTCTCTGAAATGTACCGTTATCGCAAAACAGATGAATTTGCTCTGCCGGCGATTATTCCTCCGCTGCAATCTCAAAGTTTCCGTTCTGAGAGGAAGCACCAAAGAATCAGAGGAGTCCCCCCCCACCCCTCCCCCCAAAAAAGAAACCTGCTCAGGTTAAAGCCTGCGTCTGAATCTCACACCGTGTTACAGGCGTGAGATTTCTCTGCTCCTCCGCTGCTGTTGCTGCTACGCTGACAGATGTGAGAAAATTTAAAGCAGAGACGTTTGGTTTTGGATATTTTCTCCTTTTTTTCAAGCTGCATGTTTCTGTGTAACTTTTTCTCTGTGGTCATGAAGGGTCCCCCTCCCCCCTTTTTTTTTTTTTTCAAATTAAAGAAAAAAATGCGAGTAGAGCGGTCTTATTATCCGGCGCGAGGTTTAGCTTTTTGTCTCTCCAGCTGTGATTATAGAGATCGTTTTGTCTGAGAGCTCAGCAGGTTTAATCAGGCTCGGATAATTTCACAATGCCTCGTAATGGGCTCCCTGAAGACCCAACCTGCTCCTGTTTTCACAGGTCGGGGAAAAAACGAGAACCTTTTAACAAAAAAAAAAAAAAAAACAACAAAAAAAAAAACTCCTGCACCGGAGCGAGAGAGGAGCTATTTTAGCATCCCGCATGCTGCCCCTGGGACCCGGCATTACACCGCCACCCCCTGCCACACACACACACACACACACACACACTGCAGGCCCTGCGTGCTTCCCCTTAATGTTGGGCAATTTTCCAGCTTGTCATTGACATAAGTGTTGATTCCAGTGGCAGCGATCGGCAAAGCAGAGAGGGAGGAAACTTCAGAACAATGAAACACTGCTTTGGAGTTTTTTTTTTCTCTCTTCCTCCTCCTCCTCTGCTAAAGGAGAAAGGTGTCAAGTTTGTGACAAGTGAATTGTTTTTTCTCCCCTCCCTCCTCCTCTTCCTCCTCGCTGTGGTAGCGTTGACGATGGAAAGTTTGTGCACTTGTTCTTTGCAGATAGTTTGACCTACTTAGGTGAGCTTCACACCTTCACAGATCCTCCCTGAGTCTGCAGCAGCGGCGCTGACGGAGGATCCTGCACAGATTAGAGCAGGTAAACGAGGCGCAGGAGCTCTCAGGTAACCCGATGCAAATTCAGGGTGTTTTGTTGGAAAGAGGCTGTTTTGATATTTTACATTTAACCTCTTAAAATCACGTTTCTTGTGTTTGATTTTGTCCTGAATAACTTTTAGACTCATCTTACCCAACAGATAATCCTTTGAAGTTTTCTCCAGCTCTTTGTTTCTCATCATCTCTCACTGAGAGAACGATCCCGTCTCCTACACACAACGTTTGTATTTTACTAACCCGCTCTCCTAATCCCACCAAGGTTTGCACCCTTATTCTGAGGGTCGCGCGGGCTGAATGTTTGGGATCCCCTGGCCTGAGGTCGCTTGTGAGGGGTCAAACCAGTAAAGGGATTTTCAGGATTCAGAATCCATCGCAATTTGTTTTGCACAAAATCCACTCCTTGGTGGAAAAGGGCCACGCCCACTTTTACATTTAACTGTAAATACTTGTAATGGATTCAGGATCCTGACAAACCTTAACTTTGAGCAGGAGTTGGATTTAAATATTTGTATACGTGTTATAAGAGTCCTTTATGAACACGTTGGTGAAGACATTTCTTGGTCAGGAATTTATTGCCAGATTGGCCAAATGTCTGATAAAAAACCCTGAAGATGGAAAGGACTACTTTTCTTGTTTTGTTGGTTCTACATAAATAAAAACGGAGTGATTCATTCACTGATTTGGAATCTTTGCTCTGTGATCAGTGGGCAGAAAAATCTCACTCATGATTTTGCATAATTTCGAGTTCAGGCCTGAGGAAGATCTTTTGGATCCAAACGTTGCCCTGTTTGAAATCAAGTTGCTCATGTGCAGCTGAAGAGTGTTACTCTGTACTCAAAATCAGTCTTGGTCTCAAGACCGGTCAAGACCACCACTGATTAGTTATTCTTCCATGTCATTACTGTGATGAGAAGGAAAACGCCTTTTTCCAAAACAACAAGTAACTTCAATTCATTTGTAGTTGGCTTTTTATCCCCCGGTTACGACCGCAACCTTCCTGGTTACGGTCTAAGTGAGTGACACGCCCCCTGCACACAAGATCATGATTGTTCAGAGATGTTTATTGTCTTGGTCTCACCCTGCCTTGGTCTTGATCCCTAAATGTCTCCGTCTGGGAGCACTCTGGTCTCGGGTATGTCTTGGTCCCAGTGGATCCCAGTGTCTTTTATCCCCCACTTTGCTTCCATTAATTCTGTGATTCAGGTAACGTTTAAAGGTTTATAAACCGTAATGAAGTCGGTCAAATGTTCTTATAATGAAAATGAAAATCAAAGCGATGTACGGCAGTGACGCAGGTGTTTGTCACAAGGTTAAAATCTTCCAATTTAAAGTGACAATATTTAAAATATTTTTTAATGTATAAACAAACAAGAAAGCGTCTTCCAGTCAACACCTCATTTATCAGAGCTAAACTCAAAGACCCCGTGTGACCTGAAACAAAGGGAGTCGTCTCGTTCCAGCCTCTGATCATTCCTGCGTTTAGAGCAACATTCAGCTCGATTCAGAGCAACATAAAGAGAAACACAGCTGACACACAGATGTGTTTAATTGATAAGAAGAAGTCTTAAATGAGTCATTTTCTTTAAATGATTGTGTTTGACTGCCTCGGGTTATTGTGACCCACACACGTCACAGCTGATCTCGCTCTGCTCCTCATCACGCATGTGGAAGTGTAAAACTTGTCACAACACGCTCTTCAGTTCAGGCCTTTTACACAATTAGACGTTTTCAACATTTCAAACTGCAGTGAACATTGCTCTTTGTTTTTACACTTCAGACTCGTGCTGCAGAGAAGAGGGGACGGAATGAGACACGCTTTAATCACCTTTAATGACAAACAAACAGGTTTTATCTGGCGTTCATGGAAAGCCTTTCCCTCGATCTGAAACGACAACAAACACGACACCATTGGACATTTTTCCACATTTTTTATGCAGTTTTTAAGAAAATGACAGAAGACGTCTCATAGATTGAATGTCTGCAGCTCCTCAAACACTTCTTGCTTCCACTGAGGAGTCGCTTCATGATCTGAGGGTCCGAGTTAAATACTTACATTTAAAAAGACCTATTCTGTATCTTTATATGAATAAATGTGCCTTAAAACGAATTAAAACTCATGTAATTTTTGCTCCTTCTTTGACAAAGAGATTAAATATAGTTAGAGAGCTACAGAGATGATTTATTTCAGGTGAGAGTATTTTCTCTGAGGATTTCTGCAAACAGAGAGGAGCACTCACCGGACAATATCCTCTACATTATAAGGTCAAATTAATTAATTGGAAGAGAAAAAACTTCTGATTTTTCTGAACTTAATTATTTTTCTCATCGTCTGATTTTTTAAATGAATCCTTCTTTCCATTTTTTAAAAACCTCCTCCAGCAGAATCTCATCTCTGATTGTGTTTTCTATTTCATCCAAGGTTTTATTATTTAGTTAGTTATTTATAAAATATATTTAGAAATTGTGTTACATTCAAGTTGAAAATGTTGTGAAATAAGCTTTTAAATTAAAATTCTACAATTCATGTATCAGACGCTTTTATCCAAAGAGATGAACATCAGAGAGTAAGAACAACACAAGCGAGGATTCAAAGTGGAGGAAACAACAGGAAGTGTAAACGAACTGATTTAAGTCTGATCAGACACACAGGTGCTGACAGGAAGTGACCAGAGGTGCTGACAGGAAGTGACCAGAGGCAGAGCACAACATCGACAGCTGTTCTTCAGAGCTCTAATCAGCAGCAAAACCATCCTAAATATATCATCATCTTCATCATTAAGTTAGTAGGTATTCATGAAGAGCTGGGAGCTTTAGCTTTTTCTTAAAGGTGCAGAGGGACTCTGCAGATCAAATGGAGTTTGGAAGTTTGTTCCACCACCAGGGGGCGACAGAGGAGAAGAGTCTAATTAGAGACATTCAGAAAAGGCGTTGGAGCAGATATACTGTAGGTAAAATCCTAGAATCCGATTGGCTATTTAAAAGTGACGACTCATTAGAGAGAGGCGTGCTTCGATAATAACAGATGTTTCTTAATGTCTGCGCTTAAAGCTTCCATGAGGAGATTTTAATAGAGTTAAGAAATCGACTGAAAGACGATCAGCTACATGATCCATTATTTCTGTTTATTTTTCAATATCTGAAACAGCTGACGAGAAAAATAACAGCATCCTGCAGTGACTCACCAGGTTTACATTTTTCCCACAGCAAACATTCACACCGACTGATCATTATCAACATCAGCAAAGACAGAAGACGTACCACTTTGGCCACACGGGGCGCCAAAATCAACACAATAAGTTACTCACAGGGGCTTTAAAACTTCAAAATGTATTATATGCAAGATACACTACCCTGCAGTTTGTGTTCTTAAAATGAGAAATATTACTTATGTAATGTTGAAATCAAGCATCTCCCTCCAGTGTTGATAAAACAAGCAAACGTGGCAGTGAAAAAAAATACTGCAGTTCCTCAAGTGGCCACTAGAGGCTGTCCGAAGAAGTGTGACTGTTTTTAAAGCAGAAATTAAAAAATTTACAGCCTGGTGCAAAAACTAATTCTGTCTGAAAATCTTATTTCATTATCAGTACACACTTTAAGGCGGGAGAAATTTTGTATAACACGTTATAATTTATGACGGATATGCGTAAAGCATAAATGGGGGCGTGGCAATAGGAATGGGAGGTGATCTGACTGACGGGTGGGAGCATTGTTGACCGAAAGGTAGTTGGAGCCAGAATTTCCAATATGACGACTGCCATTGATGGGCTTCAAAAATCAGCTTCAGAAACCGATAGATGACATCACTGAGACTACGTGCATGTTTATAGAGTCTAAGATACATTTATATCCTGACCTGTGTGTGTGTGCATGTGTGTTTGTTTGTCACACTGATGGGCCGAGGCCTGTGATCACACGTGAGCGTCTTCTGCAGGACAAGCTAGCTTTCTGTGTGTGTGTGTGTGTGTGTGTGTGTGACGTTCCTCTCTGCAGGTTTGATGTCCCGTTAAAGAGACCTGGCAGACTTCAGACCAGTCACTCAGAAAGTAAAAGTGGGACTCGGGGGACACTCGGGATGTTCATCATTAGACTTTGGTGCCACTCACCCGACTCCAAAACCAGAAAAACATGAAAAAACATGAAAAACACGACAGCTTCAGAATCTTTGGGTGAGAAACAGAGAGCGGGGGAGGCTCGGAGGGACGGGGGGGGGGGGGAGGAGGTGGTACTTAGAGATATTTAAAGGCAGAGATGGGCTTTGTTAAAGATGCGAGTCCCCTGGGTTCCCCTGCTCCAGTCGCAGGGATCTGATACACCACGCTCCTGTTCGAGCAGCACCTCCTTTGCTGGGGGGGGCGAGGAGGCGTGTAATTATACTGCGAGGGCTTTCAGGGCCCTGACATACCTGTCACCTGGGAGGAGGAGACATCTGCATACCTTTCAGTTGTGACTTCAGAATACAGAAACTCGTCCTCTCTTGTTTGGTTCCAACATCCCTGCCTCTCCCTTTTCTCCCCCCTTCTGCTCGCCTGAAGACTTGTTTTTAAAGTTTGTTCTCTCGTCTCTCATTTGAAGACTTTCAGGAAGAAAAGAAGAAGAAGAAGAAGAAGAAGAAGAAGAGGAAGAAGAAGAAGTGGAGACGAGCAAGCGACTTTGATTCACATTTGAGAAACGGTGACTAATGAGAGGAGATAATCAGTGTAAGAGCTCGGGCTCTGTCACCCGTTCAAGTGTTGTTTGAACACACTCATTTCATCATTTGTACAAAAACAAATTGAACTTAATAAGTGACAGTGATAATCAGACATCAGACGCAATAATACGAATAAAGAGACAGTGGTGGATATAAAATAACGTGCAAACTGAGCAGGACAATACTCTCTGAAGAGATTAGCATCAGATATGGTAATTATCCACCAGCAGCAGCAGCTCTTTTATGATCTCTTATTGTTGAATACATCCACACAGAGCAGCTAGAGTATGTTATATTTATACACCTGATCTGTGTAGATTACAACATCACACACACACACGTTACGACCTGATTTGGCTGCATTTGAACGTCTGCACAGAAGCTGCAACATGCATTAACATTTCTGTTTGGTGAGTCTGATGTTTTCTGGGACGTAAACACGATTCATCGGCGACTCGTTTCCTTTTGTCACACACAGAGAGAGAGAGAGAGAGAGAGAGAGGGGTGCACAGGTAGCTAACAGACGAGTGGACCCCCCCCCCCTTTCCTTTCATGTCTAATAGCGGGGGATAAATGTTAAATTACAGCGGCCGCTCTTCATACGTATATAAAACTGTCCTGGACGAGCTGCTTATCTTAATACATGAAGTCGCAGCAAAAAGGAACTATAATTTTAATCAAATCTGTGACGCTCTGAATGCCATTCAGGAGTCCAACTCCTGTTGTTGGGGGGGGCCGGAGAAATGGACTCAGCAGGGGGTGTCTCGATGTGTAATTATCCCTCACTTACAGGTATTCCTGTTGCCACAGTCATTATCTTCCCTTGTAAAGAGGAAATCAATTTGTACAGACGTATATGAGGAGGGAAGATTGCCCGGAGGAGAAGAAAAGAGGCCTGAGAGAGGGACGGCGAGAATCGAGGATAGATGACTTGTTATCAGGGATGTTTGTTTGTTTGCCTGATTGGCTGCAGTTAGCGTAGCGTAGCATTCAGGAGAGAGCAGCACAATGAAAAGAGCGTCTTTGAATCAAGCTCATTATTACGTTTTCTTTTTATTACTGTGATCCAAACAACAGAGCGGCACCCCTTTATCTGAAAAATAACCGTTTGTGTCTGAAAGAAACCTGAAATTTAAAAACTGTTCTTCACAACATACAAGAGGTGCAGCAGTTTCAGATGTTCTTTGTTCTTCTGACACTCCGGTGCTGGAAAATACTTCTACACAATTATTTTTTTTTTATTTACTTCTTTGGCGAGACAGATGTAGAGGAAAAGTGTTAGTTAGTGTGTGTGCAACTTCTTATAGCGGGTGGCCTGGGTTCAAATCCGACCTGTGACTCCTTTTCCGCATGTCATTCACCACTCTCGCTCTCTCTCTCTCTCCTCGGTTTCTGACTGTATCCACTGTCCTGTCTCTAAAATAAAAGCATGAAAAGCTAAGAAATAAATCTAAATAAAAGAGATGTTTTCACATTTTCACACATCACACTCTCAGACATTTCCCTGAAATTGTTCTGAGTTGCAAGTTCACCTGTGCAACTCAAAACGATGCAACACTATTTTAGTAAAAGTGATGATGCAGCAGTTTTATTACATGTTTTATTACATGTGCAGAGATTGCACTGGACTTATGTATACAGGTAACAAGAGAATATGCCGTAAACAGAAGTTATTTTCAGCTGTAAGGGCCCCATCACACAGAGACATGTCCTTAAAAGCAAAACCATCATTTTCCTTTTGTACAGCGCGCTTGCAGGATGTTCTTTTCTGCCGCTGTGCGACGCGTCTTTCTAGCATTTTTTTGGGGCGGTGTCGCCAATCAAATCAAGGAGGAGGCTTCACTTCTACATCTCATGATGTTTTCTCCCCATCTTGTCTGATCAACTTCAAGCTCCCGAAGAGACACAGATGATATTATGAAACTGATGTCGCAGACTTACCGTCACTGACCAGGATTCCTAAACTTACCTTTGTCTGGTAAATCACACGTACACTCGTTTGATTCAGCTACAGATGGTATTCCTGCTCATTTTTGCTGCTGTAGGTGACTTGAACTCTGAGAGGCAGTAGGACGTCTGGACGTCAGCATGATCAGATCTCATGACGGGAACACAGAGGTCAGATCCTGCTGATGCTCAGGCTCGGAGTCTGTTTTGATTACTTAATGAAAGCGTTTATCTGGACGTCTTCATGGCGTCCTCTCGTTAGGCCCTGGGCGGCGTAATGAGAGCAGCAGTCTGATTTGACAACGGACGATGTGGGTGACGGACGGTCGCGGTCCGGCTGGCTAATCGCACAGTATGGCTACAAACGAAATTACTGCAATTAAGGTCAGCCTCGGTCCTGTTTAAAGAGAGTCAGGAGGGATAACATCAAACACACACACACACACACACACACACACACACACACACACACAGTCTGAGATATGACACCATTACTGTCCGGTCTGTAAATGAGCTGTCCTGATTGGTCAGACCTCATCGTTAATGAAGCTGCAGACAGATTCTGCAGATGTTGGATAGATAGAGGGAGATCGGCCATCCCTCTGTGGTGTCCAGCCCAATTAGTCCCATTACAGCTTGGCCTGTCTGTGGGGCGGGAGTTAAAGCCTCGGGTGGTCAAGCAAGGCGGCGTCAGAGATACAGAAAATCTTTCACACACCACGCAGTGATGATCATTGTGTCGTGTCCAGCTGCCTCATCGTGAAGTCTGGATGTCCGGCGGCAACCCCGACACCTCACTCAGCACTGAGGGGGAATAAAGAGGTGTGGACGCAGAGTCATGTGACCACCGTCCAGCTGCTCTGTGGTCTGGTCCCATCACGTCGGGTTTAACGAGGTCCAGCACGCTCCTGATGCTGCTCCCAGCCCCAGAGGGCGACTCTGAAGACAGACCGCTGCTGTGGACGGTCAAGAGACTTGACTCACCCATCCAAGAAGAAGGAGCCGGCAAGATGGCTGCCACACAGGAGAGGACTCGGCTGGACGTAGCCACCATGATAGAAACTATTATAAGTGACCCTCACTCTTGAAGACTAAAGTTTGGCATTTTGAAAGGCGCCAGCTTGTTTTTTTTGGACGCCAAAGCTCCCATTCCGAGTTTAAATCTGTGTACAACAATTATTATCTCAAAATATGAAACCCAACAAAGACACCCTTAACAGAGTGGTTTGAGGAGATGCAGGTTACCAAGGCGAAGGTTTCATTTTGTGTTTTATCTGACGGCACAGTAATGCAAAACTCCAGCAGCTGGCCTGGCTCAGTTAGAAGCTGATTTCCAGAAGGATTCCTGCTGTTTCACACAGCGAAGACAAAGACCCACAAATTGGCATAAAAGCAAAACAGAGAGCGAAAATAACAAGTTTGAAAACAACAAAAATCGTCTGTTTTCAAAAGCTGAAGAAACCTGAAATCAAAAAAACTTTGTTAAAGTTTGTAAAGGAGCTCATCAGAGAGTAAAGAGTCCATCGCATGACGCAGAGTGAAGACTGGTCAAAAAGTACAAGGTGTCTCGACGCGATCACGCTAAATCAATTTATACTGTACATTCCCCCCCATACCACAAATCATATCATGAGGATTTACAGTCCATACACCTTGTAATGCTCTCTGTTCTTACACCCTGGATTCACCTAAAGAAGCTTGCAGAAACTTTGACAGGAAAAAAACTGAAGAAACCTGAGGATCAGGAACTGAAGAGGATCCCTGCAGGTTATTCCAGAGGGAGGGGGCACGATGAGAAGAGCCCCTGGAGCACGCTGACTTCTGTTCAGCTCTGGAGAAAGATAGGAGGTCTGTTTTCTAAAAGCGAAGAGGCCGAGATGAACACTGATATTACCGTGGATCTGAAGGTCGATACACAACATTAGGAACAACACAAGCTTCTTGTTTGTAATTGGACAGAATGAGCCTCTGTTTAGTATTTTCCTGCAGTACAGACTACATATGTAGGACTGTAGTTTTAAACAACAGTGTGTCTCATCATTGGAAAACTGCAAAACAGCTCTCAAGACAGAAAGCCATCTAAAGGCTACTTTCCTTCAAACTGCTGGTAGTTTTAGGGGTTTAATGTATCCAAAGTCTAATCTCTGTGCCAGCATTTTTAAGGGGAATTTTAGTTTTAAAATTGGCCTTATATTTTACTTTGACTAGTGTTTGAGGTCCCAACGATTAATGTGTACTAGAAGTTTAGGAAAAGCCGAAGCAGATTGCTTAAATCAGCAGATCTGAGATGAGTTAAACAGCCGCAACATGTTTTTTTTTCAGGTCATTTTGCTGGTTTTTGTGATTTGTTTTGACCAAGCAGCAACATCCGGTGTTGAAAAATGAAGCCAATGCTGAAGTGCAAAATCCTGCAGTTCCTCGAGTGTCCACTAGAGGCTGGCTGAAAAAGCACAGGAAGTCACATACACACCCATTCAAAAAAGTCTGTTTTTACAGCAGAGGTTAACATGTTTACAGCCGGTTAAAAAAACGAAACAGGTCTGATTAGCTCATGTCTCGATCGACACACACTGTACGGGGGGTGAATGTTTTGATGACTTATGAAGAATAAGAGTTATTCACAATAAGGTGTGTAGCTGACCTGACTGACAGTCGGGTGCGGTGTAACAGTTTGTCAGGAGGTTTAAAACCCGCCTCAGCTCCAGCTCTCAGCCTGTCGTTAGGTTGACTGAAAGTAAGACTGAGACAGCGTTTCCATCATGGAGACCGCCATCGAGGGGACTCCAGGGCCCCCTGCAGGAACAGACGGGTGACATCACTCAGGCTTCATATATTTATATTTACAGTCTGTGGTTTTGATCGACTTGTGTTCTAAAATAACGGCTCCGTTCAGAGCCACTTGTAGACCGTCAGTTCTAGCATGCAGAACACCTGAACACAAAACTCAACAGTGAATATCGTTGGCTGAAACAAAGATGGGAGCTTTTGTCTGTGCATTGACTTTGAAAAGAGAAGACCAACAGTTTAACTAACAGCTTCCTAATTCTGCTGTAAGTTCTGCTGGAGGGGAGACAGCCGAGAAAATAAAGAGGTCCACAAAGTTTAACTTTTCTCCCTGCGTCTCACCTGACCTAATTACACCACCTCGCTGGCTGCTAGTGCAACACTTTACCTTTGGAGTCCGACGTGCTTTCATATTCGGAGTTATTCTCAACTCTGCAGCGTTTTTTTGAAATCTGGCTCTTTGTTTTGCCGCCTCGGCTGCAGCCCTCGGGGGACGCAGCTCGTTGTACGAGTCGGAGGAGGGTTGTTCTTTCTTCACTTTGGTTTGGTAAAGAGAATAAAAATAACTCCTGCTCGGCTTTCATTCACTACAGCTGTGAAGATTTAACAGAGTCTGAGTCCTTTAGAAAGTCGGCTGTGAGGAGGAAACAGGATCATGTCTGACCCAAGCTGAAGTGGAGCCATGATGTAACAGCTAACATGTGCACACACTCAGACTGATCAACATTGTGTTGGGAGAAAAGATGAGGGTTCAAATAACAGTGGTTACAATTGAAGTCAATGTGGACTCTTGATCTAACTCGTGACTCAATCAATCCCTGGTCTTCTTAGTTTAAGTCCTGTGTACTTCATCCACCCACTGTCACCAAACTCTACCCCGAGGAGACTTGATTGATGCAATAATGCTGCAGATAGAAATGATGAAGTGAACTGGAAGTCTGCAGGGTCTCATACCGACTTTACTTTCTGGATCTGAGAGTCCAAAGACCTGAGAAAGGGTCCGTTTTTGACAATGCTATATGCCCTGATTGTTGGAACCCTTTGGTGGAATTATTTTTATTTTTTTTAAATCATGCTTTAGTAGGTTTTCATTGTTCACCTTCTCTATAATGTGTTGATCCTTGTTAAATATGTAGTATAATCCGTGTGTCATGATGGATGTCAAGCTTGCTGGCTGCAAACAAATCTACCTACAGGTACAAATAACGTCAACCTGAACCTGAACCTGAGGACAGGCCAGCCACACAGAGTGCACTGCCCACACTGATAGGAAAAAAACAAAACCATCTTCACCTATAGAAGATTTCCACTTCAGAAACAAGATCAGTTTATACTACCATGTTTAAAAAGGAGGGCTGTCAGTGTTAACGTTGTTAAAACTAAAAATACAAACTAAGGTTGTTTAGTTTAATCTGATGTAGTCGTCGGGTATTTCACAGAAAGAGGGTGAAGAGCTTTTAGATTTCTGTAACTGCAACGGCGATATTGAATTTGATAAGTACAGTACTAGTTACGACAGATAGAGTTGGAGTTACAGTAACACATTACTCCCAGACCGATGCTTCATCCTTCAGGTTTGATCCTGTAGTCGTGCTGACAAACAATCAGAACCAGCATGACGTCTGTGGTCAGCTTGGAGTTGAAACATTTGCAGGATAACGACACAGTATCTTCAGAGAGGGAACAGCTAATGGTGATGGGATCGAACAGCTGTTCACCCCCACCGCTCCCCTGAGCTGAGGGGCTCAAACACGACCACCTGAGGGGGGAATTACGTCACCTGTGAGGGCGCTCTGCATTAATAACACAACTCTGTTTCCCATCAGGCACCTCTCCCCTCTGTAGGTCTAAGGGGGTTTCTTGTCCTTCTGTGGAAACATCATCCCCCCTCCACTACACACACACACACACACACATACACACGGTGGCAGTAATCAGGAGTGTTACCCAGAGGCCTGCAGCATGGAGGGGTTCGCCAGCAGAGACCCCAAATCTGAGATAATCTGACTCATTCATATTCTGCTGCTGACACAAATGATCTGATAATGCTCATGTGGAGTCAATTAACATCTGTTGTTTGAATGGGCCTAATGTGTAGCCATTCATCAATTTCACAGCATTATACTGTTGACCAGAGGAGTGTGTGTGAGAGAGAGAGAGAGAGAGAGAGAGGGGGACAGACACGTGGTGGAAATAGAGGCCAAACACTCCTACGAGTGGACTTGACCTGAAATCTAAAGACAAAGGTCTTTCCTATTCACGGTGCAGAGTGACATTTTACGAGTTTTCCGCCTATAGGCAGTGTTCATTGCTTCACCCAGCGACCATGTTGTTTAACTAGCAAACACACCTCTGCCGATCTGAGCACCAACACAACACTTTTCTTTGGCCATACCTCCTCTGTCCCTCAGTGCACCGCCTCCCCTCCTCCTTCTCCTCTTCGTCAGTGTTCTGACTGTTTGTGCGACTGATCTCCATTCTGATAAGCAGCCCAAAGACGATACAGGTCTTAACTCTATCAAGTTCATAATTCAACAACTTCCAAGCTTACCATCAATAAGCAGTTGTTAGGAGGGTAGTGTTGTCGTCAAGACCACACTAACTGAGACCAAGACAAACCAGAGACCTGAGTGCTCAAAGACGGAGACATTTAGGGATCGAGGCCGAGTCAAGACCAAGACCACAAATATCACTGATAAATCCTCATCTTGTGTGCAGGGGGCGTGTCACTCACTTAGACCGTAACACCGGGAAGGTTGCGGCCGTAACCAGGGAGATAAAAATCCAACTACAAATGAACTTAAGTTACATGTTCTTTCAGAAAGAGGCGTTTTCCTTCTAATCACAGTAATGACGGGGAACAATAGCCTTTCAGTTGTGGTCTTGACCGGTCTTGACTTAAAATCCGGAGTCGACCCAGTCTGAGACCGAGACAAGGCAGAGTAAAAATGCTTTTGATTCCAAGGCTGAGACCTTCAAAAAGTGGTCTTGAGGCCGGTCTAGAGACCAAGACCAATTTTGAGTACTACAACACTATAGGACGGTATTGGCCTTCTAAGCAGCTAGTACTAATTAGCATGCTAATAAGCATCAAGTTAATGTTGAATATTGCAACCATTACTTAAAGTGTTACCAAAGTCCATTTTAAAAGAGTCCAGGAAGAGGACTAGACTACAGTGACTCTATGTACATCACCTCGGTGACCGTGGGTGAACTCTCCTGCAGCATCCAGCTTTCTTAAAAAAGAGTACTTCAAGGATATTCTTTGCAAAATGACTTCCAGAAACAGAAGCTGCAATAAAAGGCAGATGAGCTTTCCCATTCAACAACAATTGTGTATGAGCAATTTGAAGGGCTGTTTGAATGTACTTTTTTTTTTTTCCACACAGGAAAGCGATGCAGGGAGATGTATGATTTCCCCGAATGAGAAGTCTTTTCTTGTTGTTTTTTTTGTCGCTCTTTGACGCAGCTGAGACGGCAGGAGTGAAGAGAAAGACGAGCGGAAAAAGAAGGAGGAGGAGGAGGCGAGATGAGGAGGTGTGAGAGGAGCTGCTCATTCACACAGAAACAGAAATATTCAGGGAAAATGTGCTTGATTCAATCAAGCTTAATTCTATTTTGATAATTGTGGGTGCCGGGCGTCTGGGCGCGGTGCGGCGGGGGGGCTGAGACGCGTGTGCGAGACTGACAATGAAGCCGGGTAACAACAGCTGCTGGATGGCGGGCGAGCTCATGTACCTCGACGCTCTAGTCTTGTCAGTCACATTTCCCCTAATTAACGAACATCTGCTTTCCATTTTCGGTTACTCTGCATCGCCAGCTCGTCTCGTACGAATCGCTGACTTCTGACCTCCCCGAGGATGCCGCTCACTGTCACAAGTACCCGGCCAACGCCAGCCACCGGCGCTCCATTCCTCCTACAGAGGCCTCCAGCTCACCACAGGGGAGGAGGAGGAGAAGGAGGAGGAGGAGGAGGCGCGTGGCTCTGAACCTTCAGAGACTCCTCCACAGATCGTCCTCGGGGACGGAGATGCAGGAAGTGCTCTGTTTGTGTTGTGATTCTATTGGTTCAAACGTCCTCCTGAGGCGGCGGTCTGCCTCTCTGTAAACGACCCCGAGTCCTCCTCCCATCTCCAGAGCTCGATCCTATTCCCAAACTAACCTGCCGAACAGGTGTGTGTGTGTGTGTGTGTGTCCCTCTCTGGAAAACAAAGCTGGGCGTGGTGGAGTTTTTTTTTTTTTTTTTTTTTTGTCTGTTCTGCCTGAAAACACAGCACACGATGATTACAGAGAGCAGCTGCTGACTTCACGCTCACACAGATCAGAACAGTCGACTGCAGAGTTCATGTCGGAGTTTTATTCTCTTAATCTGAATCTGCGCGCACAGATTAAAGATGGAGGAATACACTTTGATATCATGGAGAGAGAGAGAGTGAAAATGCAGTTTGAGTCGTGTATTTCTGAGCAGCTGAGAATCATCGTGGTCGTTTTCTTTTATTTGCATCAGAAGTAGAAGGTGTAGTCAGGTTGTGTGCACGTCAGGTACTTTAGGAGCTCAAAACAGACAGATTTGTTGTCAATGCATGAGAAAAAAATCAGCAAACACAGGCGTAAATAATAACGCTGCAACACAAACAAACTCATTTTACAAAAACACCAATACATTAAATGCACTCATTAGTTATTAAATTAGATCCTTTGTTACTCTGACACTATGAAGCTGCAGCAACACACTGAGAATCAGCTTAAATCATGCTCAGAAAACATGCAAACATCACATCACTCATGTTTCATGTTTGTCACTGAAGACTTCTAAATGTCCTTTCAACGGTTCTCAAATTTTGAAAACATACTGACCTGATTCAGTTTCTGACGGCATGCAGCCAGTAATGAAAAATAACTACAGCAGTACTGTTCATCATTGTCAGTATTAAATATGAAGTAATAGTACTAAGCAGAAGTTAGCAGATGTTCCTGACTGTTGATGAAACTACCCACAAATATATCTGACCCATTTCAAAACTTTAAATTAGCTCCGCCTTAACCAGCAGCTTAATTAACACTCTCTACACGATAATGTATCGATGCTAATTATGATGACCCTTACAGTCAAAACAGAGAGAAAGAGGGCTCACACACTACAGGCCTGGGATAGTCCAGACATTTCTGGTAAACAATCCTGGTGGTTTTGGCACTAATGTATCGAGAGTAGTTGATACGAGAGTAGCTGATAGTTAGCTTCAGTGTCACCCGACTGCATCAAAACGGTTTCAAAGTATGGGCATTATACACAGGCCTCCATACAACTGGGAAAATGTACACGTGCTGAGAGAGAAAGCGTTGTTGTTTACTGCTAAGGCTCATATCACTATAACAATAAAACAGCGTTTAACCACGCAGCCTCATTAACATGTTTATTTCAGCATTGGCTTCATTTTTCAACACTGGAAGGTTGTTTACTTGGTTCTTCTGCAGTTTTGTCACTTTTTCCCTGAGACAATATGAGAGCATTAGAACAGTTAATTCTGCAGGAGATAAAGAAGTGCAATAAAAATAATGAGATAACAAACCCTGAGTGGAAGTGCTTTAATTAATACCTGTTATTTTTGTGTTTGATTTGATGTTTTTTTGTTGATTTTTTTTATTTTTTTTTATCTCTGCTGCGTTGGAAACGAGGGAAACCTCAATGTCTTTGTGAGAATGAATAAAGGTTTGAAATGAAATAAATGCTCTTTAAATTTGTCTCCAAGAAGGAAACAGTCAGAGCTTCATGCTAAACTCATCCGTGAGCCGATTTAAACGACCAATGATTGAAAACATTTTCGCAAAACATCTGCACAGGAAGTCTTCTTCCTGATGTAGACTGCACAGGTTAAAATGAACTCTAGTAAGAAGGTCCGGCACACCTGTTTGGACTTTTGGTTCTCATTCTTGTCCCTAAACTCAAGCCATCCTGACTTTGGTAGATTCAGTATTTACACTTCAAATTCTGCAAACAGTTTCTGTCTTCCACCAGCTGCCATGGAAACCCCCGTCTTCCTCTGATATCTACTTAAACGCGCTGATTATACCTGTTCCTCTGAAAAGATTAGGACAGTTCTGCTGTTTTCTGCTTCATCATTACATTTTAAGCTAGCTGTGAAGTGTGCAGGCGACAGGACCAGTCGCTCAAACATTAACAGAATTTAACAGACAGACCAGTCGGGGTGTTGGCAGACGACGTCCCAAAAGACAACAAGCACAAACACAATCTCTCCTCTGCCTCCTCATCTCTCGACTTTTTCTTCTCTCTCTGCCATCTTTTAAAAAGCGGCTCTCGTACCTCTGGATCGTCTCCTAGAGGAGAGAGAAAAACAAAAGGCTAAATGATTACATTAAAAATAATTAACAGATGGGCACAGGCTGCAGAGAGCAGCGAGGAAAAATATGATTTTCTACAAATGATTGCATTCTCGCTCCCCTTTGGAGAGGAAAGTAGATTCAAGAACACTTTTAAATAATTTGTTCAATTTGTTCCACAGCCAAAGAAATGCGGCTTGCTGGAAATTCAGATTCATTAAAACTTAATTAATATGCATCATTATGTAAATGAGGTTGCAGTTAATGAGTTCTTAAAAGAAGCCTTCCTTAATTAGTTCACTTTTAATGGCATCATCATTTATCTTTTTTCTTTGAAGCAGAATGACGGCGCGGAAGTGGCCGCTCCCAAAAGTCCTCAAAATGTAGCTTCTTTTAATGATTCTCATTTTATTACTTTATTTATACGATTAAGAAAACGTTTGAGACTCGAGGAAGAAGAAGAAGAAGAAAAACTTTGGCTGTTTGAAGTGAAACCGGCTGGATGATGTACCTGGGTGCCATGATAATAACGATGAGGTGTCCACACTTCCTGGTTTGACATCATGAAACATCTGGGCCCATCGTGACCGCAGCATATGGACCGTCCCCGTGTCTCCTCGTATCGTCTCCCTCGCAGTCGTGGAGGTGAGGCCGCGGCGGCGAGGCCTCGCTCCGTTTCATGTTGTCACAGCTTACCTCAGCTCCTAATTGATAACCACTGGCATTTGATCTGAAGGCGTTCAAACAGCCCGTCTATCTTTGTGCCTCCAATAAGACGAACCATCTGTTGTTGCCCGGCCCGCCGTTCATTAAATCTAATTTCCTTCAGCAGAAATAAGGTTTTAATTGTAGCTGCAGCGCCGGGGTTAGCGCGAGCGGAGAGTAATGGCTTTGTGAGCGAGATGGGAGGCTGAGGACGCAGCAGAGATGGATGGATGGACGATTGATTTAGATTGTGGAAATCTGTTTCACTCACGGCGGTGGTTTTTCACCGGGGAGACGAGACGAGTACAGTGAGAAAGATTGTTAGCAGCAGCAGAGCGTCTTATTGGCAGGTGACAAAGAAAACACATGACTTTGATACGTGACGGGGAAATGTTTGCGTCGCTATAAGTTCCTGCTGCATATTTGCAACGTGTATATATATTTAAGTCAGCACTCGACAACTTATACAAGCAATACTTTCTAACACAGTTAATAGTATTTGATGACAAATACAAGGATTTGTATTTTTGCAGAAATCAAGACATCTTAGAACTTCTCTAGAAAGAAACTGTGTGACATACAGATACTTAAAAAGTCAATGCAAACAGTCAGAAACATGCTGATAATCAATTGATGCTTTGAGTCAATGAGTCTAGTGCGCCTTCTGGAAATGGATTTTCTACTTATTCTATTTCTCTACTGGGAGTTAAAGGAAACGATCCAATGAGATCAGGACTCAGCTTGGTACACACCAGACTATAAATCATGGACATACTTTAGTCTCAGGGATGTCACCAATTGGTTTCTGAAGACACGTTATAAAGGCACAACAATGTTGGACATGTCTCTGAGACTGAATTCTAAACTCCACTCTCACCGACGTTGTGAGGCGAGGTTCCTGGCAAGTGTGTGAGTCCTTAGTGCTGCCCTGTTGTGAAACCATCACGTGTGTGAGGGCTCAGATGTTGACTTCACAATGGGTAAAATGCGCACTTTCCTTTGGGACTTACCCAGAGTTAATTTCAAACTTGGTAACATGAAGGACGTGATCATATGCTCATGTTGTAAACAAATGTTCATTATTTTATTATTAGAGGCTGTCTCCTGCAGTGAGTCAGTCACTGGAGAACCCCATGTTAAAATGTCCAACTTTACAGCTGCAGTTCCTCCAGTGTCCACTAGAGTCTGTCTACTGTAGTGAGTCAGTCCCCATAGAGCCCCATGTTAAAATGTTAACTTTACAACCCGGTACAAAAACAGTTTTTGTCTCTTTAGCTCATATCTCTCTTCATGACACCTGTTTAAATTATATTAAGGCTTAAAGTGATGCATAATTAGGGGGCGTGGCCTCTCTGAGTGACAAGCGGGAGCTGCTAGCTTTCTGCTAAGTGTCACCTCAGCTAATTCAGCCACTGACCTTTAACCTCTGGGCTGTAGAGATGTACACAACACAAAAAACATATCAATCAATCCATCAGTCTTACACAGCCAAGGATTTAAGGACTAAAGGTCAATTAAGAATTTTACAAGACTGTTATCGTCAATAAATCTTTCATAAATGAAGCAAACCTCAGAGCTTAACAGCATCTCTGTCCTGTCGTCATCTAAATAAAGTCTTCCAGAAACATGAATCTAATGTAATGTGTGTAGAAGTGGAGTGACACTGAGGCCTCCGCTCTGTGATTCTGACGCCCACCACCTCCCTCACTCTGCCAGCACCTTGAAAGAGCTCCAACGCTGAGATAAAAATAAGAACTTACTCCTGTGAAAACGTCGCCATTCTCCAGCCAACTTCACCACAACGCTCGATTTACAACACATGCTTTTTTTAAATCCACGACCAGCGTCTTCCATTGTTATGAAAGGCTGTTAAGTGACAGGTTTAACAAACTATTCTAATTGCCATCTGTGCAAAAACAGTCATTGTTGTTAACCAGCAAGAGAACATTTAGTCAGCCTACAGAGAAAGGGAATTACGCTTGATCTGCTGACTTGATTAAGGCGTTAAATATCACATTTGTAGGAGAAAAGAGAAAGTTTTGTGTGCACAGACCTACAGCTTGTCCTTTCAAAAGTCAGCTCATAGAGCTCTTCACCTTACTGCTTTACTCTGCTGCAGGTCACATTAGCTGCTATTGACTATGGCTGACAACTACAGCTGCATTGTATCGGCCTAATTTGAGAGAAGAGGGCTGCAAATTCAGAAACATTTTCAGAACGTCCAAGAAGAAATGCACCAGAGGAGAGATTCAAATGAAAAATCTGAATGATATGCATTCACAGGAAATCTTCTGCAAAGACACAATTGATAAAAATGACTGTTTTCTGTGATTGTAAACATTTGGTCCGATGCAGCATATTTGCACGATCTTGGTTACGAGCATAAAACACCCTGGCTGCTCTGTCTGTGGGCAAGCAGCATTGTGGGTAAAGTAGGCACCAAATGTAGATGAAAAAAAGAATAAATGTGTAAGAAACAGGAACACAATGCTTCCTAACTTTCAAGTTTATTTCATCGTCATTCCATCTGTATCTTTGTTTCATACATACAGTGGGATGAAATTGTTTTTCTCAGGACTAGTGAGCTGACAAAGTGACAGCTGAGCCTGATACAAATGTTAGCTAACGTTAACTAGCTGACATTAACTAGCTAATTTTAGCCAACTAGCACTCACCAATGCTTGGATGATGAAGAATTTATTCCCCTTAACGTCCCAAACAGCAGAATTATTGAGCCAGCTACATCAAAAATACTTTAATCCTACAGCGGTGCAAAGAGAGGGATTCTCCTCTAGATATCAGCAAACATCACTGAAGTGACGTTCTGGTGTTACGGTAAAATGAGTGACCATGTCAGATGATAATTTTCAGACAAAAAAGGCTGAAAGTGTCCTAACAAATGCCTCTTTGTTATGTTATCATAATGTCAATATGTCTTGAATGAAAAGCTAAACATAGAGGCATTCCTTAAGACACTTTGTGTCGGACGTCCACTGACGCGTTCAGCTGAAAGTCACCGGTTAACACGGTTACTCTTTGAACCGTAACACCAGCAAGGACTTTGCTGTTTCTAGCGAATCAAATAGTTTCCCACATGCCGTAAAAGAGTCACAAGTGCCAAAAACTCTCAGTTTACCGCTGGTGGGAGCTACTTTGCTTCAAAGAAACTTTCCCTTTAATGTTAGGTAAGGATGCATGTTACGACTTCTGAAGTCAGCTTATTGTGGGGCCCAGTACGAGGCTGAAAGTAAAGTTGGAAGCCAAATACAGAAACAACTCAACAGAGCTGTTGTCCACAGTGTTGAGTGTGTGTGTGTCAGCGTGTGAGCGGACTTGTTGTAATTGTACAGATGTAATCTAATTAATGTTTGAGAGCGTCCTGGACTAACAGCAGCAGACAGAGCCGTGTCATCATCCTCTGACCTGTTTATGTGTGTTTCAGTGAGTCAGTGTGACGAGAAGCCCTGCAGCGAGCAAACGGCCCAAACAGAGACGATGTGACGTGTGTGTGTATGTGTGTGTGTGTGTGTGTGTGTGTGTGTGTGTGTGTGTGTGTGTGTGCTCTGAACACTCACATCCAGATCCAAATTAGCATAGATGTCCGTTTAGCATGCGACATTTGATCCCTTTTTTCCCCGAGTGCTCGACCGATGGACGTGAAGAGAGGTGACAGAGAGAGAGAGAGAGAGAGAGAGGTTAAGTCCTAGACAGGGCGACCTCACCCCCTCCTCCCTCTCTCCTCCCCCAGCCCAGAGCTAAAAGACAGGACCGCAACAAGGAGAGGCAGCAATTAGACTGCAGAGGGAGTCGTGTGTGTGTTTGTGTGTTTGACAGTTTAACAGATGTGATGTCCAGAGTTGTGCGAGGCCGTTTAGCGACGCCCCCCCACATTAGCAGCAGGACAGACAGGATGAGGTGATGGACTTTAACATGTTGTTGTTGCGCTTTTGTCGCCTTTCAGATGATGCATCTGTGTGCGTTTATGTGTGTGTGTTTGGGAGGGCTGCTTTAGCCGTTGGATTGAAATGTTGATGTAGAAGGTCGTTTGTGGTGGGAGGAGCCGGAGAAGAAAAAAAGCTATTCCATTCTGCCATTTTAAAGCGGATATATGTTTCTTTAACATTTTAAAAACCTAATGAATAGTTTTTCCTGTCCGCTGCAGGCTGCAGTAAAAGTAAACAGATGGTGGAGACCAAAAACAGAGTGAAAAGAGAGTTATTGAAGACGTTAGATTAGATAGGTGTCGGGCCAAAGAAGGACACCAAACAGGGGTTACAGAAAATCGGTCTTCCGTGTCAACTGATGACCTTTAAAGATTTAGTAAAGTTATGTAGGATCCTTGATCTGCACTTGGACGCCAATCCATAACCCACCTTCATGGTTAGTGAAACTGCGTCGGATGACAGCGCTCCCAAACACACAGCCAGCGCTTTTCTGCACGGAAACAAACGGCAGATGGACACAGGGCCTAAAGTAGGTGATAAGGTACAAGGGAAGGTTTATATTTTCTCAGCTCAGCTCCTGCAAACAACCTTCGTCATGCACTCACAAAAGTAATTGATGTCTCTAAATATTACTCTTGCAGGTTTTTACAGGTGAATGAAATTTACAATAATGAAAGTTAGAAATCACAGTCATGGTTTGAGTTAAACCTCTCTGTTGCAGTCTAAGAGAGACAATCAAGTTGAAGTGTTAAAGCTGTGTGAGAACACTTCACAAAATTGAAAGTTGTTAAAAACAAACAAATCTCTAACGGTGATCAGACAGATGGAGGGTGACGGAAACAGCAAAGGTAAATCAATCTTTCAAAAATCATGTTTTTCTGTCTTTTTGTGGAGTTGAGTTGGCGTTAGTATTCAGACGGCGCAGATTTCAGCACATGATCCATCTGTCCTGTTTGTGTTAAACTGTTAAATATGAAGACAAAACTACACAAACTAGTTTGGTACCGACGCTCATATGCATCGAATGTTTTTACCACTCATTCAAAAATTGTTTTCTTTCTGACATTTTTCTTCAACATTTGTTTGAATTGTTGCTGCAGTGACAGCTCATCAGCGTCCTCCCCGTGATGAAGGACAATGGTGTCCATCATCGCACTGAAACAGTAACACATTGAAACTGACAGATATCAGAACACTGCACGCGCGACATGATCTAAACCGGCTGCTTTCGAGCATGAATGTATGGGACGCTGCTTTTTATGCACTTTAAAAAAGAAACTTTATACAGACATACAAATATGAATGATTAAGAAAAATGCAGGTGGATGCAGAGTCAATAAAAAGCGACAAAAATCGAGCCCAAATAACACAATGAAAGATTATCTTAAATTAGACAGCAGAAATAAAAGGTCATACATGTATGCAGACAATTCATGTATCTACACGAACATGCACATACAGAAAATAAACACATCTGCAGGTCCTGCCTCTTAGTATCTTTCTCTTCCCACTTCCAATGTAGTCCTTTAAAGATCTGATATTCTCCTCAGGTTCACCTTTCATGTAGTTAGTGTGTGAAACCTAAAAATTAGCACTGCATGATGTGCAGGTCAAATAAACTCTTTATCTGATACTGGCCTCAGTAAAAGCCCTCATTTCAGCCTTTCAGCTGCTGTCTCTTTAAGGCCCCGCCTCCCCACATGTCCACTTTCTTCTGATTGGACAGCTCTCTGGAAGCCTTCTTGGGGGGCAGAACGCTGCAGGCCTGCCAGGGGAGGGGCTGCTCTCCAGTGCTGGGAGAAAAGAGCCTATGTAAGAGGTTTCAATTAGAAAGCTTTGAACCGTCTCATAAAATTCTTGGATTCATATTGAGAAACTATTGCTCGATTTGCAGAACAAGATGTTTAGCGCCCTCTGCAGACTCATCCTGGGATTACTCCAACATACGTTAACCTCATGATCTGAAACTTTTCCCATGTTTAGTTTGGGCCATCCAGCATCGGAACACTTTATGTGAGTTTTAAAAAGCGAATCAGCAGAATAGGTCGACTTTAAGATAGTCTTGAGTTGGTAATCATTTTTCAAAGACAACAATCTGTCATTATTTAATGCCGCTCTGGACTTATCAAGAGCTGCAAACAATCTGAAAGCTACAAAACAACATGTTTTGATCGATCCAGACTTCTTGATTAAGGCCTGCTGGCAGATCAGAAACCTGTCCTCTGATTGGACACAAGCTTTAACTCCAATCTGCAGAAATCTCATTTCAGTTTCAACTAAACGTAACACTCAAGGTTAAGTAAAATCCAAAGAGACAAAAGGCTTTTCAACGCATCAGTTTGCAAACATCAGACAATAACCATATCATGGAATAGGAAGTGTTTCACAGCTACAGCACCGAAAGAAAATTTCTCATCTAGAGCGTGGCATTAAAGTAAAAAAAAAGGCCGCTGTGTGATTGTGCTGAACTGACCTCCTCACATGTTTATCACACAGCAGCAGCCGCTCTTTAAGGTTTTAAACCCTTGTGAAACACGACTAAACTCCTTCCTGTTCCTCTTCCAGCCTCCGCTGTGTGTTTCCTCCTCGGTATATAAAATCAGAGAGCCTTCAGAGAGAGTTCAGAGTGTTTGCGGCAGTTGGCCCGGGCGTGTAGCAGGCTGTATTTAGAGCAGCCGAGCGGACAGGGCCCCCCTTTGTTCCGAGCTTGATGAGGAGGAAACCCTGCTAGGCTGCGATGAGTTCTCATCATCACCCCGCGTCTCCGCCAAGCTGCTCAGCCCTGCGCAGAGCCGGAGTACAGAGCCGGGCGGAGGCGATATATGATTGACAGGACGGGGAGACGGAGCCTCGCTGCAGCAGCGGAGAGAGAGAGACAGAGAGAGAGAGACAGAGAGAGAGAGAGAGAGAGAGAGAGAGACAGAGAGAGAGAGAGAGAGAGAGAGATCTTTAAAATGTGCCTCCATCCTGGCGCTGCTTCGTGCGGAGGGGATCAAACCGCTGGGAGGACTGAAAGTGTCTTCACTGCCTCGTAAGAGGAGGTCAAAGACGTGCAGACATTAACAAACTTCTGCAGCAACATGTGAAACCTCCACAGGTTCAGAAATATTGAGGTCTTGATTTTAGAAAAGGATTGACCTCCTTTTCTTTTTTTCTTTTTTTTTCAGAACAAAAGCTGGCAGTGAAGAAATGTGGATCAGGAATTTTTATGCAGAAGTAAAAACTTAAATTGTCCAGCATTATTTGTATCTCTCCGTATTATAATTCATTCTATGCATGCTCTGTGCATACATGTGTGTAAATTCAGGCTCTGAGTGTGAGACAGCAGTTCACCTAAAGATAAATCAGTGAAGCTTCAGAAAGTGAGTTTGATAGGTGATCAAACTGGACGATTTAAACGGGATGGATGAACTTAGCAGGAAAAAATGTAAAGGAAGCACTATTCATTATTTGTTTATTACATCACAAATATGTTGTTGCTTGTTCAGACACTCTCTGTGTTTACTGTCCTTCAGAGAATAAAATAAACGTCTCTGAATTTGCTGAAATTGAGAAAAATGAAATCATGATGATGCTGCAGCTGAGGAAGTCGACGTCTGAGATTTAAATTATTATTAAAAATCATTTAGTTAAAGGGCCTGAAAACTCATGAATAAATAAAATAAAAATAACTACAATAAATAAAATCCCTGATATTCAATTATTCACAACAGTTTTGGTGTCGGCGTACAGAAAATGAGTAATAATGATTGTTAGCTTGTTGCAGGTGTACAGGCTGTGTGCTGTGTGTGTTGTGTGTATACTGGTGTGAGTATTTTATTGTTACCTGAAGTGAAATGTGGATTTCTGATAGTGAAAGATATTCATTTTATTTACTCTCTCTTTGTGCTCCTTTAAGAGCGACCGGGGACACAGGATGAAATGTAGCAGACTCTGAGTGTGCAGCTCGTCAGGTTCATACTCGGAGAAAACATTTTCAGATCGTCAGACTGGATTCTGGATCCTTTGGCACCAAGGCAGCTCCTTTTTGTAACATCAAAAAAAAAAGACAGAAATTAAGACTTGATTCAACAATTTTAAAACTGAACGGTACAACGTCAGATTTAAATTTAAGATCAAAACAGGATCCTTTTTATGAGCTTCATAAAACATTTGAAAATCTGAAACAGCTCCTGAAATATGCATTAACATGAACCTGGATGAAACCTGTTGTTTCACTGATCTTAAAGTCTCACTTTTAGACAGACCTTTTGGATGTTATCATGTTGTAGATTCAGCTCACAGACTTGTTCCTCGAGCCAACATTTCTAAATGTTCCTCTTTCATGTGATTAACTAAAACACAATGAGTGATAGTTTGGTGTTAAATGAGTTAAAGAATCCAGTTATTCTACAAGTCAGAGGAATATAATTTGTAAAAGGGTGGAAGAAGGCCAGAAAGTCTGCAGCAGATTGTGAAAAATGATAAAGCCTCGAGGTTCAGATGAAGAGAAAAGCACAACTTGACCAGTTAGAAGAGTTAGATCCTGAGTGAGAACAGCTGCACACACGAGGGAGAAATGTTCCAGATCCTCATTATCACATGTCCACCTGACTTCACAGTCCATCCTGCAGAATATGTGTTGAAATAATTTGACGCTTTCATCATCATCACTCGTCTGAGTGTGTACACGTCATGGAGCAAAGATGATTCTTCTGGTCATTATCAGAAACTTTTCTGCACAAACATCCTCTCCGGTTAAAAGTTCTGTTAAATAAATCCTAACAGTTTCTCCTCAGCCCGAGTCGGCCTGATGTTGTTGTTTTTTATCTCTCTCTCTCTCTCTCTCTCTCTCTCTCTCTCTGTTACGTTCTGCATCAACAAAGCAATTTGTTTCCCCGGAGTGTGCTAATTTCCAGATTTCACAGTGCCAGGTGTTACGGCTGCCAGTCATTACATGAAAATCAGCAAAACCTTAACCACGGTGCTTATCCTCGCCACTAACATGCCGCCCGGCTCAATCCGCTCTGATTTCTGGGCGAGGAGCGATGAGGGGTGGGGGTGATGGGGGGGGGGGGGGAGTCGGGAAAGGAGGTTAAGTTCCTAAGTGCATGTTCTCTTATTTGTGTGTGTGTGTTTTTTTTTTTTATTTAAGTGTCTGACAGACGCTGCACACTCTCTGCTGAATTACATTTTTTTTTTTCCCTGCCAGAGACAAAGATCAGAGTTGTTTGATTCGTGTGCATTCACAATAAGACGTGCACGCCTTCAGCACCCCGGTGGTTCGGGGAGATACCATCAATTAAAGAGAGATGCAAAATGAGGAGGAGGAGGGGAAGAAGAAGAAGAAGAAGAAGAAGAAGTTGTCGTTGCACGGAGGCTGACCCCGCAGTCGGCACCAGAAGTTCTCACTCTGCAGGTTAAATTAAGGGTCAAAGGATTTAATGTTGATAAAATAATAAAAATCCACACGGGGAAATAAATGAAGCTGATTCCATCCCCTCGCTCCGTGCTCTGATCAATATTTATCAAAATGTAATTGTGCAAATTATCAGATATATATATCTCTGAAGTGTTGCTGTAAATTATTCATATCTGACGCAGTGGTTTTAAAGCATTTATAAAAAATATTCTTCTTCTTTGTGCGGCATGCCGGTATCATGTGAATTATTTCAGAGAGCCTGGAAAAATAATTGTGCTCTCAAGATGTGTTGGGATATATTTAGAGCTGTTAATATGTAGCATTAATTATGCACATGTATGTTCGACTAATTAAATCAATCAGAGCCGCAGAACAGAGCCAGAAAACTGTGTGTGTGTGAGAGAGAGAGACAGAGAGAGAGACACACACACACACGTGCCTTTTTAACACTCGTCAGGATTTTATTTAGTTCATGAACTGATGATTTCATTTCAAAAACAGAAAATTCTTCTTTTGTTTTTCTTCTGATTTTATTTATTCGTCTCATTATTCACGTATTAAACGTGAAAGCGTCGTTTCAAAACAAAGTCATTTATTTTAAGGAAAATCCACACGTGTGGTTATTATTAATTATTAAAGGCTGCTGGGATTATCAGCAATGATGTGCAGCGAGCGAGCATGTGTGTGTGTGTGTGTGTGTGTGTGTGTGTGTGTGTGTGTGTGTGTGTGTGTGAGTTGAATTCAACTCTTCTGATGTAAAAAAAAAAAATAGAGAGATTCTCACTGCGACATTTGAATAATTAGAGACTTCCTCGACTGTTATTCAAATCTGGTCTTTGTTGGTCGTGTTTACAGCCGTGTTAATGAGAGGAAACCAACCCCTCCGTCCCCCAAATACACACACACACACACACACACACACACACACACACACACACACACACACACACAATTGTGTAGTGTGCGTCTCCTGCAGAGGAAGTTTTCTTAAAGTGATTTGTATCACTCGAGGTTTCGGTCTTGAGATGAAAATGACGTCTTTTTGTTTTCCTCCGAAGAGTGATGAATGTGCAGCCAACATCTGCTCCACCTTCGCTTTTGTTTTCTGCATATTAATGCTTCTCTAAAAGCTTAATTAATTCACCCTAATGATAATCAATACTTATCTTAAAACAGCAATTTGTGCAATTACACTTAATGAAAGCTATGGGACTCATTATATCAAAGTTTGCATTAAGAAATTAAAACTTAAATACTTCTGTTTATTAATTTTCACATTTCTAAAAAAGATATTTCAAAAGTTTCACACTTAAAAGAAACTATCAGAGGTGCGCTACTTTCTGAGCAGCTGAGGTGAGGAAGAGGCGGAGGAGATGAAGGTAGGGGACGGAGGGGGAGGGCGGCCTGCCATCCTTCCTGTCAGCCTCTTCCTGCTCCCTTCAACCGTCTCCCCTCCTGTGGCCCCGCCCCCGATGCTGCCAGGCCATGGGCGCTTGTGGGCGGGCGAGCAGGCGAGGCAGGAAACAGGAAATCATGAGAGAGAGAGAGAGGAAGAGGAAGCCACGGGGGGAGAGAGGCGGCCGTGTCGGCGGCCATGACGTGCCACAGCTGGCACAGGCGCTCTTTGGAGGAGCTCAGTGTCCCAATTACCTCCTCGTGAACAAAGGAGGAAGTTTTGCCTCATCGTGGGCACGTCTCTGCCCCCCTCCTCAAAAACTCACACACACAGAAACACACTCACACAGCCGTCACAGCAGCAGAGCTCCCTCTCCCTCTCCTCCATCAGATAAGAGGCGCGCAGCCTCGCTCTGATAGCAGAGGTGTCACTTGTGAAAGGCGGCGTCCCCGCTGAACACGCTGCCGCCGATGAAAGGTCGGCAGAACTCGGGTTCACACGGCGCCCTGCTTCTTGTCTCCTCTTCCTCCTCTTGTCTTCATGTTTGTTTGAAGCAGACGTCTGCTGCAGAGCGCCGTGTGAGCGGGAGGAGCACGCAGCGTGAACGCGGGAGAGAGTGAAAGTTTCAGAAGTGTTCAGAGAGAGGAGCTCGGTGTGGCCCGCGCCGCTCAGGTCTGCTGTGAGAGTGAGGGGTCGACGTCACGTTTTTAAATCAAAACGCTTGAGACGATCAGAAAAACAAATTTAGAAACTCTCCTTTCACCCCTGAGCCTCCGAACATGGGGCATGCTCGGCTGACAAAAGCCACTTTTAGATAACCTGCTCGTGATTGGACCGATATGCTTCAGCGTCTGAGTCGAGGTGGCGGCGGCGGCGGGTAGAAACAGATGAGAAATGTAAACGGAACAGCGCCATGTTTATGTGACGCTTGGTTGCACCATTTAAAATCTACAGCAAACAGCTGTAAAGTCGTCCATGTTTTCACCGTTCGATATATACAACCACCACTTCTCCGTTGGCTAACTTGCAAACATTGAAGGTCAAATGGTAACCAGCTGAAAGATTAGCGACGTCTGACATTTTTCCGTCAGCCTCCTCAGTGTCTCCCTGTAGTCACAGTGATGTAAAAGAAGGACACTGCTGCATCTTTGAATGTCTCGTTTCACTTAAACAAACTCTCAGACAGCTCAGCTGACGAGTCTAAAGTAAAATCCACCTTATGACATCACACATTGACCTTATGACATCACACATTGACCTTTGTTAACAGTCCTTTGAATGCTTTTTCTCTCTGCAGATAACCAAAGAGGCACAACACATAGTGTTTTCTAAAGATTTCTTTTTGGGCTTTTTGTGCCTTTAATGGAGAGATAGGACAGTGGATAGAGTTGGAAATCAAAGAGAGAGACAGAGGGGAATGACATGGGGAAACACAGGCAGGATTTGAACCTGGGCTGCCCGCTTGGAGGACCACAGCCTCCATTAATGGGGTGCGTGCACTAACCAATGCGCCACCAGCGCCCCAGCCTGTAGTTGAAAAGCCCCTGTGTTCATTTATGATTCAAAATAACCAAATTACTTTTCCTTGTAAGCAACAAGGGTTCAAACATGCGCCACCTGGTGGATAGATTAACGATTGCAACTAGTTTCCACAAGGGGCGTTAGAAGTCCACCACTTGTGACGACGTCATCGACTAGCGGGGGGATCCTAGCGGTCCTAGCGGCAGTTGGTAGACTTGGTCGTGTCTCAACCGATGTTTTGCAGCAACATGTCCGATGTGTCTTTGGGCAAGACACTTAACCCTGAATTGCTTAGTCAGCGGGGTATGCATGTGTATGACTGGGATTAGATACAAAGCAACCGATTCCATCAGTGTGTGAATGTGTAGCTTTGTGTAATCAGAAGACTAGAAAAGTGCCATACAAGCTGAAGGCCATTTTCCATTTCCCATCATAGACTGGTCATGGCCCTATTTAAGGTGGCCCCATCTGTACATTCACATTTTCATGACGTTCATTTCAGGGAATATGGGGAAAGTGAGCGGGTGTTCGGAGCTAGTGATGCTTTTATTTTAACTTCTGTCCAACGAATGATAAAAAAATGTGTGATTCATGGAAGTAAAAAAAAAAAACACAAAGTAGTCGTCGTGCTCTCTGACAGAAACAAGCAGAGAAGTATCCGTTGGACTTTCATGTGACTTCTGCAGAGATTTGCATGTGAGCGTTGTATCTTGGCTCCTCCCCGGCAAGTTAAAATGGAGGTGTTGTCTGAATGTTTCTCTTCATGTCTCGCTGTCTGAGCGTCTCAAAGACAAATGAACAAAGAAGCTGAAGTGTCAGTCTGAAGAATCATCTCTGTGTTCTTCATTAAAACAGCCGGACTGCAGATCCTCCCTCTGCATTTTGCTGCCTGTCTCCTTCCATCCACCTTCAACCGCTCATCTGTCACTGCTGCTATTTTTCACCTGCCTCCAAGCAACAACACCCCCCCCCCCCCCCCCTCCACCACCCTCTTTGAAGGAGTAAACCAAACCTGTGAGCTTAACGCATTCCTAATGAGCCGCGCCGATCAGAGTGTGCAGATTAGTCATCGTACGTCCGTGTCGAGGATCACGTTCTCGGAGACGCTCCCATGTATCATCTCCTCGCCGCCATCAACGTCTCTGCAGAGAAACTGAAAATGGAAATCTGTTCGATGGAGAATAATTAACGGAGTTGTGCTGATGTCATAAAAATATAGAAATCAGTGTTTGCGCGTCTGCAGGGTTCATAAAGAAGCGCTTGAGAGGATTTAGGAGGAATCTCTCCTTGTTTGAGGAGGCAGCTCTTCATTACTGTTTGACAGATGGCATTGTCTTTAGATATGCTGTCACATTCATATAAATAAGCCTGCTGGTGTCATCCAATCAGCAGTGACAGATCACAGAGAACACGGAGAGGCTGCCAGGTGCTCAGGACGCCGTCACAGGAGGAACAAGCTCTGTTATTTCTGCTTTTATTGGGGTTTTATTTTCAGTTAGCTGTATAGCTTATGATCGGCAGAGCAGGAGGGGTCGACGAGTGGACGAAGCGTCGCTCAGTCTTTGAACAAACTCTTTACGTCATCTGAGAGAGGGAGGACATCACTGCACAACATCTTAACCCTTTGACCTTTGTAGAGATCATCCTACAGTGGTTTGGTGTTTTTAAAAGCTTTTTATGATGCTTGTTCCTGTGCAATCTGTGCAACCTAAGTTTAGCACATTAAAGCCGTTTCATCATGTGCACTGCCTCTGAAATCTTCCTGACTTGATGGTTTACACATGCACCTCACAGCAAGACAAGAGAGTGTGTGTGTGTGTGGGGGGGGGGGTCTCAAGAGACGAGACATGATGTTAAAATAATGACAAATTGGTGGTCAAAGCAACAGAGTCTGACACTATGACGACAACTATTGCTTTCAAATGCGAGTATATCAGAGCTCCATGTAGGTCTACACATTCAGGGTGAGTGGCGAAGAACATGCAGGTGAAGAAACCATGATGACGCAGTTTCATTACGTCATAGCGCAGCATGTCAACACTACGCTCCGTCCGGTTGTGTCTTCGTCTTCGGCTGTGTGGCAGTCGCAGGATATAAACATCCTCATCACCTCCCGCCCACTGTCGGTGAATTTTCCTGAACATTTCCTCCTGCGTTCTCACACCAGCCCAACCCCGACGCCATGTGGATTTTTTAATATAATTTTATTTTTAAAAAAATTATAATTTGTTTTTGGAGGGCAGAGGTTCTATCCCCCCAGTTCAACTAGGGGGTCAGGACTCAAAAGTGGGTCACAAAGCCGCTTCCAGAGGGTCGTCAATTTTTGCCTGAGTATCGGAAAGGTAGCTTCATTTCTTCTGCCGGGGCATTTTGACTCAACTATTCAAATCCTGCTTTTCAAAATATCGTTTATAAATATTTTAAATAATTCAAGCAACACGGTCTGTACCACTGTAATGACGATTAAAAAAAACCTCCGGTGTGTTTACATTTGTATCCTTCCTTTAAATAAAAGTGAAACCAAAAAACACAGAGAAGCTGCAGGACACACACACACACACACACACACACACACACACACACACACACACACACACACACACGCAAGCTCTCTGCCCTCTGACACGCCTCTCTTAATGTGATCGACGTTTTCTATTTATTACCACCACACGCCGTGTCCCTGCTACCTGACTTAGATTAACCAATCAGAATCAAGAGGAGAGGCTGCGCGTGATGTCACCAATGCAGATTGAATACCCAGAATGCTTCATGTTAAAGTGGAAGAGACAATTTAGGACTGAATTTTCTATTTCGGGGGGGGTGGGGGGTCTCTGTTTACCTCGCTGGTTAAAGAGTTCAAGAGACGGTCAGCAGGTGGACACACACCTGTCTGCGCTGGGAGAGACATTTAACATCTGGGCGAGTTTGAACACAACAAAACGTACTGACTCTGTTGAAATGTAAATAATGAAACTACAGGACTCTGACTTTTCCCAAAGGTGTGTAGAGTTCATGTTAGATCTGTTCAGATGATCAGTTTAAATCGTCTTGCTCCTTTTTCAGCTTTTTAGTTAATTAATTTATTTTTATTTTGACACTATTGCAAAGCTCTAACTACTTTTTTTCTTTAAAAGATAAAATCCCCGCCCCCAAAAAAACAAGACATTGCCTTCAAGAGCTCTCACCTACAGAACATTATTTCTATTCTGACTTTGAAATTTCGCTAAATGTTTGTCACATCTTTCACAGCATGCTTTCACTTCAGAAAACAACTTTGCTCCTAAATAAGCTTAATTTCATTAGATAATATAAGATAAAACATAGGAGTGGGAATCACCAATAATGATACTAAGTGATGATTGAAAGTGACCTGGTTTGATGATAACAATAATAATAACCTGATTAATACAGCACGTTTAAAAGCAGACGTTTAAAAAGTGCTTTTACAGACACAGCAAATGCATCAACTCAGGACAATGACACATTGAACATCAACAGTAAGGCAAGACGGAGATCTCTACAAAAATAAAATATGAATGCAAATACAGGATATAATAATAAAATATGCAACAGGTGGACTCAAGGCTGTAGAACAATACAATTAGAGACAAATAATTAAAGATAAAAAGGGACGAAATCAAAGGATTAGTAAATATATAAAAGCAGCAGAGGGCAGAAGAGTAAAACATTAAAAGGTTAATCGTGATGATGGCAGCAAGTTATTTAGTGTTGTATGCATACGCGTATATATGTGTGTATATTTTGTGTATTTTGTGTAATTTGATTTTTTGTTTTGAAATTGTGTAATTCAATTTGCTTAATTGTTTTATTTGTCTCTTGTTGGCTTCTTGACCTCTCCTGACACACCTTTTTTATTTTTGTTAATCCTATTTGATGTATTCTTATATGTGTGCTAAATAAATAAATAATAGAAATGGTTCATGTCATATCTGCAGGTTCCCTCCTTGAGTATAAATATGAGTCCTGTTGTAAATATTTATCCTATCTCAGGGTTGTGATTTTTTTTTAAATTGTGTTTAATTCGATAATTCTCATTTTTTCCTTCTGTCAGAGATCGACTTATTTCTCAGGTTTAAATCGTATAACTGAAATATCATGACATTAATGTTTTAACAGACAGAATAAGCATCACTGCCACTCCAGAAGTTGTAATAATTTACGATCAAAGAGTGAGAACTGAAGTCGAACATGTAAAATCGTTGATATTTTGTCCTTTAATGATTAAAAACGCAGCGCCGCACACTTAGAGATATTTGTGAGCCGTGATTGACGGATGTGTCTCTGCTTTTTTTTTTTTTGGAGCGAGTCTCACTCTGCGGTCGTCCTCCTCGCCGCATGGAGGACGGGAGGAGCTGTGTATTTCTTTTTTTTTTTTGTTATTTCCTGCCAGCAGCAGCAGCAGCAGCAGCAGCTCTGACACGGCGTCTCTCTGCGGCAGCGTATCACCATCTGAATCTTTGCCTCCACATCAGGGAGCAGAGCTGTGACTGCTGGGATTAGGCTAATCACACATTCACCCAGGAGGCTGCACACACAGGAGATCCTGCGTGAGCCATGACCTTATTTCTAATGTGTTTTCATAGCATCTCATTTACTAGCACCCCGAGCTAATGCTAATGCACAGATTTCTCCACGCTCTGCTTTTACTATTGATAGCAGGCTGCACAGTGTCTGTCTCTGCACGCTCGAGATGTGGGGAACATCCGTTATTACGAGCTGAATCCAGATTATTATTAGTCCTTATTGATACTCATGTTTGGCTAATACACATTTGTAAAGAGACGCAGGAGAACTGATGGACTGTCATCTAAGTTGTAGCCTGAAGGAGCAGTAAGGATAAAAGGTCTTTAATATTTTGTGCATTGAGTGGATATTGTTGTGCAGCATTATTTATATTTAGGGAACAATCAGGAGGACATTAAAGCCGGTCATTAAGGTTGTTTTTTTTTAATAAAGGTGCAGCATGTAGTTCACCTTCTGCCACATAAAAAACGTCCATATAATACAGACCCAGCATTCATCAGCAAACATTTCATTTTTTTGGCTCTCTTTTTTAAGCTCATTGGCTCGACTTTGAAATGACTGAAGCATGCAAAAAACCCTCCAAATATACCTTATTATATTTTTAAAAAAAAAGTATAAATACAAACATTAATCAACACGTGTTCACAAAGAAAACGATGGTTCCACAATTACGGTAAAAAAAATGTCAAACAAGCATTAACGTTTAGACGTTTTAAAATGCAGCTACCTCCTTGTTCTGTAGTTTTTTGAATGGATGTTGTTGGGTTCTTGTGTTGCCTCGGTTCTTTGACTGGTCTTGGGATGGCTCATATGATGGCTCGTACAAGGAGTCGTGTTGAATATGTTATTTGGGTTCTTTTGCGTTTGGGTTGTTTTTTTGGTGTTCTGGTTTTTTTGTGTTATTTATGTTTTTCTGTGCTTCATTTAAAAACAGTGAAAACATTTCTGTACAAACTCTGAAGTGTCCCTCTTGAAGTCTGCTCAAGTGTTTCTAGAAAATAAGTTTTATTTCTAAGTTGATCTTTTGCTAAGGATGTCCAAGTCGGAAAATCTTCGGGGTCTGGATAAAGTGCAGGGGCTAAGGAGGCCCAAGTCGGACGATCTTATGGGCCTAAGGGAAGTGTAAGGGATAAAGAGGCTCGTGTCGGACAATCTTAGGGGTCTAGAGGAAGTGCAGGGGCTAAGGAGGTCGGTTATGTAGGGGGGAGCCGAGTCATTGAGGTTTTAAAAAACAAATGACGCAACCTTAAAATCAACCCTGAAGAGTATTGGGAGTCAGTGAAGAGATGCTAGGAAGGAGGTGACCCCGGTATTTTAAAAGTCCATGCTGCCATCCTGTCAGAGACAAAAATCTTTGTAAAGTAAACTTCGACTTTCCTTCGCCTCGGAGAAATGTTGACTCAAACGATAAAGGATCTGAGGAGAAAATTTAAAAACCGGTCAAAGGAAACACATTTCAGCGGCAGAAAGAAAAAAGAAAATCTTTGTGCCTTTTTTTTTTTCTGCCTGTTTGTCATCACGTCTCCCAAACACAGAAACAAAAGAAGAAAAAGAAAAACAGGTCCATCAGAGTCTGATGAAAAACACTTACCTCCCCCCCTCTCCTCCTCACCCCCACCCTCCCTTCCCCTGTTTTCTTCCTCCTGCATTCTAATCAACACGCCGTGCCTCTAATTTATGAAATGTAATTCTGCCCTCCACTGGTATGAGGAAGGTGCGCACACACACACACACACACACACACACACACACACACACACACACACACACACACACACACAAACACAAACACACACTTTCTCTACTCGACTGAACCATTCAGAAAATAAAATGTGTGTGTGCAAAGCAGGTGATTTGTAATATTCGTCGACCTAAAATTACAATTATCCAGCTGACTTTTTTTCCCCCCGTTAAACATAATTAGCTCGCTTTAATTTAGTTTTGATTCGGCGGTGTAATAAGCATTTATGTTACACTCAAATTAAACGGAGTCAATGAATATTTTCATGTTAGGAAAATACAACTTATAATAATAATAATAACAATATTAAAAAATAAAAATAATAACAATAATGCACTTTGCTGTCAGAGAGAGGAGTCATTACGGCGGCTGCAGAAGAAGAAGAAACAAAAATACATGTCACTGGATTCAAGCAGAACTTGGAGTCTTTAAAAACTGTGCATGTAAAAATATAAATTACGTCTGAGTCAAATATTCTTCACCTGTGTGTGTGTGTGTGAGGTTCTGTAAAAACCCGCACCTCCACCACCGAGACCGACGGCGCCTACCATCACCCTGGGGTGCAAACAGAGCCTCTGTCACCCCGGGTGATGCTACGAGCAACAATGAGCATGTTTGTTGGAGAGGAGGAGGAGGAGGAGGAGAACGACGACTACGAAGAGGTGCAGCAAGAAATTCCTCTGAGAGTTGGAGAGCAAAACAACACACACACACACACACACACACACACACACACCCTTCAGGGTTTACACACAGTTAAGGGGTTACAGACGCACACACACACACACACACACACACACACACACACACACACACACACACATGTTAATTTACAGGTGAGAGGAGACACTTTGGAATGCACCCTTCCTAAACTATAAACTCCCAAATCCAGATAAAGAAAGCATTAATTTGTGTTTGAGCTGCTGGAGGTCGCTCATTGATGGATGTGAATAGAGTTTGTTGTTTGATTAAATTACACAGAGTCAATGACGAGATGCGTAGTTGTGGCAGGGGACAAGCTGGAACAGTCAGAATGTCAGTGTAGTACCAAACTGAGCCACAAGGTGGAGCCTCCTTTGTGCTTTGGTTTAATGACAGAGAAAGTTGTTTCTCTAGGGATGTTTGTAAGACGGTGAGAGGACTCTCATGCAGTGACAGGTTAGTGCAGGTTAAAATGTTCTGCTGCTCATGTATGATAAGGGAATAGAGACTTGGCGTTGTATGGATAATATTTAGTAGAACAAAAGTGCCGTGTGGAAAATCCCCGCCTTGTTGTCTGTCAGCGGTCTGAGCTAACAAGCTATCCGAGGACTTCTGCTAACTTCCAATGCTGCTGCACGACCCACGCTACAGTGGGGCGTTAAGGTCTGTCAAGAAAGCCAATCAGTGTTTAGATTTCTTAACTACTTTGATGCATCAAAAATTATCGATCCATCTCCATTCAACAAACATTTAAAATATCCTATTCCTTTATTTTATTTATTCATTTATTTATTTAACCCCGCCACCCCACCTGTTTTCAATCAACTTTTTAAACTTTTTTTTTTTTTTTACACATAATCTTTTCTATTGTCTTGTATAGAAGTGGAGTTTAGTAAGCATGTGGTGATTACATTAAACCCAAAAGGATACACAAACAAAAACAGCATTCTTCCATTGTCATAAAGCAAACAAAAACACACCAACAACACAGGGACAAAAGTCATACAATAGAACAGAAGCAGAACAATATTCCAAACTGGCTGGACAGTATAGAATGCAAAAAAAACAAAACAAGAAAACGTCCTTTATTTTTTATGTACTTTGTTAATCCCGAGGGGAATGCATAATCAGGACCGCACGTGCTTTAATGGAGAGATGTCAGACTGGGACTGCTACAAAGGGCGCATGCCAGAACTGGTGGGGGATCACTGCCTTGCCCAAGGGCTCCCTGGCAGAACTCGGGAAGGGACCTGGCACCTCTCCAGCAACCAGACCAGCTTCCATACCTCCAGTTCCCAACCCAGGTCCCTACAGTCTGAGCTTCTGGCACCCCATTGGGACAAATCTGCAACATCATTTTATTTCAGTTAATTATTCAATGAAAAGAAAATGTGATTTGACAAGACGATGCAGCTGTGGTAAATACAAACAAAGGAAAAAGGAACAACTGTCACTGGATTCTCACGTTGCCCCTGATTGGTTCAGTAATATGACATCACCCGATTAGCAAACTAAATTTGCAGACAATGATGTTGTTTTGAATCACACAGGAGGCTGATTGAGAAATACCAACAAAAAAAAAATCACAAGTGTGAGTCTGATTAAAAGGTGGAAACGTAGAAATGAAAAGCGTCCTGATTCAGTTCTTGGGAGATTTAAGAGACGTACAGCTCTGGCTGCTGCTTTTAAAATGTCAAATAAAGCACAAACGAGCATCGGAGCTACCTGGGAAAAAGTCTGCAGGCAGGTTGCATCAGATAACTTTTGTTCTTTGCTGCACCCTCGTCACGTTTAAAAAAACCTCATTTCTCTCTTTCTCTCTCTCTCTGTCTGTCTGTGTGTCAGCTGAAAAGTGGAGGCCCTCTGTAATGTGGCGTGTTGAAAGGTGAGGCGATGACGGGTCAAACAGACAAACAGCTGCCACAGCGGCATTAAAAAAGTTAAAAAACCACACGGCACATTTCACATCCACGGCTCACTTTGTGCACATGAAGCACTCCTCCGCCCTCAGACTCTCTGCCTCTCATCTCCCGCTTCGCTCTGAAGCTCGACATACAGACCGAGGCCGATCAAAAATCACAACTTCAGGTGAGGGGGGGTGGGAGAGGTAGAGATGAAGAAAAGCTCAAAGTGTTTCAAGCTATTGCTGAAACAATCCAATTACAATGCCTATCAAAGTTAGCTTCACAGTTTATAGCTTCTAATTGCCTGACAAAAATTGACACTTGAGTCGCAGCAGTGCGATATAATGGGGGGCCAAATTAAATTTGATCGAGGGGCAGAAAACGATGCTATCAGTCAGCGGCGCGGAAAAGAGGAGATCAACTAGCATGATATAATGGATCAAAACTGAAAATTATTCATTAATCGCGTTGGGTTTTCCAATAATGGAAATGACACAGTTCAGACGTCTTCCTAAAAACACTATTAATTAAAGGGATGATAGATCTAACAAGGCGTGGAGCCTGCAGAAATCACTGCACACCTCCTCCCCCCTTCTCTCCCACACTCACCCCCTCAACTTCCTTCTTTCTCTTTATGTCTCTCTCTTCTTCTTCTCTTCTCCTTTCTGTGCCTCGTTTCATCCTTCACTTTGACGTCTCTGTGCTTTGTTTTTTGCTCTCTCTCCATCGTTCTCTCTCTCCATTTGGTCCAAAAAGTCTCAGGTGTCAGGTTCAGGCTGTGGAGTATTTTCACTTCATATCATTTCATATTTGTTCATTGCTTGAGCGCAGAGAGTTAGTGCTTTGGTCAAAATATAACATGAATCAAGCACCAGAGGAGGTTTGTGACCCTGTATAAACCAGCTCTCTCAGAACGCTCCGTTTTGGTGTGTGTGTCTCTTTAAATGCAATGACCCCCCCTGAGTTTTCCTGGTAGACATCACTCCTCTGTAACGAGAATAAAAATGGCAGACCTACTCAAAAGTTTTGCTCTAGGCTGGGGGTGTAGTCCATGGGTGGAGATACCAGGGGAAGGGAGGGGATTTTTTTTTTTACCAGAATCCCACTGTGACATCACAAGGAGAGCACATTTGAAATGGAGCATTTTTCTCTGTGTTGTAAGACTTATGCAGACCACAAACAAAGGACTGGATGGGTTTATTTCACATTTTGTGGGTCTGTAAACACTCAGGTTACCCAAATAAATGTTCAAAAAGTGGATTTTTCATCATGTGTCCCCTGTGAATTCAAGCTCAAAAGTAGAGCATCTTTCAACTTGGGGAATAGCTTCCCTCCCATGTCCACAGATCTCCTTGATCGCCTGCTTATAGCTCTATGGGAGGCAGGCCGCGGTACAGGAAGTGTGTACAGCTTTATGGCACTGGCCAGTTAGCCCATCTCTGTACAGTTTGATTCGACGGCTGAGGCTAAGAGACGTTAGAGGACGATGCTGGATGAAGAGGAGAAAAAGAGAGAGTGAGCGAGCAAGAAGCAGAGTGTACATCCCTGCAGATATTATTATTCAGTCTTCAGTCAAGTCTGTTTCTATGTTGAAATCAACGGATCAGCTTCATTCAGGTGTTAGTTGTAGGCTCATGTAGATCTCCATGCACTCTGTGATGAGCTGAGAGCTGCTTTCTTTCATCCTGCAGCCTCTGCACGACCTCCTCATCCAAACACACACACACATTTACACACACACACACACACACTGATAGGTACACTGTGTGTCTGTGCTTGTCCAGGAGTAGCAGTGACTTTATTTAATCTGTTTTCCTCAGCGTTAATTGGGTCAAAGCTTCCTCCTCTGCCTCCTTGATGTGCAAATGAATGTGGCATCGAGGGACGCCCGCCCGTCACTCCACAGGCTCATCCACAGGACACCTCGGGGTGCCGGCCCGCCGTCTGTGACCTGTATACTGCACATGAAGGAGGGGGGGTGCAAGGTTGTCAGAGCAGACCTGGATCAGAGGATCAGAGAGACCCGAGCTGAGGAGGAAATCTCTGATTTAATTATTACGCAGGAAGCCCAGAGGCCGTACATGTCACCGCCCGTCCTAACGAAGTTTTCCTTCTCCGTCCTGTCATAGTTTGTGATTTTTAATAACGTGTATCATGATCAGAGCGTGTGTGAGGAGAGGGTACAAAGAATAAACATGTGCACCAGCTGTGGGTGTGATAACATACCAGCAGTTATTTTATTAATGAACGATGGTTGTTATTCTTTTATATTCTATCTTGTGTAGTAACCATCCTTTATTATTGGCCCTTCTTGTCTTATCCTAGAAGGGCCAAGGGTTTTTTTTGCTGTCGTTTGTGATCATGGTCACTTCCTGCACATGTTATGAGGTTGGATTTCTTCCTGATAGATTGTCAGTTTTCTTTTCAGTTTGCAGACTGCGGTGTCCTCGGTGCAAAAGCTTTCAGGGAGATTTCCATGTGAACGTGCAGAAATCAAAGCCCACAAATTGAATCCACTTTTTCAATGAGAAACTCACAGCTTGACTCTGAGAATCATTTCTTGGCTTCTCTGTTATTGGACATAATTACATTGACCACAATCCTCCTGCAATACAATTTATCATCAGACATGTAGCGGAGTGGGGCCCTCAAATCCTGGGCTGGGACATCACTGAGCGCGTGCAGAGCTCCTTCGATTCATGTAATTGGGTATCGATGGCCAATGATCAACTCCATTTCACATTTCTTCCACTTGGACGCATCGCTGGAACGCCCAGACAACCCAATCACGCCCCCCTGCTGGGAGGGCGGAGTCTCAGCACCGCAGGGAAGACTTGTATGGACTACCTCTTCCTGTCCTCGATTAGCTGGATGAACTTAGAGGGGAAAGTAAAAGACAGAAAAGTGGAAAGTGTGTGTGTGTTGACAGTGAATCCAAACTGTGACATCTGAGGCTAATATTTCAGGCCAATTCTAGAGTGCCCAAAACTGCAGTTCCTCTGATGTCGACTGGAGGAGTCACGCCCCATAGAGGCACATGTAAAAAAAAATTACAAAACAAAAGGAACAGCAGAAATAAACTTGTTTACAGCCTGGTACAAAGACAGATTGGGTCTCTAAGAGTAGCGCTGTTGCAGTAACCACAAAAAGAAATGACTGCGATATGAAGCCAACAACGGAGCATGGAGGCCACCTTCATGTGAAGTCATCTCACCCCCACCTCATGTTCAGACAATGGCAACTGCACGGGTACCGATACAGAATGTAACTTATGTCCTTCAGCCCCCAAAAAAGGAGAACGATGCAATTTGTAAAAAATGAACCAAAAAGAAAGCAAACTTTATGTCTCATCTAGAAACGACTATCTGGCCTACAAGATTATTTAGATTGTGACTTATTTATATAATTTTCCCATAACAACTGCACCATGGCCATTAGGGACAGACACAAACATTAACATAATTGAACAGGGTGTGAGCAGCGCTGTTGACAACGGACAGCGCCTGCTGCTGAAACAAAGCACCATCTCGGCAGTAACAGTTATCGCCAGAATCACTTCCTCTTTTTGCATTTTGGCCACAAAAAAAGCCTAATTTAGTCACTGACCTTCAACCTCTTGGCCATGTCTGTATTGTTGCAGCCTTTTAGAGAATTTTTTTTTCACTTAAATGTGAGACAAATAATCTGTCTTGCTGTGAGATTAAATGTTTTAACCGACCGTCCAACAAATTTAAGCTGCAGCCCTTGAAAAGTAAGAGATTTCAGGATGTTCTTAAAAGTTATTTTCATACCAGATTCCTCCGGCCAGATCTTTATTCTTGGTTCATCAAACACCCGACAAACTCATCTAGGCTGACCAGAATCCCCTCTCCCCCCTCTCGCCATGTTCTGCCTCCCCCCTTTACAACCCTCAGCCCAATAATGATCAATGACCTGGAGCCACTGACTTCACCTCCTGCTCCATCCTCGCTCCTCTTCCTTCACTTCCTCCTCTTCCTCCAGCATTTGGCGAGCGCTGAGCTGAGGAGGAGCGGGGCAGAGGGAGGGGGTGGGGGCCGTTTGGATTGAGGACAGGTGGAGTCCAGCCCGGGGTCGGACATGGGGCCAGGCGTCACATAAATCAACCTGACGTGTTCACCCAGGCCTGCTTTCCTCAGCCCGGGCACTACAGCCAGAGCCAGGCCTTCTAGCTCTGCTACCCGCCAGCAACCACCCACCCCTGAACCCCCCACCATCCCTAACCACCACCCACACTCCCCCTCCCCCCAGTGCCCAGGCTCGGTTCAAGGGGTGAGTTTGGAACGGGTCAGCGAAGGGGCTTCCAGGCTTCCAAGGCTGCCGGTCGGCGAGTCCACAGGTGCCTTCTGGTATGTTGGGTACGATGCCAGGGACAAAGCAGGGTGTGTGTGTGTGTGTGTGTGTGTGTGTGTGTGTGTGTGTTTGGCATCCCAAGTACAAGAGCTCACACGTCTCAGGGGGACAGGATGGCTGTCGCTGAAAGTATACATTTCCTTGCGAGTACTTTTTTTAAGCTCAAGATTGAAAGTCCACTCTGAGGAAAGAGAGGAATCTAAAACGCCCAGAAATCCTTAAAATTCAAGCTAACGTCCTGTGATTTATATGACATTTACTGGAAACTCTTTCCGTCGATACAGGGCACCATCATTTGTCAGTGTCTCCTAGATGTTTTGTTTTGGAAAGATCATGTCTTCGGATGGCTGCCCTGTGGTGCTGTGGTTAGCACTGTTGAATCACAGCTAGAAGGTTCCTGGTTCATATCCCTGTCGGACACAGGCCTTTCTGTGTGGATAACATGTTCCCTTAGGATGCTCCGGCTTCCTCCCTCGGTCCAAAAACATGCTCCTTCAGCTCCTGCAACCCCGAACTGGAAAAGCCTTTCAAGATAATGGATGGATGCTTCAGATGCCATGTTGGTCCATTTAAAATGAAAAGACAGTAAGGGAAGTAAGGAGCTTGTTAAACTTTACATGAATCATGGTGGGTTTCAAGGGTTTGAGTTTGGATATATTTTACATTTCCCAGCAGGATCATCATCAATCGAGACGACCAAGCTTTCCCCCCATGGCAGGGAAGCTAGCTTTTCATGATGGCATTAACTAAACGTATTAATAACTTAATTAGCGTACTCAAAACTCAGCAGGACTCATGCAGAATTACTTAAATATTACAAAGTGCAGATCCCAACAGTTTGGTTTCACCTAAATCATGCAGAGAAACAAGAACTTTTCGTACCAATTTATCAGCAAAACATTTCTTCTTGCACACTGCACAAGCACATATCTTTGTCTTCCCACATGCACACATAGCCTCCATACCACACAGGTAGGAGGATACAGGAAAGCCCTAAATACAAGCGTTTTGTTGAAAGTTAGAAGCGGTTACACCAACACTAAGTACCATAAAGGCTTCCTTTCTGCAGGACATCAGGGGGGGTTGTTGCCTTTATTTGAAAATCAACAGATCCATTCAGTCGATGTCCATAAAGTTTTAAAATCAACGTTTCCATTTTCGTTTTCAAGGGTTGCAGGAAAACTTGCAGAAGAAGTTGTCGGCCATGTTTCCTCCTCTGCCATAATGACACATTAAAGTCTGCGCTCTCCAGGGCCTTTTATCTGTTTCTCAAGTTATCTCACTGACGTTCTCATTAATGCTTTTTCCCCACTTTTGCTCTCAAATTCATTATTTTCGTACTAATCTCCGGAGTGGATAAAAAGCCCTTAAATCCTTCAAAAACCTCTTCTCACCAAGTGTCTGAGAGAAAAAACACATTATTGCCCCTGTTAAATTAATACTCAGAGCCAATAAACTATTGATATCTTCACTCCTTCAAAGTTGCTGTGACACCTGGGAGTGCAGGAGGGGAAATTGAAAAAAAGATTCTGAGAAAAGCAAAGAAACAGTCGAGGCTAAATTAAATTGCCATCTTGAACTCGTCAGTGAAGGATTAGTGGTTAATTGTGATGTGCGCGCGTGCCGTGTCCCCGGCCACGTCTGCAGTGTTTCTGTAAATCGTCTGCCAGCCGGCGATAGAATACTCACAGCTCCTGCTTTCATTACCGCAGGACGAATCAGAGAAAGTCAGATTAGCGTCCACAGAAGAAGGCGGGGGCGGCGTTTGTTTTCTTCAACAGGTTTGAGGCTTTGTAACATAACCCGCTTCAAAGATTCTCCGTTTGTCGCCAACTGTTCGGCACATCCTCCATCCTGCCCCGGAGAAGGAAAGTGTATCAATTAACAGTCGACGTGTAGGAGTCATGTTTACACACGCAGGGACGGAATACATGAAATACAGTACACTGTGTGTGTGCGTGCTTGTGTGTGCGTTTGGTGTGTGTGCAGCAGAGAAAACATTGTCTGTGCCCTGTAGAAAACTTGTACATTCTTCTCACCATCAAAAAGTGCAGATTTTAAGAGCTGGTTTGAAAGTTTTCCGGTTGGCTCTGTGCCCAGACCAACACACTTTTTCCACACATGGGTGACACAACCATATGTTGAACAGAATGACAAAACCGGTTTAGGAAGCTGTGTGTGTGAACGAGCCACTGTTTGACAATGGATCTAAACTGAGAAAACAGATGCAGCTGGAAAAGTTTTATTTTTATAGTTTTCCAAAAGTGAGAACATGTCGACAAAGAAACTTGTTTTGAAGAGCTTCATTCCTGGAGAAAGGTAAAGGGTTAATCCGCGTGCAGTCTGCAATCCAAAGAGAAATGTCCATGTGTTGTCGTAGAACAACTCTAACAGAGATGGATTTTTAGAAACTTTTTATAATGAACCAAACGAAAAGTTCTTAAACTTGTCGAGGGAGGAGTTGTATAACTTGGTTGTTTAAAAAAAGATAGCAAATACAAAAATGTGCTTTCAGCGCACACCAGGATTGATTGGATTGACTTTAAAGTTTAACGCATATAAAACATTGGAGCGAACAATGTGTTTCAAGATTTGGCTTTCCCTGAGGAAGCCACATACTAACTGGTGGAGCTGTGAACACGCGGTGGTTGTGGAACAACAGTCCGATGGTGGAGGCTGGGCGTTGGATGGTGGTTGTGAGGATGACAGTCCGGTGGTGGTGGCTGGGCGTCGGGTGGTGGTTGTTGGACGACATTCCAATGGCGGAGGCTGGGGGTTGGACACCATTGGTGTCAGGCAGTGGTTGTGGGGACGACACAGTCTGATGGTGGAGGCTGGGCGTTGGGCGGTGGTTGAGGGACAACACGCAGACATGACTAAAACAACACATTTGTTAAAAACAGTAAGTCAATCCAATGGTGTAGGCTGGGCGTTGGTTGTGGGACAACACAGTCCAATGGTGTTGGCTGGGCATCAGGCGGTGGTTGTGGGGACGACACAGTCTGATGGTGTTGCCTGGGCGACAGGCGGTGGTTGTGGGACAACACGCAGACATCATGACTAAAACACATTTCTTAAAAACAGCAAGTCAATCCAATGGTGGAGGCTGGGCGTTGGGCGGTGGTAGAGGGAAGACACAGTCCAATGTTGGAGGCTGGGCGTCTGGTGGTGGTTGTTGAGAACTTTGATGTCTTAAAATCCAATCAATTCAATTCATAGAGCACATTTCAAAACAAACAGAGTCGACCAAAGTGCTGTAAAATAAGGTCAAGAAAAAATGAGCACATCATGCTCAAAGTAAAATCGTATTATTCTTTCAAAAGTAAACCCTGAAGGGCTCTGCTCCTTTTAGACGTTAGCAATCAAAGAAAGAAAAGCAGGCTTAATAATCTTCTACATCCACTAATAACACTAAATAAATATACAAATAAAGAGGTGAGCATTTTTAAAAATAGCATTTATATCAAATTAAATCAAGTCAGCACCCGTTAATTGATAATTTATCATTTTGTCTAATCTGTCGTTTTATCAGAGGCCCCTTTTACAATTCAACGACTCATTTCCACACACATAAATGAATCTGTGGAACGAGTGGATAAATACTCTGATAACATCGGCAGCACGCATTATTTCTGTATTTCTCTTTGTCATAACAATCGGAAAGAAATTAAGAGTTCTCCCCCTTCACCTTTCCTCATTACCTCTGCTGTGTATGCATGTATGTGTGTCCCGTATTCCTCTCCATAAATCTCCAGAGATAACGACGCTGAGGTGAAATGATATTCCAAAGACCTTTGTCAAACACCGATTTCATTATCTCTCCGTCCTGAATAAAACAAACAAACCAACACGTCTGCAGTCAAACAAACACATGCTCCGAACTCAGACGGAGAAGTTGCTCTGCAGCAGATCGACTAAGAGCATTTAGGGATGAAAGTGGAGGGAGAGGGAAAAAGAAGGGGGGGCCGTATAAGACCAGACCATAAATAAGGGTTAATATCCAGTGGAGAAAGTGGGACTGAACATTATTCAACAACCAATGTGCCCCATTATTGTTGATCCTGTTTTTAATCCATTTAAAGTGATCGCTGGCTTCCTTCCTCTTTATAGTGAAGTATTTTCGACTGAAATAGAAAAGGATAATGGAACAAAGCAACAGAGGGACTTTAAGATTAAACACCAAAAAAGTTCTCATGTGAGAGCAACCAGAGAGATGTGATGTAGAGCTGAGATTTCCCAAACATTTCAGCTCACGACCCCTAAAATTAGGTTTCCAGAGAATGGGGACCCCCTCTGTCCCTGGAGCTGTTTAAAGCATATAATAGGCCTGTCCTGGTAACTAGTGGTGTTGAAAATAATAAGTTGTATGATGCATTGCGATGAAGACGTGTACGATTCTGCATCCATGCTGACCGTGGTTAGAAATTAGCATCTGTGGCCCTCCAAATGCGGGTGTTTTGTGCAGCCTCAGGTGAGTTTGTTGAACCTACCGGCTACGGTGGTGGGTAAAGAAAAGGAACATGGGCTTAGAGGGTGATTTGCAAAAGAAAACAACGTAAATTGAATCCCAGTCCTGTGCTTGTTCCGCTCTGACTTCATGAGCAGAGGCCAGGTGGTCTTGCGCGTGCAGTGACCACAGTGGTACTGAGTCGAATCCTCAGACCAGAGAAAATGCAAAGCCCTACTGGTAACACAAAAGAACACAGCCTAAAATCCTACCATTACCTTTTAAGTGATTCACTGTAAGGGGGGGGAACCTGACCTGCACTTTGGGAACCCCTGAAATAGAAGTATCTGTTGGGGAGAGGCCCATGTTGTCGCTGAAGAAGTCCACTGTAAGGCTGAGGATATACTTACCTTCTAACCTTGTGTTTATGCACACAATTAGTTGTGTCATGAACAAAACTGTTTGCATACTTCGCGAGGTAATGCACGTGCTACTGGACGATACCTGTGCCCTCTGCACACCAACGTAACGCAGTGAAGGATGTTAACTACAAATATGGTGACACTCGAGGAGGTTTCCATGTTCTGTAATCAGAGGGACAAATACCACAAAGCCAGTTTAACATACCCAGTCTTTCTTTGAGTAAGCTGGTTTGACAAAGCTTGAAGTTTGGAGAAATTGGGTACCACAGAGCTTTCTCTGTTAACTCAGGCTTTCTGCTTCCGGCTCACTTAGAAGTGGGCGTTTTTTCTTCTTCTGCGTGGCAAGGAATTATCATCAGCTGTCTGCCTCCGTCAGACTCTTTGAGAAGCAGCTCCGGGATCTCTTTTCCTTTGAAAGAAATAATGGAGGGACAATTATCTCCGAAAAGAAGTTGGTCCACTCTGAAGAGATGATAACAAGGCTCCACTTCTGCTACGAATCCACATGAGCAGCCAAAATAAATCTGGTGAAGTAACAACTGTTGGTCTGAAACCGATATTTTTCTTTTCAGGGATACTCGTGTCTTTAACGTTTCATCCAAGAAATGAAAGAGAGTGATGGTTCGAAGGAGAGTAGACAGGTGATAGCTATTGACTGAAATTTCTCCCCGTTGTCCTCTCATTCACTTCCCTCCACCTCCTCCTCCTCTTCGTCTTCCGTCTCATTTGTGAACCATCACACTGTTCTGCTCAGCTGAAGCGCGTCCATATATTCTTGGAGGGCTGGTTAAACTTCATCATTAGGCTAACAAGCTCTTTGCCCTCCAGACGATCATCCTCAGAATTACAGGATTTGTTCTGGAAGGTGAGCCGCTAACCAGGAGGAGAGAAACCGACGACGCGGAGTGAGGAGAGAGGACAACACAGCGCTCTTCAAATTTTAACATCCTGGGAAACTTTGTGATGATTAGTCATTGGGGTCACTTGCAGGATAACAAAGAGTTCCACAAACACTGAAACCTACTTACACAAACGGTTCTGTCCTGTCTGCTGAGATCAACTGCATTTGGGTCCATCGTAGCAATACAAACCGCTGGAGTATCACTGCTGGGAGGCACACAAGAATCTGTTTGGTTCTGCTGTGGACTGTACACACCCCTGAAGGAGGGAGGAGGAGTTAAATTTGTGTTTTGGTTAGAGGACCGAACAGGATGAGGTTGAGACACAACACCCATCTTGACAGTCAGCGCCTCAGGTATTTTACTGTCTTGCAGCTTGTTGTTTTGGTTTCACTGACCATCATTTCAGTTTGAGTTGAAGCTCTCTGTCAGTGTCATCAGTCTGTAACTAGAAGAATGTTAGAGGGTTTAACATCTTCAGTTTTCTGCTATAAAAACATTCATATCTGACCTAATGGGGATTTCTTGGGGACAGCCTCTAGTGGACACTCAAGGAACTGCAGTTATTTGCACTTCAGCATTGGCTTTACTTTGGTTGCTGCTCGGTTGACACCCACTAAGTCTATAAAATAAATGATCAAGAACATTTGTTGTGACTGCGAACACACATAAACATCCAATCTAATCCGATCCTGAACGATTACTGTCACCATGTTGTCAATCTCTGATCTAAATCTAGATCACGAACTATCAGCTGGAAGAAGAGAGGAGCAGAAAACATCAAGGTGATAAACACAAACACACACACACACACACACACACACACTCAGAGGAGCTGGTGGACAATAATAGAAGCTAATGGAGTACACAGAGCGCCATCAGCGCTGAAGTGCATAGAGCGTCAGAGTTTGGTTCCTCTGTGCTCTCAGGAAGTGTCCCCGCTATCACGCATTAATTGTCTTTATTGTGTGCAGTGCTCTCTCTAATATATTATGCTAATGTGAGCGCTGTGTACCCGCTCCCGATAGCACTCAGCGCACATACATGTTTTCTTTTAGACCATCTGGCTCACCATGTATGACCCGCTCACAAATGCGTGTATGTGCTAATTAATCAGCATAGCTCAGGAAGCAATTACACTGTGATGTGCCCCCCCCCCCCCCCCCCTACACACACACACACACACACACACACACACACACACTCCCTCTATGTTACCAGTCTCTCCATGGTTCTTGAACACACTTCATTAGCTTTGATGTGTGGCAGAGTGAGCAGCGCTCAGAGTTTCTGACACTCAGCATCTGTCCTCGGCTGGAGCTGGACGGGCCAAAATGATGCGTTCAGGGGCCATATGTGTTAAACAGTACAGCAGAGCAGCCTGACACACATGTACACACACATGCACTGTAAAGATAATGAGATCATTGCTTGCTCCGTAGGCATATTTTTGCAAAATGTAAGCAAAGCAGACTTATTTTTTTACTTGTAATATCTTTTAGATGTTTATCTGGAATATCAGATATCTGCCCAGAAATTGGACAAACCCATATGATGACATGAGGTTTTGCAGTGTACACACACACACACACACACACACACACACACACACACACACTACATGCATGTTCACACACATGAACTTGACTTCACAGACGCGATGATTCAGGAGACTCATATGGCTTAAGTTGAAGAAAGTTTATACATACAAGAATACTCCGGAGGAGATTAACAGGACACATCGGAATTAGATTTTTATTCCCATGGTTACGGCCAGGTCTTTGCCTCTGATTGGCTGTGGTCCTGTTCACTGCTCTAAGTTGTGTGTGTTTTAAAATTGCGAGCGACCTGAGCGCCAGAGTAGCCTAACTGAAACGAGAGGTAGAAACATTGAAAGTTTTTTCATTAAGAAAACTAAGTCCATCCAGCCAAGACACGGAGCCCTAGGTCTTCACATCCAGACTGAGACTGAGTGTAGGTTGCGGACACCGATGATAGACTTATTTTACCTCTGGTTATTGTAAAAACAGTAAATTAAAATGAATATTAACTGATTTTAATTACAGATGGTTCATTTTTAGGTCACCCAGAGGTGAACGTGTTGTGTTGATCACCTAAAAGTTTCAGTGCGACATCACTTCTAAATGCAGTAGACTGCTGTTGCGCCTTTATCACCAGCTTTCATCAGACCGTAAAAATCTAACTATTACTGAACATTTCATTCTTATCCAAAAACGATATCACACACAGGCTGTCCGATCATACAGAGGTCCGCTGGTTTAACCGTGGAGCAGCGCTAAAATGCTTCCTCGAACACGGACATGGCACAGATTTATGGCGCATAAAAAGTCAGTGACAGAGTTAGATCACGATAGTGCGGACACGTAGAAGAACGGACTGCCAGACTCGTATCAAAAGTCGTTTAACTGAGTTTACTTAGTTGAAAAACTTGCACTCCACACGGAGCTGATCAGACTGCAGTGATCAACACTGAAGGAGAACTTTAAGTCTGTTGGTTTGGAAACATGTTATCATTTTATAATGCCTAACACTAAAATACCTGAAGATGACTTCGGTCTTGCATCAAAGACACTCTGTTTGTTTGTGACAACTTATTCATGTGAGCAGGTTTTATCTGTGATGAACCTTAACGAGTGCAAACTGTGCTGTGACCTGACACACACAGATCTTCTCTCTCTCTCTCTCTCTCTATAGTAATGCACTGATCCCAGGGCAGGTAGAATAACCTGTGTCAAAGTTTCTATAACCTTGAAGAGCAATATTAAAACATAAATTATTGATGTTTTCTTCTGTAATGTGGTACATTTAAATATTTCCATGTATATTTTGTCTTTTTTTCTAATCATACATTAGCCTATATATGCATGTGTTGAGTTATAGTGATGTCTACAAAATTAGTCCGGCCCACTTGAGGTCTCATTTGAACAAATCCGGCTCCCGATCCAATAGGACTTTGAACCCTGCTCTACACCTTATTCTTGTTTAAAAATCATTCACATTATATGAAAGTTATGGAGAGTGATAAAAAGGTGACCTTATGGCGTTAAAGGCGACGCAATAAAAAATTTGGGTGCAACTAAATTTTGTGCTGGTGCACCTAAAAAAAAAAAAGTTAGGCGCACCAGTGCAACCAATGCAAAAGTCTGGAGCCCTGCTACTTTAACAGCAGAAACAAAAAAAATCAGTGTTTGAATGGTTTATCCATAATGATGTTGGAGCGTCACGTTAAAGCTTTGTATCATTGATTGAGATTTAGAACTAAATGCATGAATGTACTGTGATCTGTTCATTTTACATTTGCATTCAAAGGCATGCGACTGTTGGTTGTTTTTCTCATGAAACCTGCAGCAGGTGCTCTGCTCTATTCTGCTGTGTGTACCTGCACTCTGTTACACATGTGCCGCTGTAGATACTGTGTCTGCATTCAGAGTCCCCACAGCGTCAGCTCCGATTCAATCTGAATATATGAACTTCTCCAAATGAGGGTATTTATATTTCATGTCAGGTCAGGCGTCCACGTGTCATTTCCAACATGTGTAATTTATCATTAAGCAGCAGCGGAGCATACAGACGCTGCATTCACCAACATGAACCTATGACTGTGAACATGAATCCCATTAACACGTGATAAAGAGGAAACGTGTGAAGGAATGTGGAGGAGCTGCAGCTGCTGACACACAAATTAATCCTGACGAGGAGGCAGGGCGGCTTCACTTTAGACTGTATTTATTCTATATATGTTATATGTACTTATCTAATTATATCGTAGCTACGGTGTGTAAATGTGTGTGTGTGTTTGTGTGTTTATCCGTCTCTGCTGAAGGTCCATTTTAATGTCTAACTCTTGGTTGGTCCATGCATATTCATGGCGAGCTCAGACCGGGGTGGCAGTGGGGTGACACTGGGGGGGTGGAGGTGTTAGAGGAGGAGGAGGGGGGGAGGAGGAGGAGGAGGAGGAGGAGGAGGAGGAGGGGGTGTGCGTGCTTGTTGGAGTGTGTCACGTTTCCAGACCAGCGAATTTTTTTGATTAAAGTCCCTTATCCGTTTTATCATGCATATCCCCGCTCTGATTAAAGTGATCGCAGTCTGACACTCACAATGTCAGAGCTGGGGACCCGGAGCACGCCAACCCCCCCCCCCCCCCCCTCCCTCACTCACCCCTCCTCCCTCTCTGTCACTCTCTCCATCCCTATGTCTCTTTATGCCCCCCCCCCCCCCCCCCCCCGCCCTCCTCCTTAATGCATGCTTGGAATGTGTAAATCTCAGGCTGCAGATCGTGACGTCCCACTGACATCTATAGGAGACCCCAGCACTGATACCAACACGTATAAAAACACACACACACACACACACACACACACACATACACACACACACACTTCTCACACTGGACACAAACAGGTCTGAACTTATACTTAATTTGGTAAGCACACGATCAGGAGTTCATTAAATAAATCAAAAAACATCCCATTTATCCACAGTTTCGTTTCATTTCCTTACTGGCCTGGTGCAGAATCTGACTTCTGCAGATTATCCTGAGGTCATGACGCCTTCTCTGGCGGGTTAATGCATGACACAGTCACCTGTAAATAGCCGTGGAATTGGGCATTGCAAGGCTGTCTACGTTGCACCATGTCTAATTCATTACTCTGTTTGTGTAAGTCTGCTGTTTTTGAAACTTGTCACACTTCTGTCCTGTGACAGAGATGGACCATCAGTGGGTATATTCCTGGTGAAATAAAAGTTACATCAACTTTGAAAAATCACCCCAATTCCTAAAAAAGATGGGACACGGTGTAAAATGTAAATAATAACAGAATGTGAAACCTCATATTTAAAAGGAAGAATGTGCGACATTTGACACATGAATACATCAGACATCAAGACTATCCTGTGTAAATGTGTCTCTGAGTCATGACTGTCTACAATGAGTGAGAAGCTCGAGTCCCGCTGGCTGTGTTGTTGTCAGAGCCGTGTTTACATGGACGGGACGGCCGGCTCCTCCCCTTGAGTATAAAAACTGTTTTAGTGAAGGACTAGAGAGAAGAAGAAGAACATACTCACTGATTATTTGGATGTTAGTAAGAGTTTTTAGATCACGCTCATTCTGTGTTAGTTTACATGCAACGTGAAGCTACGTGCTAACTAGAGAGCACTAACATTAGCATGCTAACAATTCAGCTCAAGACAAACACGATTTTTGTCTGCTGCTTGCACTTAATCGTGCTTGATTATGGTGCGTTCTTATTTCATAACTCCTTCATGTTAACTCGAGTGTAGAGGGGTTGGAGGTGTGTCTCTGGAGGAGAGCGGAGGCTTCAGTATGGAGGAGGCGTGGCCATACAGCAGTTTGTTTTGGTTCTATGCTGGTGCTCAGAAAGTTGTGCTCAGACATCAGTTGTAACGTCTGTTTTTAACCCTTTAATAATATTATCTTATTGAATCTAATTTATCTTATAAATGTACATGTGTAAACTTAAAACCCCTTGGATAGTGGGGACTTTTAAGAATCAATCTGTCATCAATCTGTTTGTTTACATCGTTCTATAGAAAGTGTTTGATGATGAATAAACAACAGTCTGATTGAATTTCTGCACACGTGTTCTCACGCAGCTCTGTGATGGAGGTTTGAGTTACAGCAGTCTTTGAGAAAGTCACCCACTGACAACACACACACACACACACACACACACACACACACACACACAAACACACACACAAACACACGGTTGATGAAACAGCTGGTCCACACACAGGCGAGACCATCCAGTCGGAAATAGTAATTAATGGCATTAGAATATCTCTCAGTTTGGTGCCATTGAGGGACTGGATGACTTTAAAATGTGTAAATCCACAAACTTATCTGACCCCCCCACCCCTTCTCCTCCCCCTCCCCTCTGCTAAACAGATTAATTATCTGCCGGCCCGGTGCTGTCAGCGGAGCCTGGTGGAAATCAGATGAGCTCAGATAGGAGAGAGCTCCTCCTGCTAATGATTACAGCTCCAACATGTTTACCCAGAGAGAGAGAGGGAGAGAGAGAGAGAGAGAGAGAGAGAGAGAGAGAGAGGGGGGGGGGGGGAGAGAGACACTGATACAGCTTAAAGTCCTGCATCATGTTGCACCTTACATTTATTCTGTCATCATACAGATGTTTCCCATGATGCACATCTTCACTTTAACCCTTTGAGAACTGACCTTGGGCTCTTTCATGATTCAGTTTAAATCCAATAGAAGAACAAACACTAAAAGTTGGAGCCTTAATTTTTGTGTCTTTGTGTAGAACATTTGGTGTTAATGTGGTTATTGGTGTTTAGCGTCAGAGCTCAAAGTTTCATGTTTAGCATCATCCTGTTTTGAATAGGACCTGACCGATATATCAGCCGATATCTTTCTTACATCTATGTTCAATCTGTAGAGATAGATAGATATACATAAACACATGTATTGTGTTGATCCCTCAAATGTAGTTATCAAACACTTGTGGAGAAGTTTTATAACCAAGACAAGATGGTCACTAGACTGTAAAGTAGCTGCGCATGTACGTACGTCACCGCTCGACACTAGAGAGTAATAATCTTGTTTTAATCCATTTAGCGCCCTCTACTGGTGAAAGACAACTGCTAGTGTAATACAATGAAACTTAAATGAAATACATTTTGACTGGTGAATAAACAAAGTAATATCAGCGCATATCTGAGATAAAATCAGCCGATGCGATCGTCACTTGATATGCTAATATCGGCCGATATTATCGGTTGGCCAATTAATCTCTCGGGCTCTAGCTTTAAACTTGTTCTGCACATTTTTATGTTTTTTTATGTGGTGTATAAAAGTGGTGAAAACACATCAGTGGCAGAGAAGGATTTGGCTGCAGGAGATTATCGTTTTCATAAAGTCTAGTTTAAAATAAAAAAAACTATGATAACTCGAGAATTACTTACAGACTTTTTTAGGTTACAATCCCAGCAATGCATGAAATGTCTTTCTGTTTAAGTCTAAACTATAAATACGTCTTTACACTGTGAGAATATCTAAAAAAAAAATTCAATAGCAACATGTTCTGTGTGTTTATTTACCAAAATATGAAGAATATACACGCCCCATCTTTGCTTTTTTTTTTTTTTTTTTTAAATGGCAGAATTCAGAGACTTTCTTTAATAATTACAAAAATGTGACTGTGTGATTTTTAGTTCAGGTTGTGGAGATTTTAGGGAGATGAAGAATTTGAAGATACTCCCATAAAAATTACACAGAAACATGTTTCGTCTTTTGCAGGGTTCATAGTGTTAACCTCACTTGACACGGTGTGTGATGGTGCAGTGTGCAGAGAGCCCTCAGGTGCACAGTGGTATCTTTAAATGCTGTTATAGCACAGAGTCTGTTCTGATGCATTACATCCCGGGGAAGGACAAATCATCAGAGATTTTGACAACCAATACGAAAAAAAGAAAGAGGAAAAATAACAAGGCAGGAGAAAAAAATAAGGTCCAAAGTCGCAGAAAATGGAGAGAGCAGCGGATCTCGGGGGTAAGTATTAGTTGTCACCCCGTGATCAAATAGTGGAGGCCGGGAAGCGACCAGAGAGAGCCGGCGCCTGGCGAAAAGAAATATAAAGTCCAGATTTAATTCTGATACGGAGAAATAGAATTTCAAAGCTGGATGTCTTATCGTTGGCATGTCCCTTTGCCGGACTGATTTCCCTAGCAAAAGCCTGTCAGTGCTATTATGTTGAACATGGAACCAATTTACTGTGCCGGCTAAACAGGGTTACCGCTGCTCTTGTACCCCTAAATGTTTGAAGTTATCACACAGAGGGAAAAATAGCATTCTGAGTGCAGCGGGGGCCGCGCAGGGCCAGCTCGGACGGGAGTGGACTGTAATTGAAAAGTATCAATCAAAAACAAGGCAAGGGCCAGGGAGGAAAGCTATTATGTTAACCCAGTCCGCCGGAGCACTGGAAGAGCACAAATGCATTTCTTTGTATCGGTAATGCTCCCCTGCTCTCCGAGCCTCTAAGCCCTGCGACCGGGGGCTGCGTATCTGCGGACGGATGGACGGTGGCGGGGGCGGGGGGGATTATCAAGTGGAGCATGTGGCCATTACAGGCCTGTTTCATGATGCTATCTGCCCTGTGAGATAAGCAAGCCCTGGCTGGTCAGACGTTTCCAATTTCTATACATGAGAGATGAAGACCTTGTGCTTCTGCTCGCTTTCACCTTTTTTCTTGTTATTATATTTCTGCCCTGCCCTCGCCGCTATATTACAAGTGTCCTCTCGTGTGCCCGACGCTGCGGGCTGACCTGAACACAGCTCAGCGTGGCAGAGCGGAGATAAACTGAAGAAGGGGAACAAGAAGAAGAAGAGGAAAGGTCGAGGAGAAACTAGAGATGCAAATGAAGCGACGAGAGGAAGAAAGTTACAGGAAACAAATCTTAAGTATGTGAAGAATCACATCCTCTTCTTTATCCGTCTGCTTCTATTACACAATATTCCCACTTCACACATGCTCCTTTTTTTCTTCTTCTTTGAAAACCCTGAAATGCAAACCAGTCAGCAGCTCAGTGTGTCGAGTGTTTGTACAGAGAGCAGCAGAACAAATGCATTTCATTTTATTGAAGCAGCCCTGTTGTGTTTTGGCCATGACTCAATCTGTTCTGATTAGGCTACAGACAGGGACAACACACATATTCAAATGTGCTGGACCTCAGAGGGTCACTGAACAATTTCCTCTGTTCATGGAAAAAGGATATTGCTCAGCAATCGGTATTCCCTCGTGGCGTCCCCTCCTTCTTTCCTCCCATGGTCTTAGAATAAATTCCTGGATGCATTAACATATAAGAAAGCACAAATGACAGAGAGTATAGCCAGTGGTTTTTCACCAAATAGCCCTTAGTTAAGGACACCCTTAAGTCGAGGTCAAGCTCAGAGTCGGTGAAAATTATGCATTCTCGCCCGGCTGCAGCAAACTGGGGTTCTCCATGTATTAAAATGAATTGTTTTACAAGTTTTATCCCCCAGAAATGGGACACCACTGAGATCCAGTGAGCCAATTTCACTGCTGCTGTCATGGAGAGAGAGACGAGCGAGGCATACATTTCAATATCTTCTTCTGGGCATTTACATCACACAAAGGAGGACTGAATAAAACTGTTCTCACAGTTTTGTCATACTTTGAGGTTTTTCACTGAAATCAACCAATATATGCTTAATTAGCGTAAGAGAAAACTTGAATATAGTTGTCTTGTCACTAAAAATAGAATTTAAAACCCAGATTACCATTTCTCCTGGAGATTTCTGTCATTTCTGACCGACAGATTGCAGAAGTTTGAGGCCGTTCAAGACCTGAAAATAATTTACAGTATGTCAACCAATCTGAAGGGAATTTTGAATTTCAAGAGGTTTTAAATGTCTTTTTTCGACAACAGTTTTTCATGTGCGGCTTCATAACCAAGTGACATTATGATTCTTTCTCAAAGTTAGAAGGTAAAGGCAAGTAAGTCATTCCAGTTAGGAAAGGTGTCCTAATGGGGGAAAAAAATATTAAGGCATTTAAAATCCATCATGACATCATCATATCTTTTAAATGATGCGTAGGGGAAGGGAGTACAGACATCTGATTATAAAACCACAAGGGGATTAATGATGATTGTTGGTTTTTAAGATTGTTGGTGTTAAAATGTTCTGGTTTCTATAGTCTGAGTTGTATGGACAAATGATCCCACAATGCATCACTCTACTAACACTGACTCCTATTGGTCAATATGTTAACAATTTTCATTGGCAATTAGGAAATCCTGGATCCACAAGGCAGTAATCTGGTGATAATTTAGCTTTAAAAAATCTCTATTAACAAATATCTGCATTAAAGTGTAGCTAACAATCTTCTTTTCGACGTCATCTCACAACTCCAACTCCATTATCGCTTTCCAAGTTGCAGTCAGACTGTAAACAAAAACAATGCATGCAAAGGGAAGTCTTATCCAGAAGTACTTTAAATTATCCGCTGGCTGCACCAGATGCCCCGAACAGTATATTTTTGTCATACGACAGCCGATGGGTTCCAAGACAGCCAGCAAGTGAAGGGTGAAGATACGCTAGCTGTAGCAGGTAGATGAAATGTTTAATTACAGGTAGCTGTGTCGTTTGGTTGATAGTTGAGTGTGGGTGTCAGGAGGTGTTTGGTGCAAAGATAACTCGCGAGTTATGCACTGGTGAGGGTGGAGGAAGCCATCCAGGTAGATCCAGGCTGATACGTGTGCAGGAGGGAGGAGATGGTGGGAGGTGGTGGATGTATGTAGATGGGCAGGGATGGAGGAGAGTGTCAGACGGGCAGGCGGAGGGGTTTTTAATTCAGATTTCATGTGGGCTCACTCAGCAGTCACTGGAGTCTAAAGTGACTCTGGGGAGCCTCACAGTTCTATATGCAAATAGAGCAACGCACCTGGCCAGTGGAGCAGGCCTGCTGAGAGGTTACTTATGCAAATCTGATTGAGTGAGAGCATATTGCCAGAGCACAGGCAGGAGAGCAGGAGTGTGTGTGTGTGTGTATGAGCATCCACACACTCACACACACACACTCACACACAGATAGAGGCAGTTATATTACAGAGGGGCTCTGGGACGCCATGTTCCCCCAGAATAGAGGTGGCAGACAGAGAGGGAAGGATAAAGGAGAGGACAACCGAGAGGGAAAGGCAAAGAGAGAGACAGGCAGAGAGTAGGTGAATATGGAGAGAGTGAAGGAGAATGACAAGACGGAGCGATAAAGAGGGGAGGCGCGAAGGGGGAGGACGTTAGAGAGGGAGAGAGAAAGTCAGAGGGAGGGAAGAAGAAGAAGTATAATTCTTCTGGACATTATAGCTTCGCTCTCTCTCTCTCTCTCTCTCTCTCTCTCTCTCTGTCGTCACCCCTCCTGCTGGTTTTAACAGCACTCTGAGGGCAAGGGGGGGCGGGGGTACGAGGTAATTTCTTATGCACACTTTGTAAATGGGCTGAAATCCCAATATGACCGCTGACACCTCCTCCCCCCCTCTCCCTGCGAGGCTGGCATTAACCTGCTGATTAAGTGGTGGAGCTTGGCTGGAGCTCAATCTGGGGCTGATGCATGGCTCCATGATGTAGACAAATGAGCAGAAATCACATTGGCATGAACGGGGCTCTCAGTCAGGCTGCCCCGCGGCCCCGGCCTCAGGCACAACACATTAATAAAGAGAGATTTAGCCCGGTGATGATTATTGATAACGCTGTGCATAATGTAAAATGCCAGCATGGATGAGAGAGGAACTTTGTGATCCTGTGCAAAAAAGTGTGTTTAATGGATCCGGGAGTTTCTGCCTCTGTGCACATGGAAGAGGTTTTTAGGAAACATTGTGTGGATCTGTGGATGTTTGAGAGTCAAACACTGAGACAAGTTGTCCAACTTTGAACGCCAACTTTTTCATTTCTAACTTTAAAACTCAGAGCGGTAAATACTGTTCACCCTGAAGCCTGAAAGGGACATTGAAATTAGAGTTCAAGAGGAGTTTGTAAAACACCATAAAAACAGGTTTGCATGAATACAATTGAATCATGACATATTTCTTTCTAATCACAGCATGTCAAAGTATCTATCTGTTGTGATTCTTTTATCTAACACCAAACACAGGCAGCTATACGCGTGCCATAGGGGAGTCCAAGACATTGTTTGCAAAGGGGTGATTAATAAAAATAGTGTATTGCATTGTATTGCAACGTGTCATTTTGTATCCTATCGTGACACACTCATTAATACTAAAAATAAATCTTGTTGTTCAAATCAAAACTGATTTTAACTTCTTCAAACACAAGTGATTAACAAAAGGATGCTGGGTGGGACATGCTGACTTATTGACTGTTAAGTTGGGGAGGGTCTCTGAATACACATTTCCCTCCACAATGCAGCGTCCTCTTTCCTCATGTCCGTCCACCACTAACAGACCTGTCAGTGAATATCTACAGTATGTTTCCCTCCTGATCAATGGGCCGGTTCATCGGTGCAGAGGACGTACCATTTGCTTTTACTGCCCTGCCTCAGGTGTTTACTGCTCCATCCTCAGTGGCTGTTTATCACACGGGGAATATGATGTTGCTTCATGCAGGAATAAAGCTGCCTTTTACTGTTTGCTCGAAGGGTCTAGAACATATTCGCCAACAGACACGGCCATAGCTTGAGGTTTATGTGCTCTTCAGTTGTAGATAGTTTGCAGAATATATAATGTGAGTGTTAAAATGTTCAATCTGTTGGCAAAGCTGGTAAACATCCACAAAGTTAACAGCTGAGGTTTGTGCAAGAATGAAGGCAAAATTAGGGTTGAGTAATCTTTATCATACCGAAAAATCCACTTTCATACTTTAGCAACATTAAACAAGGAGATTGATTGATTAATTTCTCTTTTGGGACACTGATGGGAAGCTTGTTGGATAGGGTTCAAGGGTACAGATTCCCCTTGAAATCTATTTATTCACCATTTAACCCATAGTTTAAAAGAAAGAAAAATACCGTTCTCATGAGTTACTTGCCTTTTTGCAATAAAAACAACCAAGAGCAAAAATCCCAGTGGACATTGGCAGGTATGTGGAAAAACACTTACCAGTATGGGGAACTCACTTTTGCAGCAGCCCAGGATTAAGAGTCTTGCCCAAGGACACATCGGACATGTGGCTGCAGGAGCTGAGGATCAAACTCTCGACCTTCCAGTTGAGAGACGACCGACTCAACCAACTGAGCCACAGCCACCCCTATTCTTGTTCCATCGCAATCCCTGTCTCTTTTCAGCTTGAACTATCAAATAAAGTAGCAAAAAATGCAATTAACTAGATGAATAAAAGCATAATATACAATACGATTGGAAAACATGGGAACCTTATCTAATCACCTAGGGGTCTGTGATCTAAATGTATGAGTTTAGGGGTCCAGGACATGAGAAAAACTGCCCTAAATTCCTGTATGGCTTAGAAGAAATACGTATAGTACATCATAGCCATGGGTACTTAAGAGATGTAAGTCTTTTCCTTCTGTTTGATAATAACTACACTCAAATAAAATTGAAATACACGACCAACTGGAATAAAGTACCATCCTCTCCTTGATTATGTTGGTTGTGACGCGGGTGTCTGCCTCCCCTCCCCCGCTGCTACATGTGCACCAAAGTTCTAACGAATCAAAATGCTGTCGGAGCATTAACAACACATCACATCACCAGGATTTCTGCATTTTTCTCAATTTCAGTGGCAGCTAAATGAATCGTAAAAGAGCGGTGTGGAATGAAGCGTCTGGCCGGCTGTAAACGCCTCCCTCATTGTCGCACGGTGCTTTCACTTCTGGTCTTGCTTGAGTTGATTTTTTTTTTCCGCCATCAGTCACTCCATCTGACATCCATTGTGTTTAATTAGTTGTAGCAAATGTTGGAGGAGATACCTGTCCTCCGAGTGTGTGTGTGCTACCGTGTCAATTTGCTCTTTAGCATGTCGCACGTTCAGTGATGGATTGGCTCTGACAAATTAATTTGATAAATCATAATTACTGTACATCCAACATGAACAGGAGGAGCATGGGGATGGGGGTGGTGTTGGTTGGAGAAGATGGATTAGTGTAAACATGTAATGACTTGTACAAACAAAGCAGACATAACGTTTGAACCCGCTTCACCTAGGTTACATGAGGATGTCCTAATGTGGGGTACACGGAGAGCGGTGTATCGTCTGCAAACAGTGATGCTTTTTATTTTAGGAGAGATTAATTCACTCATGGATAGAGCATCAAATCGTCTCAGATCATCTTCTGAAAACGGATTTGTTTATGCTTCTCTACTGAGGGGTGAGAAACCAGCCAATAAAGCTAAGCGGCGGGAAAAATAATGCCGTGTCGGGGTAATAATAACAGAGCCCTCTTTCTCGTTAGTCAATGCCTCTTGCTCCAGTAATGGCCCAATTAAGGGAAACCAACCCTGCTCCTCTTTAGGTATGTCACAAATTGATTATCTCTCCATGAGCAGATAACGGAGAGCCTGCCCTGGCCCAAACGGGGCTAATAAGCAAGCGTTTTCACACTTGTTTAGGCTTTAGCGTACTCATGCAAAAGAGTGGATGGGAGGAAATGAAAGCAAGGAGAGGGCATCACGCTGCGAGGGAGGAACATCATGGGTTAGTGATTTGCTTCTTTTATCTCGCTTCTTTTTGGCTTTTCTGGAGTCTGAAAAGCCCAACTTCCTTCTTCTGTTTTCCTGTAATAACATCATTTTATTTGTCTACTACCATTACACAAAGTTTGATTCTGTCATGTTCTTCATCGAGTCGTATTCATTTACTTTTTAAGATACTCTTTTATTATCAAGAAGTAGATTTCCTGATCGTGTCTGTATTTGGTTGTATTTTCTCACGAAGAGTTTTTTGCGAGATGCTTTCTGACACATGAGATCTATTATTCTTGTTCGGTTGCCAATGCTTTTTTAAATTTCAGTACATGGAGCTCCTGTGCAACAAATGATACAGGGCCACAGCTCCAAGGCTTTATGTTTGTGTCGGCATATTTACATTAATCATATTAATCAAGTCTAAAGATAACTGTAAAAGGGGTGATCAAATTACATCACAAAAGAAAAACCTGTCCCACATAAAAAGGTTTTTAAAAACTTAGAACAAGTTGAAATTAAGTGAGACCCGAAACATAATGACAAATCACGATGGATTAAACCATTTTCTTCCTATAGGGAGAGCAACACCTTTAAAACATTTCACACCACAATCTTTGGAACCATCTCAAAATCAGGGTGATATGTTTTGTTGGAGGGGGGGAATTCGGGAGATTAATATTTAGTGTTCCCCACTTAAACGCACAGGATGTAAATTCCACCACCAGGCGGCTCTCAAGCAAAAACAGTAACAATAGATGAAGTCAAGGCTGGCGGGGAATCATGGGAGTGATTCTCTCTATTACTACCGGCCCCCACCATGCCGATGAAAACGAACTCAAGAGTTGACCGTAGTTAAGACGACCCGACAAAAACTGACCTGAGGAAGAGAACATGTTTACTGACGAGCTAATGTATCCAAGTATAATTTACATGACGTTTCTATCACAGCAGCACATACAGTAACAGTACGGCAGCTTTCAGCAGCAGCTCATGCAGCACTCTTTGACGTAACATCCGCTGTTTCCACGGCAACGATAAACATGTCGTGTCTGTCATGGTGGCGGTCATGAAAAGACACATCCCATTACAACTCTAAAATTACAGATTTCTCTGGCTTTGATAAATTGGAAATATTGATGCAAAAGTGATGATTTTATTCTATACTTCAACTCTGATCGTTTTCTGAATGACTTTGCTGTTTCTGCTTTTAAAGTAAAGCTTCTTGTTTTATATTTTACTGACGTTGATTAGAGGATCTATCAAAATGGTTACCTGCTGATATTTGTAATGTACTCAGCATCGTCCCATTGAAGATGTCCTCTTACTTATCACACTCCGATTTCCATCCAGGGTTCGTCCTATCCTCCTCCACCTCCCCCCCTCATCCTCAGCTTCCTCTCCAGCTGAACAACAACAGGGTCCCTGCCTTGGTGACTGACAGCCTCCCTAATTGTATCCACTCACTCATGACAATTTGATTAAAATATTACGCCAAAGTCTCACCCCCTGTTTGTTCCTCCCCTCCAAATCTAATTTTGATTTAAAAAAGAGAGATTACCTCCACGAGCATGACTGAGGATGCCATTAACTTCTACTTAATCTTTATTACTGCTGCGATCTGAACATATGTATGGCTTTCATTTTACTCCCTTTGTTTTTGTTTTTTTCCTCCAGTGCGGTCCTCTTTTTCATCATCTGTGTGGAGTTCAGGACTGGAATACTGAAGAGGTTCCTCTCTGTGGTCTAGAGGTTTGAGATCGTCACCATAACACTTCAACCGAGGAGAGATTAAGTTATTAATATGTGGGCAAACGGTGTGATCTCTGTGACATGTTTATTCCAAAGTTGTCTTCAAGATGGTTTAAAAGAGGTCTTGGATGGACCGGATTTCACCGCATTATAATGAACTCCATGAAGAAGAAAAACCACTCAATTTTGAGCACACTTGAGGCATAGTGCTGGATATATGTTGACCTTATAAACCGGTTTCCAGACAACGTATGTGTTCCACAGAGTTTCCTAACATCGCTGCACAGAATGTCTCAGTTGTGTAACTTCGGTTTTGTTGCAGGTCATCAGTCCTATTAACTCAGTGCTGCGAATATGTGCAGATTTAACCCCATATGGCGTTTTGCTGACATGTTTCCCCCCCAATGATCTCCTCACACTTCTTACCCTATACACAAAGAAAAACATGCAGAACCCACACAGGTATGTATATCCACATACAGACAAGCATGCATGAACACACACTCACAGAAACACACACACGTTTCTTTTTTTTCTTACCTCAAGTTGCCCCCTCCTGTGCTCGCCCTTGCTTTGAAAGAAAAATAAATCTGGTGTAATGTGATAGTTGAATGCAGGAGGGGTGATAAGGTGGTGGGAGGCTGGGGGAGGGGGGGTGGGGGCGGCTCAATCACTCACTGAAAAAAAAAATGCCGTGTATCATTCACCTGATTTGAATTGTAGCTCCCTCTTTTTTTGAACCCCTGCCAATTCATTTTGTACATTAAAAATTGGTCAGGGTTGATAAGATTCCATTTTCACGGTTGGCAATGCAGAACTGGCAAAAGAATACAATTACAGACCCCAGAGTAAACTCTCCGAATGTCAACTTGATGTAAATGATCAGAAGGCAGGGCGCCACAAAAGAACAGGCTTCAACTTCAACAGCCCGCCCTCCCCTCTTTCTCTCTCTCTCTCCTGTGTGTGTGTGTGTGCGCACCTCTCTCGCCCTCCCGCTCCACTCGACAGCCTCTCACCCCGGCGGTGGCAGCAGACAGGCGGCTGAAGTGCAGAGCTGAAGGTGCAGTTTGTCCTGCAGCTCGGAGGAAACTTTGTGTCACAGTGTCAGCTCCACTGACAGACGTACACAGAGTGTGTTTCATCGAGTGTTTTCCTCCAAAGAGACAGCGAATAATATTGTGTTTTATTGCTTGATTTGCAGGCTGGATACAGGAGCTGGCCTGTGTGAGCAGGTCAACATGTTCATCTATGTGGACAAACATGAGAAAGGTAAACAGAAAAATGTTCCTGAAGTTGCACAGGAGACTAAATTTCTCGTTCCATTGGTTAATGTTAATGTCAATCCAACATTATCCAATCAGATATAACAATTTCCAAAGATATTGTACAGTTCAAATGTCATTCTTCTGGAGCTATGGGGTGACTTGTGCAGCATGAGGTCACAGTTAAAGACCCACACAGTGTTTTATGGGATGAATAAAAGCAGGGTTAACACTTCAGGCCCTCTGACTGTATCTCTGTAGTTAACCTCCCCCTGACATCAGGCGTTTGAATCAGATGTCGCCTCTGTTGATTATGAGGTGTCATCCTGTTTGACCTGACCCTCACACCCTCGTCTGCTGTGTCACCCAGTGTCACCCGGGTTCAGAGCCAGCCCTCTGTGGTGGCAGCAGGACGCTTTGACACCTTGCAATTACCAGGTCATGTCCCCGCCATCCGTTCACACATTACGGGTCGCCAACGTGCCCGATGACTCCTCGCCACTCGCCAATGACCCACCCTCTCTCCCACTCAGTGTCTCCTCCATGATTATTCAGAGGTTTCACATTAACCAGGCTGGCATGATGGACAGTGTTATGCATAAATTGTTTTGCTATGTCTGAACTTTGACTCTCTGCAAATAGAAGGAGAACATGCACAGACCACGACGTCTAATCCAAGAAGCAGGCCGCTGTTCCCGGGAGGTCAAAGAGATCACTCGCATCAACACCAGTGTGTCTAATAGGGGTGACAACATGTCTGCTTTTATACAACAGGAACCGCAGAGGTTCTACTCCAGTGCATCTGATCCGACAATATGCTGCAGTTTAATCTGTGACATTTACATGGAGGGGAGATAGAAAGACGTCGGAGCGAGGCTGTGCATTGAAAAGAAACTGATATCTACAGAGAGAACAAATAAAAAAGTGATGATAACAAAAACGATTAAAAAAGGAAAAGGTATCACATTGAACATTCGTCTTCAGCCGATTTTCTTCATACAGAAATATGTGACATCAATTCACCAGAGCAGGTCAGCAGTCACTCCCTGTTTAATATCACAGATTGTGTGTGTGAGACTCTAATTGGCTGCTTGGTTGTGTTTTTATTTGTGAAGTGTATCTCCCAGCATGCACCACGGGGCTTCAGAGCATCAATATTCATTCTCTTATGACAGCAGAAGTCAGTGCAGTGTAACGATTAACACTCAACAAACGCTGCAGTCCGACACTTAAACAGATGTCAGAGAGACGACGAGACGTTTTCATCAAGGACGAGGGGGTCCGAAGTCGTCCTCAGAGAAACATACAACACACACACACACACAAACACTGATACACACACAAACACACCGAGATAAACACAACCTCTGGGCACAAACAGAGAGAGGAGCCGCTCTGCACAGGGCCTCAGGAGGAAGAGGAGAGGATGGAGGAGAAGATTGAAGAGAGAGGGAGGAGATGATCAGGAGGAGAAAATGAGCAGAGAGAAAACAGATTATTAGAGAGGACAAGGATGCAAGAAAAAAGAGGTTAAGAGTGATGATAGAGGAAATGCATGAATAAAGGGATGCAAGACGATGAAAAGATGATAAGCCGGGTAGAGAAAAGAGGAGTAAATGATGAAACATGGAAGGAAGTGCAGAGAGGTGAGGAAAAGGGGAGGGAGAAAAGGAGGAGGACAAAAGTGCAAAGAGGAAGGAAAAGAGGTGAGAAGAAAAGAGGATCCAAATGTGGGGCAAGAGGGAAAATGAGAAGAGAGCTAGATGAAAGTGGGATTAAGGAAAAGGAAAGGAATGAAAAGAGGCAATAAAGGAAATGAGGAGGAGAGGAAGGAGAAAGAGCAAAGGAGGGACGAGAAGGGGGAAGGATAAAGAAGAACAGAAGGCAGAGAAAGAGGGGAAGGAAATAAAGTAAGAGAAAGTGTAGTGATTGTGGAAGAGGAGGGGAGAAGGGAGCAAGGAGAGACGGAAACAGGAGGAGAATCAGAATCAAGTAGGAGGAGTAAAGAACAAGAGAAAGAAAAGTATGGACGAGAAGAGGAAAAAACAGAGGAATATCTGAAATTAGGGAAGAGGAAAGGAGGGAACAGAGGATAAAAGATGCTAGAAGTAGAACAGAAAAGGAGACAGGAGAGCAAAGGAAATAATTTAAATAAGTGAAAGAGTGACTGAAGTAGAGAAAGGAAAATGGAGAAAAATGAAAACAAACTGAATCAAACAAGTAAAGGAGAAGATAAGAGGAGAAGATAAGTAAGAGGAGAGGAAAGTACAGGAGTGAGGAGACGAGGATAAGTGAGGCAAGAGGAGCAAATGAGGAGAGAAAGGGAGTAAAAATCAGCCGAGAAACTCCAGAGAAGAGGGTAAAAGAAGGGAAGCATGTGGAGATGGATTCAAAGAGAGGAGAGGAGGATGGATGGAGAGGTTAGGAGGAGTGGAGGACAGGATGGAGGGGGGAGGACGTGTGCCAGGCCTCTCTTCCTCAGTGGAGGGTTTGGACAGGATGTCATGTTGGCCGATGGCTGCTGAACTCCTCGTCCTCGTCCTCCAGCAGACAGCCTGTGACAGCGATGAGACGTGGCTCCTCCACCCCTAATGACCACATGGCTGAAGGTGCTTATGGAGGGAGGGGTGAGAGTGGGGTGAGGGAAGGGGGGTTGAGGGTGTCTGATGAGGCCGGAGAGGAAGGATCAGTGACACAGAGAGGAAGCAGATCGGAAGGGGTTACTTCATTATGCATCAAATTAGAAAAATTCATAATTTATCATTACACCCATGCTGAAATGCCACCCAACTGAGCCTCCCCCCCCCCAAACAACATCACACCGAGGGAGGAGGGGGGGAGGAAAAAAAAGAGAAACTGTCAGCGCCCCAGCAGCAGCCGATGGGCAAAATTAATATGCAAATATATTCTAGAAATTAAAAAGCAGAATTACACAGGCAAATGAGGTAGCTACACTTGAATTGTTAGGATTATGAATAATTACTGTGAATTTCCGTCTCCTAATATAACTTGTTTTTTGATAAACAAAGACTTAATTATCGAGTCGCGCTGGAGAATTTCCGCGGCACTCATTAATCTTGCAGAAAAAACAAGTCCCCGGTGGCCGGCGGTAATGAAGAGAGCGTGCCCTGAATCGGCGCGAGGATCAGAGCCACGGGGCGGCGGGCGAGCCACCACCAGACGCCGCCCTGCCACTGTCCCCCGCCGTACCCGGGGGGGTCGTAACTTCCTGCGCTAACTATCAAAGGGACTTATTTATGCTGGCAACACAGCCATAAGTCCAATTTTATGAGGCCTGGGGGTGTGGGGGTGTGGGGGGGGGGGGGGGGGGGGGGGGGTGCAGAGACTGTGAGGGGGGGCGAGGGGGTGGGGAGGCGAGGGGGGGGGGGGGGGGGGTATCTAGTGATGCACTCTGGAAATGCCACTTTAGTCGCTGCCGCCTCCCCCCTCCCTCCCTGTTTGCTCTCCTCTGATACAGACATGCAGCCTGAGGTGTTTTGGCAGAGTTCTGCCCTCTACAGGGGGCAGGAGGGCAGACCAGTGTGTGTGTGTGTGTATTTGTGTGTGTGTGTGTGTGTGTATTTGTGTGTGTGTGTGTGTGTGTTATCTCTCAGTGCATGTTGGCTGGTGATCAGTTGAGGAAGTAGGCAGTTTTCAGACTTTAGTTTAATCAGTCTCCGTGATGGAAAAAAGTGGCAGATCCAAAAACTGCAGCATGTTTTATTAAGATAATGAAAGTATTTTATGTACCAATAAAATGTTTAAAGCAGACCTATCATTTATTTATTTAGTGAGAATGAACTTTACATCGTCACCTTTAAAGGTAAAATCTGACCCGAGATCCCCTCTTCTTCACAAGGGATTTACAGATTAACATCGACTTATTTTATTTAATTAACCAGGAAAACCTCACTGAGATCACTTTTTTTTAAGAGTGTTCCGACACATTCAGGCAGCAGCACAGTTACAACAATGAAAAGCCATACAATCAAACATTCATCATTATATTGTTAAAATTAAGTTATTCTAATCATCAAACAATGTAGACATAGCTTCTCTTCCCTGCTACATTTTTCCACTTTTTGGTATCTATATTTTATAAATGATTAAGGTCCCACCAGAACAGTAGGTTCCTGTGTTGCCTGAGTTATTAGGAGTTATTTATTAGGTATTTTTGGACCAAACAGTTCTGGGGACTTTTTGATGAGGAGCTACCCACTGAGGAGTTCACTGAGAACTTCACACTATGGGGACTTTTTCTCTGCCTGCATTCACACCGTCATATTACCTACTCTGAAGCAGGAGCTAAAAAGGTTCCTCTAAACGGGGTTCTAGGAACTAAAATAGTTCCTGCAGTGCAGATCCAGAAAAACAGAGGGAGGGTACCAACAGTTCCTAGAACTATGACATAGTTCCTGCGGTCCGACAACACCTATTGTTGTTTGAATTCTGATGTTTGGGTTCTGACGCTGGTCTGCTTTTCGTTTTTGGTTCTTTTACTGTCTGAGTTTTGCTGTTGTTATTGGTTGGGTGTCTCTTCCCTGTCATGATTTTCTGTTGTGATTTGGGTTCTTATGTGATGTTGTAATGCTTTCTTCAACACATGTCAAAGCACTTTGTAAAACATCGTTTTAAAAAAGTTAACATGTTGACTTCTGCAGTAAAAAATTATGGGACCCAAATGGGGATTATTTGTTTTTTGGAGCCAGAACATCAGTTTGTTGCACTTCCACATTGGCCTCCTTTTTTAAACACCAAAAGCTGCTACTTGTAAAATACCTACAAACTGATACTGTTAGCCTAAATGACTTCAGTGTTGGTTGTGTGTAATATTTACCTCTGAGACAAAGGAGTGTGCTGCAGTAGAGTTTCTTGTAAGTGATCTACACGTACAAGAAACTCTACAGTACAATTATTTATTTGTTTAAGTTACTTTTCAATTCATTTTTCCTCTGATAGAAACGGCCTCTCTGTGTCTGTCTGTCTTTCTGTTGGATGTCTGAGTCTGAAACTGTTGGAGTGACGATTGATTTCCCCGCAGAGTTTCTGTTTTCTTCCAGGCCCGAGTCTCTGCCATCTGTAGCTCAGATCCCTGAAGCTTTAAATCTTCTACTTCTCTCGCCTTCTTCTTTCTAATGACTCTAAATATAACCACCAATATTTTAACAGCACTGATACAAAACTTTAGAATCAAACAGAGCCCTTAAGTTGAGAAAAAAAAAAAAAACAACGCCTCATTGCTTAAGGAGTGCATGTTTTCAACACTGAGAAGTTCATTTATTCTCATGAAACAGATCCGGTTTAGACTGTTTACAGTATAATTAGCACGCCAAATGTTTAGTTTATGTGTTTATAGCAATGACAAAACACCCACTTATAAGTCCCCTTGTTATTGTTGAACATATTAAGTAACGTACACTCATTAGCATTTTACTCTTATGTTGCTGCTAAGCTAATGAATAGATCACTGCGGTACGTTTAGTGTTCTAGTTCACCATGACTGAAGACTGTTTACTAGCTATTAAGAATCACAGAGAGGGATTATTAAAGTCAACTCCATCAATCCTCTTCAGCAACCAAAGGGGCTCATGGGAAACGCGGTCTTTAAAAAGGGGGGAAACGGTAGAACAGACAGTATCGCTGGTTTAAGCCTCTAAACTTCCCGTCAGTCACTGTCTCGTTCTGTGAAGCTGTAACAAGTCTTCAGATCATTTTTTTTCAATTCAACTATGTTTCCACAAATAATTCACATGAGCTCAAATCTGATATTGTTTTTCTGTGAAGACTTTATCTTTAGCTCATCTGCAAGATAACAAAAACCATTGTCAGGCACTTGCTGCCTCACCGGACACTGATGATGACGTCATTGCTGTCGCACTTTTCTCATCAATTTACCTTTGCAGTAGTGGTGGACGATATGACCTCAGATCCATATCAGAATATTTTCTTGTGTTTTTTGCATGAACTGTATTGTATGTATTAAAGCAGTCAAAGGGATAACGTATATGCAGGAACGGCGCCAGGATTTTTTTTTCTCCCGGTGCTTAGGGAGAGCTTGACTAATATGTTGGGGTACTATGAATAGTTGAATTTCATGAATTCATAGATACTTTTTAAGTTCTGTATTTTATCAAATAAAAGCAGACAAACGTGAGGGGCTTCATCGCTAGACAGATTTGTGTTGGGGCTATAGCGCCTCCCCTAGCCCAGGTGTAGCGACATGCTTGCGTATATGATCACATATACACGCACTACCACCATCACATAGGTCTACTTCTATGCGGGAAACTGACTGTGCCACCCTGGCACACTGAACAGTGTCTCAAAACCAGTCTGAGGTGGTTTAATGCGGGCTGTAAGGCCAGGGCGGATAAATGTGCTGCGCTGGCTGCTGTCCTTGGTGCTGATCAGAGGCTGGTTTGCACGATAGTTTCTGCATGCTGACATAAATCATCTGTTGTGGAATTGTCTGGAATGTTTTTGTGTGTGTCTGAGTGTTTGCAGCTGTTTGGGGAAAGGGGGAGGGGAGGACCCAAAAAATATTTATGGACCAGGGATCAGCACAACGTAATCCTGCTGAATCGGACAGTCAGTGGAGTCACCACCCGCTGGACACTGGCAAAAAAAAACACAGGGTTAAAACACTTCTGCATTGTCCGAGAGCATTTGACAACTTGATTCAGACATTTGTTTCTTAGAGGATGAAATGTTAAAACTTTCATGAGACTCAACTGCACATTGTTGATGCAGCGCCATCATCAGGTGAAATTTGAATGGTTCAGTACTTCCCTTCATGTCTAAGTACCTGCAAATCTAATAAAAGCACAGCCTGGTCGTGTTTTGGTCCAGTCTCGTAATCTTCTGTACGTCTACCTCTGAAAAAAATGTTGAAGAAGTTGAAACTGTAAATATAATCCTGTAACTATCTTTATCAAACAAAGAGCTGGCAGCGTGCTGAGTGAGTGTGTGTGTGAAGCTCCGGCTGTTTTTCTAACCCTGACCCTGAAATCAATTTTTACGAGAGTTGCAGAGCTCAAATAAATGGGAGTATTACGAGCTGTTGACTCGGCTCAATAAGATCCTGGATGAGTAAACCATGAAGTGTCCGCTCTCCTCACACAGTAAACCTCACTTTGTTTCATCACAACACAGCCGGGCCGCGATATTTAACTTGTTTATGGAGTCGGGGTCTGTGCGAGTGTGGCTGATTCAGTGCATCTTGTCAATATTTCATGTTGAGAGCGGTTTAATATATCAGATTGTGTCTGTGCTCTGTGAGCCGCTGCAGTCGTCAGACTCCGCGCTGGCTTTTTAAAAATGTATTTGTGTGAATACATTTGTTCTGTCAGCTGGCACCACGAAAACCAGAGCCGCCAACTCCTCCCTGCTGGTCCTGCTCAGACGATCATACACGTCAGACCTGCATCTGAAACTGACTGGAGAGCATTAAAACCCATCACATAATTACAACAATATAAACATTAGGGCCTGACTGAGATGGGATTTTTAGGGGAGATACCGATATCAATATTAGGAAGAGAAAAAGTCTGATACCGATAAATTGGCCAATAACTTTCTTAGATATACTGTATGTTCGATATTTAGAGATGGATAAAAAAAAAAATAGATATACACATTTATTGCGTATAACCCTTAAATGTAGTTATCAAACACTTGTGGAAAAGATATATCACGCACACAAGATGGTCACTCAACTGTAATGTAACTGCGAATGTACATTCATCACGGCTTGACAATCTGGAGACTGAGGATTCTTCTTATAATCCATATAGCGCCCTCTATTGGGGAAAGATAACTGCTAGTATAATACATTGAAACTCAAATTAAATGCTGTTTGACTGGTGAATAAATCTAGTAATATCGGAGCATATCTGCGATAAGATTAGCCGATACTGATAGTCACTGGATACCTGCCTCAAATAGACATCTAATATGAAGTCAAGTAAACAGTCTAACGATTTTCACATGGAATCCCAAGAACAATTATTTTCAGGGAAGGGAAATTCAATTGTTTGAAAACCAATAAAAAAACAGAGTTGATGCAACGTGGGCTAGTATTGTCACTAAAAAATAATCAACGTCGAACTAATGTAGAATATGACAAGTGACGTTCGAACACATTCGAGCACCAAGTAACAGAAGACTGACAAACATCATAATCCACATTCAGAGCCAGACAGAGAGTTTCTCTGCAGAGCTGCAGGGTCAAACATTTTATTATGGTTACAAAGAAGATATGAAGAGAGGGGCTGAAACTGTTCATGTTTAAAACCTGAGTGATGATCACTTTTTTAGGTCAACTCCACACACACTGTCAGACACACACACACACATACTGAGTCATTAATTAGACAACACTGTTCATGGGCTCAAAAATGTCTGTTTGAAAACAAAAGAGAGAAAAGACGAAGAAAGATCTGTCTCCTGATGAAGACTCTACCTACGAGCTGACAGCACACTCAAAACCACCAACACACACACACACACACACACTTTCTCTCTCTCTCTCTCTCTCTTTCTCGTGAGTGTTTATTTTCTGCTGATTTGTCTAGAGACAGACGAAGAAGAAGAAAGCCTTTGTCAACATGGAGAAGAGACATTGAAAGAACAATTGAAAACACCCCTCCCCCAACACAGATATAAGAAATAAAGAAAATATATTTCATTGTGGAGCAGACATGTTTTTTGGGGAGGCAGGCTTCAAAATGAGCTGGACCTTTAATTCATGTTGGAAGGAGTTGTATGCCTACAGAATTATGCTGCTGATTGTTAACCGTCTCGTTAATACACAGTTTGGCCCTTTTAGAGCTTCATTTATTAGAATGTTTTGTTGCTTCTTCTACTGATTATTTTAGCTCTGCAAACTTGTAGAGCGTTTATTTTTTTACTTTCCCCTGAGATCAGCCTTGTATGTTGTTCCACTCATCATGGCTGCTGTGTCATCAGGGCACTTATTGTGTGTGTGTGTGTGTGTGTGTGTGTGTGTGTGTGTGTGTGTGTGTGTGTGTGTGTGTGTGTGTGTGTGTGTGTGTGTGTGTGTGTGTATGTGTGTGTGTGTGTGTCCCATCCCTCTCACCCACACACACAGAGTTTAGCGATTGTGTAAAGTGGCCTCAGTAGGTTACGAGGCTCAACCAGCAGCGTTAACTGTCTGATCACAGCCAATCAAAACACTCGCTGTGACCCCGGGGAGAGGACAGGACATTGGTGCTAGACCGTCTCCCCCCTCCTCACCATTATACCCACCCTCCTCTCTCTCTCTCTCTCTCTCTCTCTCTCTCTCCCTCTCTCTCTTTGGGGCGTTCATTAAGGACAAAATGCATAGTATTGATCTCCAAGGACAGCTTGGACACACAAGTGTACAGCTGACACACACAAAGCTAGCACACACATGATGCTATTATGACAAACATGCAAGTGCACATTGTAACCCCCACACCCCCCTCCCCATATACACACTGACACACACACTGACACACGGACACACAGGATGTAATTAAGTCGAGCAGTAACAACAGCAGTGTGTCCTGCCCCTAACAAGGTTGCATCAGCAGAGTGTTGAAAGGAGAAAGAAGGATTACATCACAACATGATGATGATGATGATGATGAGGGTGTATGTGTGCGTGGGTGTGTGGGTGTGTGGGTGTGGGGGGTTGGGGGGGGTAACCAGCCCAGTTACCTGCAAGCTCCGACATGCAGATGCTCTGTAAGCATTCTTTAACATGATGCAACCTCCACCAATCATCTGAACAGAAGAGCAGAGGAGCTGATGACAGAGAGGCCGAGAATCACGGCTCACTGTTTGCTACTTCAGGCTTTTTTTCATTACAGCTCCTAATTTTTTAATCTCCAGAAGAGGATGAATACCAAGCTGAGACAGAGACAAGACCAGACGATACAAATCCTGCTCTGCCATGCGAGTCCTCACAGCATAAAACCGTTAATAAAATTATTTAACAGCAAAAGTTCAGAGTTTTTCTATCAAATATTTGCACTTTAATCTGTCTTGCTTTTTACATCCTTTTAAAATAGTGTAAGGACATTTGTATTCCACTTTGAAGTGGAAGCTAATTAGCCTATCTTGCTGAAGTTAGCATCAGTCTCAGTTTCCACCTATAGTAGTTTTAACTAGTTTATATTCATTTATTTTTAAACAATGTTGTTGAACATAATGCACTAATAGACGAAGAGAAGAGCAGTAGTCAAAATCAAAAGCATTTCATTTTGCTAATGGAAGTAAACAAACAACCTAAGAAACATGTCAAAAGACAGAGGCGAGGGGCGATGAAGCGTTCGAATCCAACCCCACCCCTTTGCTGCATGTCATCCCCCATGCTCTCCTCCAGACCTTCCTCTCTCTCTTCAGATGTCCTGTCCAATACAGGCGACAAAAAGGCCCCCAAAAAACAGAGGCAAGGCTCTTAAATTGAAACAGAAGTGTGAAATGCTAGGAAGACACTTCAGATTTAACTCAGAAATAAACACTTCGGCCTTAAATACATGGCTACCGTATGTGCAGATATGCTTCAAAACTGGAGATTAAATCTGTGAGACCTTGGTCAATATGTTTGTGAACTTTATTTTTAAACCGGGTTAGCATTAATTAAGAAAGTCGTCCAGTGCTCCCAGCAGGAGACAGATTCGGATCAATACAGACCGCCATGACACTCTGAGTCCATGTTCCCCGCCGGCTAACACGCCTCCATAGAGAGCGGCCTGCAGCCTCGCCTTGAGGAAGAGGAGGAGGACCGTCTGACCAGGACCATTATGACTTTTAAATCATAGACTGGGAGATGATTTCACTTTGTTAGAGAAAATATGACTACACAACAACATGTGCAGGAGAAGGATTCCCCGTGCAGAGAGAACTCTTTCCCCTCATACATGTAACGGTCGCATGTTTCAGAGGATTGCTGTGAGCGGCTGTGCGTGCCTGTTTACACCTCACATATTTAATTCATTTATTTATTTCATCACTCTCTGATGTGAGGGAGCCTGGTGAACAAAATAAAGGGGGGAACGAAAGAGGAAATGTTAATATTTAAAAAGGTCGAGTGTCTCCAGGAGCGTTCCTGTCTTAGAGGGATGATCCTCAGGGACAGCAGAGGCATCACTCTGAGGATTTTTCACTGCATCGTAATGAAACAAAAGGCTCTGATGGGAAACACACGAGAATCACACACAGGGAGTGTTTTTGTCACCTGGTCACGAGCTGTCGATGGTGAGAGTGTTTGTTCCATTATTGACTATGGTTCTGAAAAGAGGTTATGAATTTAGAATCGGAGCTCTTTAGAGCCTTTGTGTTGGACGGGCTTTTAGTCTGAGGTTCAACAGAGACAAGAGGGGTACAACTAGGAGAGAGTCTTCATCAAACAGTGAACTATAGGTTCATTTAGAGATACTGTTACTTTTATTAAATAAGCTCTCTTCATGGGTATGGGTATGTCTCTAGACGCCAGAAGTTAAGCGGCCTTTCTTGTCGTCTTGTCGAAGATCATTTCTCCTGCTTAGAGCCGGTAGGTTCGACGTTTCTTCAGAGTAGCTATGGCTAATTTCGGCTGTTTCTTTTCCGCTCCTGAGGTCTGTAAACCTGCCCGGCGCTGAGCCTGCCTACCCATATCCCTGCGACATGATTTCAGGGATTAATTTGACTGAAAATTCTCAACGTATAAAACAAGTTAAAAGAAAACAATTTGAATAGGTGTTTTCTATCTAAGGAATAAAACTGACACATTTTTTTTTTGAAGCTCAAGATCTAGGCTGACAGATATGAGTTTGCTTCTTTTTAACAAATTTGACCTACAGCCAGGTGAATTTTAGTCTTATGTAAATTAAAGGTGAGGCAGGTGTTCTATACAAAACTTTAAAGAAGTGAAACTCTGAAAAGTAAATCAAGTTAGGGGTGTCTGGGGGGATTCTGCCCCAGAGGAAAAATCTAGCTATTCTAACATTCAAATGAAGCTTTTTGGAGCATTTTGAGATTAGATCCTGATAAATGAGGAACTTGTTTTGATACTAAATAAGAAGCCTACTCTGTTCTTAACCTTAAGCAGCCTAAAGTAGTAACAACACAGAAATACCCTCAAACAAGTAACAGAAGTTAGAGTACAAACGTATCAGACTTTAGTCTGGAGTAACAAATGAAAAATAATTACTTTGCAAAAATGTACCTTTTACAGAATATTATTTAGATATTTTTTTAATGCATTAATGTGTTCCTCATTTTGTTGTCATTGCTACAGTTGGAGCTTATCCTACTTGAGTTATTTACACACATATAGGTGGATACCTTGTGAATTCCCAGGGCATATAATAAAGATATTTTGACAAACAGTGTATTCATTCTACTTTGCATTATAAATCTGAATCTGAGACGTAACTAGCAAACAAATTTAAGATTTTCTATAAATTCAGTGGAGTAAGAAGTATATTTTTAAGTACAAGAATCCTTTTTTCTTTACATTGAACAGAACTTATAGAGTATTGTATTTTATAACTTTCACCCACTAAGTCGTTAAAAGTAAACTAGTGCTAGCTTGTTAAGATAATATAACATGTAAGAATTGTGTCATCAAACGGTCCAGTTTAAAGGTGATTCATGTCGCGTGGTGCTCTGTGTGGGTAATGTGCTGTATCGCCTGTTGTCTTGACACACGTTCCTAACGGAGTGTGTCCGTTAGCGGAGCACTCGGTGACTGTCTGCTCCGCCTGCAGGTAATAAAACTTTAATGGTAAACTCCGTAGTGTTAATTCCATGGTATTTCTTTTTCTTATAATAATAATTAAAAAAAAAAAAAACATTTTTCTAATAAATTGCGCACTGAAGCCTAAGAAAAAAAGTCCGAACATGACGGCGGTGCACGCTGATGCCTCCTACACAGAGCGGACTTCAAGAAGCAGATCAAAGTTCTGACTGTACATTGAAATGCCACACAGACCCAAACTACACTTGTGTACAGAAGAGATCAGGGTTAGGATTCAGATAAATGCCTGACACAAAAAGAGCAGTTTGCACGTTTGTCACTAACCTCCATTCTGCTCGACTTTTTTTGTCTGATTGACACGACTAAAAATATTACAATTTTGAAATTGACGGAAATCTGTCGTAGCGACGGAGAACTTTAATCCCTGTGATTGGCTGTTCGTAGTCTTTTTCTTCTTCTATTTAATTTTGGGTAGCAACTAGCGTTCAAGGCACACTAGCGCCCCCATGTTTCCCTGTGGTGGCATGGTGTAATTACAGGTTTAAATCTATCGAACATTTTTAATATTTATATTGACAAATTATATCACGATAATCATCGTTATCGTTTTATCGCCCAGGCCTAGGGTGAAGTATCCCTTTAAAGATAGAAAAAGATGAAATAACATACATCAAATGTTGTTTGTTGTCACTGCAGCAGACCATCAGACCACCAGCTGTTGCCACCAAACTGTGTGCATGGAAACATTTGTGTTTTTAGCATCCTCTCTGCCCTCTCCCACAGGAGGCCCTTCACCACGCTCTTAATGAAGTCCCAGTGTGTGTGTGTGTGTGTGTGTTGTTTTTCTCCCCACTTGCCTTTTTGAGTTGTGGCCTTAATTGGGGGCCCGAGCGTCCAATTAACGGCGAGTTAGCATGGCCGTTTGGTACGGCAAACATTTGGTGGCCAAATATAATGTTTTTTCTCCGTCCCCCTGACCTACTCCGAACCTCTCAGGGGGAGGTCAGGTGAGCAGAGGGGTTATCAAGTTTCCCCCTGGCGTCTTGTCCATTTCACACCTTAAGATAGGTGAGCATCTCCTCCAACCTGCGTCCTTTGTCGAGCGTCCTGCATCTAGGTCACAAACAAGGAGGAGGGGGAGGATGAAGGAGGGGAGGGGGGTGAGGAGGATAGCCGGGTGATGATGGTGGAGGAAGCGGACAGGCTGCCTGGGAGTCCCTCGGTCCCTACTTCATTAAAACCAAATAAAAACGGGAGGTCATTTATCTCCTTCCCTGCAAAGCCATAAACACAAATAGGTTCACCGCCGTCTCCTCCCCCTTCCTCCGCCGTCCTCCCCCCGTCGGCCTGTGAGCATATATCACAGCAGATAAAGGAGGCCTGTGATGATAGCTCGTATTCAATTGGAGTGTAAGTGAAATTTGAGATTGCAGATATGAGTGCAGGCGTGTGCAAGCGTCTGCTTTGTGTGTTTGTATGTTTTCGTTTTTTGTGTGTGATGAACCTGCAGCTTCTTTTCTTATTTCCTCGATGGGGACAAACATTAAATCTCTGCTCGCTCTGAGTGATGAGCTCTGCTGCTCTTCATTCTGCATGCAGGTGTAGTGGGGCCGCTGACATGTGAGCTATTAAGGTGAAGACTTGGCTGTAATGTTGTACATCAAGCTACAGAAGATCCGGATGTTTCTTTGCCTGGAAACACCAGTATTATGTCTGAGTACAATTATACATCGGAAACAACATGGCTAACAAAAAACATGAGCACTTAATGATGTAAAAGTCCAAAATTAAAAAGGGTGAGTTCTGTATTTCTTACCAGGGTCCAACTTTTTCCCTGTTAGTGTTTTTTTTTAATTCAAGTTTTTATGAAACAAAACTTTCTGAATATATCCAGAAGATTTCTTCAGCTTGCCGCAGAGAGACAGAATGTAACTGCAACAAATTCCTTTAATGGTCAACGCTTCGTTTCCACTAAAGGTTCATATTTTTGTCACCGACAGGCTCAGATTGTTGTTCTAAAGGTTTTTTTCAACTTACACATGATTGTTTTATACTGCGCGTGAGTACAATTGCCCCCGACCTCCAGCCTCCTCCGGTCTGCGTTCAGATTAGTAACATGGTTCTGTGCCAAAGTAAACTTGCAGATGTACACAGACCCGATACAGCAGGTGACAGTATGCACATAGTTGGTTTGCAAATCCGCCAAGAAGCAGAAAGAAGAGGAAGCAACCATGGCAAACACTCGCCGGCTGAGTACATCGTGCAAACTGTGGACGTGCTTGTTATTTCTGAGACATCAACAACGCCCGTCTTCCTACATATACATTTACCGTGCAGCTCAGATGGAAAAAAGGGCACGTTCTGCGCTGATACAACGGTTATTTAAGCAAACAGGAAGCGTTTCGAATTACGTCATATAGCGGTCATTTCCTTGTTCGAGCACAGCTGGTTTCACGTCTCTCGTGGAACGTGCTGAAGTACACAGGAATCGTGCCCAAGACAAACTCTTCAAGTGAACTTGGAACCAGACTTTGGGGTCAAGTGTACTCAGATCCAGGTCCTGATCCCTAATGTGAAAACACGCTAAGTAACTGACGACATTACAGAAAGGATCCCTACAGAGATAGAGTTTTTAGTTACAGAGGAAGAAACAGCTGTTATAAAGCTATCTTCAGAGACTTCCAGACTCCATTAATAAAGACACCGTTTTAAACATAAAAGGAGTTACTGCTCTACGTCTGTTGTACTTCTGAGTTGCAGACAGTGTGAGTGAGAGGGATCGACAAGCATGCAGGTTTATGATTTGTCAGATCAAAAAAGTTAAAACACAATAATTCAGTCGGTCATTTACCCCAGGTCTTCCATTGACAAAAACTACAGCTACACTCAGAGACTCAGGAAGAGCTTCTTTCCTCAGGCTGTCCGGACTGTTAACTCCACTCTCCTCAGTTAAAAACAAAACAGAACTGTGACTACATGATGCACACACACCACACATTTCAATCTGCACATTGCACTTTGACACCCTGGACACTTTACACACTGACACTTACATTATTCTATATTCTATATTTTGTACATTCAAATAATTCTTTTTTTTATTTTATATTCTATTTTACTGTATATATGTGTATTAGTAATTTGAGTGTTTATTGCATGGCCTTGCGGAACAGTCCTTACATTTCACTGCACATCTGTATGAGCATGTGACAAATAAAAATCTTGAATCTTGAATCTACACAGTGACAATTACAGAGCAAATAGTGAGCAGTCTCTGCACACATTTTTTACTCTTCCACCTGCTGTATGGGCCAATCACAGAGGACCTCTGTAAAAAAAGCCACTAGGACTCAGATGTAATCAATCTTCCCTCACCTGGAGATGCTGTTGTAAGGAAAGAGTAGCTCATATTTAAAGCATGTTGACAAAAGAACAAGAGTCTAATAATGGTTCCATTAATGGTTCAGCATGCTCTCTGCATTATTCTCATAAATTCTCATAAATTCTCTAAATTGTCACACCCTGATCAACTGAACATGTTGACATTGGCTCTACAGATAGACCTGGTCCCTGGATGGTACGGCGGAGTCTCTCTTATCCCTTTACTTCACTTTCACTAAACTATAACCTTTATTCATGAAGGGTATGTCTCCCTCTCTGTGTGACTTTCTTCCCGAGTTCATCACCATGTCCTTCTCCTCCTCCTCCTCCTCCTCCTCCTCTTCCTCCTGCTCTCTCAGACAGTCAAACATGAAATCTAAATCATGGATATCTCTGTGAATGAACCCTCTGTGTGTGTGTGACCTCTGCTGCCTGACGATTGAATCTCTGCCTCTTCCAGGCTCCGGTCTACAGGTCACACCCCCACCTCTGCCCCCTGCTCCCGACACCTCTGCATGCTGTGTGTATAAATGGGTTAGCGCTGGGCTAAGCTACCTGCTCTCGGGTGTGGTCAGGTCGGCTGCAGACGAACGTCCTTCTTTAAATGACATCCATACGCTCCTGAGCGTGGGAGAACACGGGGGAAAGGAGACTCAGGGTTCAGGGGGGGAGGAACAGCACTCCTTTGGATGTGAACTTCAACTTGAGCTCTGACCTCACTCTGCCTGGCTCGGATATCAAACTCAGAACCATCTGCCTGTGGGGGCGGGGCCGTCAGGGAGCGCAGGGGTTGATATCATGCACTTATAGAGCAGAATACAGACCGCAATTATCTCTCCATTCTCACACACAATCCGTTTATTTGATCCTGGAGCCGCGACAGATGGATGGGGGCCACTCACTTCCTCCCTCTCTCTCTATCTCACTCTGCTGCCATTCCTGTGCAGGCCGAGCGAGGAGGAGCACATAATGGTGAGAGAGGGCAAGATAGGGCGAGAGAGGGCACAGGGTGAGGCAGGAGAGGAGGGAAACCTGAGCCTGCAGGGCTGGCCTCCTCCTCCTCCTCCTCCTCCTCCATCTCTCCATCTCTCCATCCATTACAATGGGAAGAGGGAGTGTTTGAAGGCAATGGATAAAGACATGAAGGAGGAGGAGGGGGGGAGACAGCTGGTGAAAAGATTCAGTTTCTTCACCTGATAGTGATCTTTCTTTATACTTTATCTCCTGAAATAACCTAAAACTGCACCGACTGCTGTCATATTAACAGACAGTCAAATGTGATGCATGTATGTCCTGTTTTAGTGTCTTTCAGCTCATTGTTTTTGGTTTTAATGAATGAAGACGTTACTTTTATCATTCCCTCTCACAGATCTAATTAACCTTGTTTTCAGATGTAGCTGCTTTAAAGCTCTGATTAAACCTTCAAATCTCTACGAACTATGCAAATAATTGTCAGTTGTTGTACATGCTGCACACACACACATAGGCTGAAATACACACACATGCACAAACTGGATCCTATGGACATGCTCTGATGCCGAGATGTCAGAATGACGAGGCCCACAGTGAACGCTCTGAACGAAAACACCATTAAGACATGGACGAGAGCTGGGACAGTACCAGTGATGGGCGGGGATCAAAAAATTTGCAAGCAATTGCGACAGACCAGCCGATTTTTCAGAAACAACACCAATACAACTATCAATAAGAAGCTCAAGCTAAAACATCTCAGACTGACTAGAACTAGAATAGAGAAAACACAAATGACTGTACACTATAATCACTGCAGTGGCTGACGCTCAGTTATTTAACACAAACCAAGAGGGTTAGCGCATGATCAGAGAATTCTTTGGCGCCCCCCAAAGAGGTTTTACCCAGCGCCAAAGTGAAAATCACGAGTGCCAAAAAAAAAAAAGACAATTCAAATTGCAAATCAAATCCTCTCTGAATGTTTGTTAAAAATATCAATACATCAAACGACTGTTGAACAAGAAGAACATAAACATACGACGTCTCTGACTTCTAGCAGTCATCTCCCCTCTCATCCATTTACGCATGTGGCTCGCGCTGGATAGCCAGCTGATTGACTGTTTGTTTCTTTTGACTGGTTCCGGACGCTCTGCTGACACCCACAAGTGCTAAGTGCGGAGTGATTTTCTATTTTGCAAGTTAATTTCAAAGAGCAATGCTCTTCATGGCGGTAAATATTTATCCCAACAGTCATGTTAAAACTATACTAAACCGCGTATGATGTAGCTGCGGCTTCTTGTCCCTGCTCCTCTACTGTCTGCAGACGGGTCATCATGGGGGCACGCCGAGACGAGACACACCAACATACATGGCTGCAAACGCACACACACACCGGAACGCCAACCACCGCGTGCACCGCGTTTACTTGTAGTGCAACGGAACACGGTTGATCCGCGATCCGTATGGACCGAGTCGGGAACGCACGTTCAACTTTTCTCCGTCCACTTCCACCGTGTCTGCTTTTATCAACAATCAATAATTTAACGATCGTAACGTCAGCCAGCTGTAGTCTGTGAACTTCTCCACACAGACTGTCAAACAGCGCTGCGTTATAGCCAGCAGATATATTATTTCTCAATTTCCTGATCTGATCAAATGATCCAAATTATCTGTGACTTTAATCTGTGATTATTTCACATAGCCTAATACCTTAGTAACTCAAATAAATGTACTCAAATGTGTTTGTAAAACGAAAACACAATTCAAAGGAAAAGAGCAGCCATCATAGGAAGAGGGTGAAATGCACTGGCAGGATGTGACCCCCCCTCTCCCAATCTCATTACACCCTTCTTCCTCAAAATCCCTCTCCTCCCATGTTTCACTGTTGCAATAAAAACATTCTTTACCAGATTTAATTGGGGTTTCAGTAACTTAAGCATAATGATAATATTCTTTATAAAATGGACAGAAATGCACAGATTTCTGTCAAATAATGTAATACAGACTCAGACTATACTGTAATACGCAGGTCGGACGTTTACTACAGCGCGTATAGTCACCCCCCAAAGGCCCATTCTGAGCTAGGAAAAACCCTGATGATATGCTCCGCCAAAGCAAAACATACAGCACAAACACAAGGGTTCAACAGTAAAGAAACCAAGGCTTTTTTCAAGCAATTATATAATAATAGAGAAGTTCCTTCAAACAGCATATGAAAAAGCACTGTACAGCCACAGTGTATATTACAGTAGCTTCATGGACATTAAAAGAACACTGCACAGTAAGTAAATAAAATGTATCTTACCTTTATGTAGTCTTTAAGCCTTGGGGGAGTTTTCTTTTCACAGAATACATAAAAAAGCACTGCACAGCCACACTGAATATTACGGCAGGACATCATGAAATATGAAAAAACACTGCACAGCCACAGTGTATATTACGGTAGGTCTTCAGAATATGAAACATACTGCACAGCCACAGTGTGTATTATGGTAGGTCACCAGAATCTAACAACACTGCACAGCCACAGTGCATGATAGCTCCATGGAAACGTGACAAACACTGCACAGTAAATAATAATAAAAATGTCTTACCTTTATGTAGTCTTCAAACCTCAAAGGAGTTTTCTTTTCACAGAATACATGAAAAAGCACTGCACAGCCACACTGAATATTACGGCAGGACATCAGAATAAATCAAAAAAACACTTCACAGCCACATTTCATAACACGGAAAGACAAGAATATGAATAATACTGCGCAGCCACAGTGTATATTACGGTAGGTCACCAGAATCTAACAAACAACGCTGCACAGTCACAGTGCCACAGTAACGTTATAGATATGTTAAAACACTGCAGAGTAAATAATAAATGTGTCTTACCTTTACGTAGTCTTCAAGCCTCGAAGGAGTTTTCTTTTCTCAGGATACATATCAAGAAACACTGCACAGCCACAGCATATTACAGTACGTCATCAGAACATGGAAAAAACTGCACAGCCACAGTGTATGACAATAGCTTCATGGAAACATGAAAAAGCACTGCACAGCCAGAGTGTATATTACGGTAAGTCATCAGAATATGAAAAACACTGCACAGCCACAGTACACATTACAGTAGGTCATCAGAATATGAAAGAGCACTGCAGAGCCACAGTGCATGACAGTAGTTTCATCAACACATTAAACACTACATAAACATAACACACGTAAATGTTAATAAATGTGTCCTACCTTTAAGTAGTCATCAAGCCTGGAAGGAGTTTTCTTTTCTTTGCCAGTCCAGATTCATCAGCATCTCTACTTCAGTGTCAGTCAGCATGACGGCCTCCTGAATGTCCGGTGGCATCCTGCTTGATAAACTTTAATGTGGAGAACCAAACTTATTTATGTGCAGCACCCTATCAGTGAACTCCTTCAATGCTGAGGGTCCTGCATGACACCTTCATTTAATAATGGACAAACACACCTGAATTGGGATGCTGCTGCAATCACCACACCTGTAGGTTCTGATGTCTGCTCGACTTGCTAATGAAAGGTATGCCTTCATATATTCCACGAGTACTTATTCATGCTCATTTAGCCTCTAAGCCTTAGAGCCGTCAATAAAGGGATTTTTTGGAAAACAGCAGGCACACAGCACAGTGATAGCCACCGTGGCTAGCTGAGTTAGCTTAGTTTATAGTTACATTACTCAGCCAACAAAGCTTTCTCTCTTCTTTCTACTCTTCTCTTTTTGGTCGTTCCCAAAAAGTTCCCAATTCATCTTATTTTTGCAGAGTCATCCCATGTACAAAACTGTTGGTGTCCACTTCTGTTCTCACTTGACCCGTTCTGCTCTCGCTACCGCGGGGCATCAGGGGAGAAATTATTTTAACTAAAACATTAAATTACGTCGATCTCAAATGTTTTTCTTTCTTTCTTTTCTAAGTTAAAAAAATAATGTGAAAATTGTTGTTATCAGCATTTTTACATATTTTATGTTTTTTTTTTAATCAGAGGTGTGATGAGTTGCACCACCAGCCAGTACATCACTGGGCAGTACGAAATTTAAAAAGGCAACCGCCTTAATTTTAAGACACTTTGAAAGTCTATAAAAAAAATTTTTTAGGTTGAAACAAATATAAAACTTAAATTATTATGAGTAAGGGCCGACGTTATTTATAAAGTGCTTAAAAAAACAAACAGGGTGTATACCAAATACAAAATTGTAAAGAGCCAGCTGAACTCCACAATGTTTTTTTTTTTTTTTTTTAATAAATAAAAGATTGAAATCAGAGCGGCGTCTCAATCACTGATCAGGATCTGCATATCTTTGGAGAAAATATTGAGGTTAAAAGATTCATAGTATGTTCCCCTTATCCGACAACTGCCCAATGTACAAGTTCAAAGACACACACTCACACACACTGAGGCTGTGTTTTGCAGGCAGACATCAGAAAGTGGATCCTCAGAGCTGGATTTGCTTGTACTATGAGGCCCAGGAGAGCTGGTTTACAGAGCAGAGAACGAGACCGTTCGTTTAATTACAGATGATCTGCAGCTATAGAGTGAAGAAACACACGCTGAAGAAACACGCTAAAGCATCAGAGGGCAGCTTCAGAGTGCAGACACAGGCTGAAGAAACACACTGAAGACACGTGCTGAAGAAACACACTGGAGCATCACAGGGCAGCTCCAGAGTGCAGACACACACTGAACAACCACATTGAAGAAACGCACGCTGAACCATTTAATGAAGTGGGCAGTCATTTTTGTCTGGGGTTAAAATTAAAAACAGCTGTCATGATCGGGGGTGATAAAAATAACCTTAAAAACACTTTAAAGTCATTTGATTCAGGTGTGTCCCTTCATAGTCCCTGCAGTCAGGCTTTACAGTCAGAAAAGACAGAATTATAAAAGAAACCAGAGAAGAAGAGAAGGTTAAAAAGTCTATCGTAATGTTCTTTTTGTTCTTTGTATCTTTCATATATCTGCTCTCTGACTCTTTCAGACCCTCAGACAGTCGCTGTGTCATCCTTGGTCCCCGGGGGGAACCCTCTTTCTTCCTCTGGATGTCTGGAAGTGTACTTCAGGGTCCGGCTGGTAGACTGGCCCCAGGCAGCGCTCCTCTGACCGGGGCCGGGCCAAGCAGGATGGCTGTCGGGGGGTCCGTGGGGACGTCATGCTCATTCAGCGAACACTGAGGGCCGATGGGGAGCCCCGGGCGACGTCCCACACCGGGGCCACAGAACAATGTTGTGGTGAAAGTCTGTGAGTTCAGAAACATCAGAGCTGCGGTCAACCAGAGAACAGATCCTACAACACGTTCCCTTTGTCCTTCATGGCCACGCTGACTGAGACTGTCGACTTTAAACAGAAACGTGTCATTCAGTGGTTGAAGTTTAAACGTTTGCTTCATGGGATTGTGACTGGGTGAAGCAACATGTAAAGAGCTAAAGAGGCAGCAGTTGCATTCTTAAACACATTATCAGCATGTATATGACTTTATAGTTTGTAGATTCCTCTCTGACAGAGAAGCAGCTCTGGTGCTGTATGGTCTTTATTAGTAGATCACACTCAAGGTTAAAATAATTCCTTTAAAAGTGCACAAAACTTGTGGGAAATATATATTTTATAACCATTTTTTTTGAGCTCAGAGAACCACTGTAGGAATCACAAACTCAGTCCGGGCACGCCCAACTGGGAGGAGACCCCGGGGTGGACCCAGAGTTCGCTGGAGGGATTATATATCCCGCCTCAGAATCTCCCAGGAGGAGCTGGAACACGTTGCTGGGAAGAGGGACGTCTGGGTTGACTTAGTGCTCCTGCTGCCACCACGACCCGACCTCGGATAAGCGGAAGAAAATGGAGCTTAGTCAGTGAGCTCTCTGATTATCCTCTAATAGATGTTTCATGGCCCGAGCTTTAAATGACTTCATAAATTTTATCCACACAGGTTTATTTCCTCCTAATGAATCTCTCAGCATGGTGGCCATTAGTCGCTGTGACCTGGTTAAGAGCCATCGCTCACACGGATAAACAGAGCAGATGTGTCCACTGCCTGAGAGACGTTACCTGCATGGAGAACTCAAAGAGATCCAGGATCAGACCAAACAGAGCATCAGGTCTGTGATCTGGTCTGGTTGTCCGGAGGTTTTGTCAGACGTTAGGGGTTAAGTTAGTGTGCAGGATTTTTACATGGAGATGAAGAGTCCATAACACTCAAAGCCTGCATGGACAAAAGAGTTGTCAAAACGCTGACCGGTCTATTAAAGCCTTCTGGAGGTATCCTCTGGTATTTGTTACATTCTTAGGCTGGGCATATACTGTACGATTATGTTAATGTTGTAGTGGAATATCATCTCATAATGTAAAAGGCAATCTTTTACGACGTTCAACTAAAGCTCACAAAAATCTGTGCTTTGTCTGTACAATTAGATTGTCCAGCACAAAATGTTTTATCAGGACAGAGCATTTGCAATTGGAAATAAAGTGTCCTATGAAAACTCCCACAGAAGTTCAAGTTGTTGTTTTGCCAGCGAGCGAAAAGGTGGTGTGTTGAACCTTCCAAAACTTGCATGTTGCCATGGTGATTTCAGATGCTGTCTGCCGGTTTGTGCAGGCGCAATCAAGAGAAAAAGAAGCGCTGCAGTCGGGGAAACATCCTGCAGCTCTGCTCTCACTATGAGAGTGTGTGCAGTCGCTCAGGGAGAGTCGCTGTTAACATATGGATAACAACGAGCATAAAAAAAAAGATTTTCTGAGCACATTATTGAATTTTCTTTGTTCAAACTAAATTCATTTTTAGCATGCAAATAACTTAAACACACAATATAATTTGAAGTTCTTTCAAAAAGGTTTGCTTTTGGGCTCCAAATCTCTCATTGATCCATCAGGAATTAATTGTAAAAAATCAGGCCATGAGATATAAAAAACAGAAGAAAAAAAAACAGTGTGTGAGTGTGAGAGGTTGTGCTGAAGATTGAGGGCTGATGAACTTGTCTCCTTGATGACCGTTAAGCCTCGTCTCTCCCCCTCCAGCCATGAATCAAATTAAAGCTTCATTTGGCCGACGGTGGGCCTGAGCTGGCTCTCTGCTGCTGCTGGAAGAGTCAGTGACACTCATCCTGTTCATCCTCAGTGAACACACACACACACACACACACACACACACACACACACACACACACACACAGATAATCATCAAGAACCTGGTCCCTCTTTTCTCTGCAGCAGCTCCTTCTGTTAAAAAAAAAAAAAAAAAAAATGTGAATTAGCGGTGTGTGTACATTTTATCATGTGTGTATCGCCTTTTGAAAATTGCAGGTAGCAGAGTGTTTAACATTCTCTTGTCAGGCGTCCTCCTGCTGGGACAATAAATGCCTGTCCAGTTTTGCTCACAGCGGCGGCTGCAGATTACAAACAGCAGGAGCACGGCGCCGTCTCAACACAAAACCGATAAGGATGGCCGTCTTCGCGCCGCCGCCTCGGCTGGCTTCTCTTCACGCCAGGAACCTGCTGCTTTCTAATATTTACACACAACTACAGCGGCAAATGTACCGTAACTTCACCCACACACACCCCTCCACACCTGGAGCCGCTGTGCATATTTTGTGTTTTTGTCTTCGGGGAGCGGGGGGCTGTGTTTGTGACAATAGCGGAGGAGCGGGGGCTAAATTACAGCACAAACAGAGAAATTTTCATCGCATCTTTTCATCCCGGAGTTTTTAGGAGGAGGTGGGTGTGGATGATTGAAATTGTTTCAGAGTTTAGATTTCACTTTTTTTTTTAGGGAGGCAGGTGGGTGAAAGGAGGAGAGTTTCTGTTTTACTTTTTCTTTGAGGGGAGGGTGGAGGGTGAAATGTAGATTTGCTGTCGGAGCTGTGACAATCGAAGAGGCAGAGATTGAAGAGCAGACGCAGGAGGACACTGACACAGCAGATTATTCACAACCACAAGACACATAAGTCTGTATGAGTTACATTAAAACACGATGAAAAGAAAAATGACTTCTTTTACCCACAATTCTCTGCCAGGACATATGCACAAATACACCCCAAAAAAGTGAAATTCTTAATCAAAATTTCACTTGCCTATCACAGAATCCTTTAGTTTCGTGAATTGTTTAAACAACACGCCTCCGTCACCGAGTTTGGCACATTTCCTCAAGTTCTTTCTCTCATAAAGTCCGGCATCATGGAGCTGAACTCGCCGCCATTTCAGGGATTTTCATGTTAAACTGATGATTCAAAGTCCGATATTTGATATTTGCTCAACTCCGATCTTTGATTTGATCTCGAAAGTCGTTGATTCAGAGTTTCCGGTCTGATACGTCATCAGGAACGCCCCCCCTGGAGTCAGATTTCTGACTTGCAAACTGTTGGAACTTTTAAGTAGCCCGAGCTAAAATCCAACATGGCTGCTCCGTGCATCAACAGTAACGTTTAAGCTGTAACTATCAGCAACGTGGTCCTCTTTTTGTGTAATTAAATCAATCACACCGTACAAAGACAAGATGACTTGATCTTGAGGATGACCAACAGGCTACGTTACAGTGGTTACATCCATCTTTCATACAGTCCATGTTGAAGTCATGTCTGCATTAGCTTCACTTTAGAAACCAGAGACGACATCCAGATCTAACATCCAGTCTGTGCTCCTCAAATCAGTTCTTTAGTAGAATAAAAGCTCATAGACAAGTTAGAGAACATTAATCACAGAATACATGTTTGTCCATCGTAACTTACATTGTTAAACATTTCTACCTGCCAGCACAGGAATTTAAAAAAAAACTCCACTTTCTCTTCCCTCTGAGCTTTTTGGACCCTGACACTTTCCTTAGCGTTCCCTTAAATTTGAGTTTGAACACTTTGGCCCCCCCTCCCACCAAAACACTGACAATTGTCACAAACACAGGAAGCCACCGGCCGGGAAACTGTTATTGAGTTATTGGCGTGCGGGCCAGGGGTGGAGGTGGATAAAGGGGGGTGGGGTGGGGGGGGGTATCGTTCTCGTGGTGGTTAGGCGACCGCTGCGCGGCGTTCACAGTCCGCCGGCTTGACTGTCAGAGGCAAACAGATGGACAACAACTTCCTGCGGGGCCGGGCGCTGAATGACACGCTGCGTTGGAGGAGAGGGGCCGGCTGGGGTGAAAATGTACCCCCCCCCCACCTCCACCCCCACTGAAAACAGAAAAGATGCTGCTGTTGTGTTAAAGTGCTGTCCTGTTCACCCTCCAAAAACACACCAACATCCATTTGCTATCATTATGTACTGCTGCCCCCTACTGTCTATGTCGCCCTGAGGTCAGTGTCTGAGGGGGGGTTGGTGAGAGGTGGAGAGGGAGGCAGGCAGGGGGGCTTTTTACTCCTGAAGAGGCTGCAACAATCGATGGACAGCCACCAGCCGCCACAGGGGCCCCCCAAGGGCCTTCACAGCACTCATATTAGTGGAGATGTCTTCTCGCATGGAGTGAGGGTGCGGTGTGGGGGGGTCTGTTGGGAGTTAACGAGGGTGGTGCTGAGGACAACAGAGGACGGAGGGGAAATGGACGCCTGTCAGCGGCAGCTCAGGTGTGAAATTCTCTCCTCTCCTCGCTCCGAGAGAAAAAAATAAAACTGAGATGATTCGACAAAAGTTTCAGAACTGTCTGAGAATGATTTCTGTCAGAATGTGTCACTCAGACACCTGATGAGTCTGCAGGAGGACGGAGACGGACAGGTGGAACTGCAGAAACAGGACACTGATGCAGCTGTGACTGGAGTCAGACGCGATGTTTAGGTTTACAAACACACACACACACACACACACTATCAACTAGAATAAATACAATCACAACTGCTCCTGATCTGTTACTTTAGCAGTCAAGAAAATCATTCTATTAATTCACTCAACACTGATCACTCCTTGGGATGTAACGATTCACTCAACTCACGATACGATTCTCTCACGATTTATTTTACTAAATTAGACTGAAGACAAATGATAAAAGATTCCTTTAGGAGCTGCAAACCCGCTTGTCACTGTGGTTTGGCGTTTTAATGTTTTTTTTTCTCTCAACAAGGGGAGGTGATTGGAGCTTCTCATCGTGGTGTGGATTAAATGCTGCATCATGATGGTTGTGCTATTTGTGTAGTTCCGTCTTCTTGTAATATTTGCAGTTTTTATCTCGTCTGTTATCTTCTCACCTCTTTCTCTCTTGAGGAATCCAAAATGCTTCCACACCTCCGATTTAAAAGACGGTGGTGCATCCTGTTTCTAAATCTTTCTCTGCAGCTGCTGACGCTCACCTCATTATTGAGATTCATTTTTCATTGTACCGATGTGAATCTTGACACCTTTGAATTGATTTATCACGATTTTACGATCAATCTTTCCATCCCTACTAATAACAAACTTGTCTCATGTACCCGCGTCATGTTCACACGTCTAGTGTTCTTTCTGTCTGATTGGGAAACCTTTTAATAAAAACAAAAAAGGCACAAAGTATTTCATTTCCTCTTTATTACAATAAATGTGGTGTTGAACTCACTTCATACATAAAACGTGAACATCTCTCAGTGTGTAACAGAAAAAGAAAACATATAAAAGTTTATTTTTAAAGAAGGCGAGAACATACAGAGGAGGAGTGCAGAAAACAGGCTGATCTTTATGAGCTAGTCTTTTTGGGTCTCCCTCTCGTCCTCAGGGCGAGTCCGGGTGACGTCTGGGTCCCCATCTCCACCCCAATCTGATTTAGGGTCAGCCTGTTTTGGGTGCTGGGGACCCTCTTTGTTCTGGAAGTTTTTGTGGGACTTTTCTTCTTTTTTTCTGCAGGAGAAATTCACAACAGTTCAAAACGACCGTAAATCCTTCTATAAGTTCTGTAATTGTGAATGAACAAAATGGCCTCTGTTTTGTCTGATGAGAGTAAAAGAAAAAAGAGAAAAAGAAATCAAACCTTCTTTCTTTGGTGCTCTCTTCTTCTTGATGGGACTTCCATCAGTCTCGCTCTCGCCTGCTTCTTCTGGGACTTTCTTTCTCTTGGTGGTTTTCTGAAAAAAGAAGAGAAGAAAAAACAGATCTGTCGATTAGAACTGAAGCGTGGTTTCAACACGCTTGTACGTCTGCCTATTCTCCAGTAGTCAAAGCTCCCGTTTCATCTCATGAGGTCAGGCCTTAATAACAAAAAATCACCTCCTTTGTCCATCCTCCTCCTTTCTGAGCATCGATAAAGCCTTTTTTTTTTCTCTCCACTGCGAAAATTTCTACCTCATGATCACCACACGGCGCCCGCTGAGGTGAACAGATTGTCGGGATAATTACATACAATAACCAGCACCGGGGCCCGCTAACCCTTCGGCTGGCAGCGCCACGTCCCCAATGGCTTTTTCCATATGCACAGAGGGCGAGAGAGCACGAGAGAGATAGCGAGTGAGAGAGAAAATTAGTATAAAAAAAAAAAAGAGACATACAGATAGAAAAAGAAAGATCTGAGAAGATGAGCCAAAGTGACAACTGGAAGATGGGCAGCAGGTTCTGGATTTTTAAAATTAATTTCTTGTCCAGTTAAAGACGTTTAAATTATTTCTCTTTGAAGAGAAACTCAAAGATGTGTCCAGTCTTTTGTTTCTGGGTTAGGGGTTTTAAACACTATGGGTAACAGAGTCTTACTGAAAGACTGGAAATAAGGCTGATGACACTGCACAGATTCACTTCTCTTTAACCACACCTGAACAAAATAGTGAACAGAGGAGTAAACTATTTGCTGTGTAATAGATGTCACCAACTGTGGTGGAATTTCTGTAGTTATTTAGATTATAATGTACAGATGTGATTAGGTTTATTCACTGTTGTCAGTCAGACCTGACAGAGTTCAGTTGTTATTAGAACACAAAGGACAGCTTAGAGGTTGTCAACTGTTCTTCCTGATATCTGCAAGGATGTTTGGTAGACTTATTGTCTGCTCCAGTGTTATAGACGTCACAGTTTAGTCTAGGTGGGTCAATGTGACATGACCCTGATAATGTCTTTTTGGATATATGCGATGCCTTTCGAGAAGTTCTGCAGATGCGATTGAGCAAGACACGAGTACAGAAGTGTGATGTTGAATCATGTCTCCTCGAGTATTCATCTGATGCATAAACTTTCATCAACGTAAGCCATCTGAGTCAACTGAGTCTTATTGTATGGAGTCAAGTCTTAGGAATTTCTTCAACACCAACAGGTGAGGGGGTCTTTGAGCACCTAACATTGAAATTAAGACGCAGCAAAACCAAGAGAGCGCCGACACATCGAGCGCATTCACAACAAATTCCCGTGTGTGTGTGTGTGTGTGCGTGTGCGTGTGTGTGTGTGTGTGTGTGTGTGTGTGTGTGTGTGTGTGTGTGTGTGTGTGTGTGTGTGTGTGTGTGTGTGTGTGTGTGTGTGTGTGTGTGTGTGTGTGTGTGTGTGTGTGTGTGTGTGGGCTGACCTTTGCAGGAGGAGGTACAGCTCCATTGTCGGCAGTGAACTGCAGCTTTCCGTCATCTTTAGCCTGGATTGTTTTCAGTCCGGCCTGCAGGATGGAGCGGAGCTTCTCGTACGCTGGTTTGTCCAGATATCCCACAGATTTCACCTCCTCTATGAACCTCTGGATCTCATCTACAACACAACACAGCATCTCTTTACAAACAGAAAAATCAGTGGCTAGCTCTCTCACACGTGTCACTGAATGCGGAAAAAGAAGACCGGTGAGTGTTTATCTGCTTACAGCTACAGTTCATCTAATGTTGAGTTGTATTTCCTTTTCCACTGAGTTAATATTGTTATGTGTTAAGTCATCGTGTTCACGCTCTGTGATCTGGAGGCTTTGATTAGGGATGATTAAGGAGTCCATCCGAGGGGAGACGTTTGTTCTAAAGCATTATGTCGTCACTACTACGCTCCTCTCTGGTTACAGCGTCCTGTTTTATTCTATCGGCACTGACCGTCCTCAGACATGACACACTCCCACAAACAAACACACACACAGATGGAGTTGTAAACAACAGTTTGGTTTGTTCAGAGGAGCAGTGGGAAGGACGTGTGACTCTTTGTGTTTTCATCTTCACTGAATGAACTGAAACTCTGCCTGCAGGTCAAAGTTGTAACAACTCGAACAACACGTCAACACAGTCGCTGTTTACAGTCTGCAGAGTGTGTCAGTGGACTTCTATTCTAATGAGGACCTCAGAAATCTGGGTTAAATGCATGTGAATTAGGCCGCGCTGTCGTTTAACCATTGCAGTTGTAATGCCAGAATGTAAAAAAGTGACTTGGCAGGACATGCCGTGTCAGGGACATGACCTGAAACCTGTCAAGTTGCCGCTTATTTGTATGCGTCTCTTACTCACCTGGCTTGTCTTGAGAGGAGAAACACTTGGTCATGAATTCAGAGATGTTGTCTCTGCTCCTGTGTGCGAAAAGAAGAAGTGATTTTCCTGCCTGGTTACGTCTTCACTGATTGAATAGTGAGCAGTGAAAGCAGGTACGCATCTCTCACCTGAGCTTAGAGTCTCTGACGTAGAGCGGGTCGCCCAGCTTGTCCTCCCAGGGCAAACGTCCACACAGCCACTGAACCATGCAGTAACTCAGGATCTCCAGGTCACTGCGCCTGCAAGGAGCTGGAGACAGAAACACACAATCAGCTGCAGCAGAAAACACAACCTCTCAGTATGCATCGCTTACACATCCTCATTGCATTTAAAGAGACACGCACATCAAAACGGAGCGTTCTGAGAGAGCTGGTTTATACAGGGTCACAAACCTCCTCTGGTGCTGGATTCATGTTATATTTTGACCAACGCACAGCACAGATGTTTCATTTAGACCACAGGAGACTGTTTGAAAATGTGGAGAAGGGGGATCATATGTCCTCTTTAAATCAATAAATAAACAAGTGGCAGTCTGCAGTTTGATCAGTGTGTGTACGTACACGCTCCTTTGTGGGCGTCGATGCTCGTGAACTCGATGGTGCCGTCGTGACACCTCTTTGGGTCTTCTTTGTACTCTTTCGGGACGTTGTCAGGGGCGAACCTGTACGCCAGCCCGTAATCGACTAAATACACCTACAGGTAAAAAGAACACACACATTTAGTTTCCGTGAGTTAAACGTTCAAACTGATTAAAGAACTTTAGTAAAGAAACGATCAGGCACAGTAAGTTATTCGTGTTAATAAAGAAACACGGTGTAATAAAACCAAAGCTACATCCAAACAACTCCAGGGGGAATTATTTAAATTATTTAGCTCCTAAATAACAAAACAACCTTACCTAGTATTAAACCCCTGAGGGGCCCATTTCTAAATTGTCATTTATAAATAGCTCTTTAATAACAGCACCAATGATACATTATTAATCTTCAAATTAAATATTTGCCCCTGCCCTGTTTGCTGCAGAAAGCTCTTAGCTGCTGCCATCTAATCTCTCCCTGTTTGAAACACACACACACTAAACACACACACTCTCTTCCTCGCCAAAGCCTTAATTGAATCTAATGAAGCAGCACGAGTGTGTTCTGATGAAAAAAAATGCCATCATCTCCCGCTCTCAGGAGCAGATCTGAGGTCAGAGCAGCACCTTTTATTTTTACAGCATCAAAGAAAGAAGAGAGGGAGATTTGTTTCTCTCTTTAACGTTCCAAAATTCAACATGGCGACTTTAGTCGTGTGATGTTTTGCCTCGCACTGACCTGGTTGGGATCACTGTGGCTCAGCATGAGGTTTGATGCCTTAATGTCAGCGTGCACATACTCATGTTCATGGATGTACTCCAGAGTGTCCAGCTAAAGAAGAAAACACAGATGCAAATATTCACGTTGAAAAACTAAGAGAGAGTCAATCCACACAGAACGTGCTGCATAGATGCTTCTGAACCAGAAATCAGCTGAGTGGAAATGATGAAACAAACATCAACAACAGAAGGGATTGGACAACCACATTATTCTTTTTTTTTTTTTTGGGGGGGGGCTTACTTAAATTATAATAAGAATTATAATTATAGAAAACAAAATTGGCGCTCACAGATTGCCAGTTATAGGCGGGATATTTACGCCCCTTTAAGTTTTCAAGGGTGGGACTGTGTTACAGCTTCTGCTTCATGTTTCCTGGCAGATTAAATCTGCACAATAAAATATATAAAATCTCTCTGGTTCTGGTACTGACGCATGCATTATTCTTTTGGGCTGAGCTACCCTGGCTCCTGACAACAAAAAAAAGCATCTCTCGCTGTCACTGATGGCCATCCTTGATGACCAATGAGTAAATGTAAGGGTCCAGTAATCAGATGGACCCTTGATCAGATCTGATGATCAGGAGTGACCTCGTCACCCTGCAATCAGTTGAGAGGCTAACAACATAGCATGACTTTAAATCCACCATCAGTTCTGGACCCTGCATGACTGATTTTAGGTTTTAAAGATTGTGGAAGTAAGAAAACAGCACAGTCCCCCCTGTCATGCTCAGTGTGCAATATTTCCCTTAAAACGACATGCATTATTCCACTAAAATAAAACCATTTGTTGATGAATAAACTGACCAGTCGCAGGCCGAGCTGCAGCACCAGTTTTCTGGGGAACCTTTTTCCACTTTCTTCAAACTTCTTCTGTAGATCTGTGCCGAGCCTGTCGATGACCATGAACCTGTACCTGCAGGTTCAAAGAAGACAGTCCTCTACTGTGTCACACTGGGGGGTCATGAATCCTCATTGATATTAGAAAAAGTATCTAGATGGTTTCAGTTTTGTCTGTTGTGGGAAGTTTATGAAACAGAAAGTAAAAATAATTTTCCCAAACAGCAAAAGAGAGTAAAGCCGGACGAGTCTCTACATGTATCACTGTCAAAGTCGACCTTTTCTGAGTGGTTCTGGTCTTACCTTTTCCCCCCTCTCTCGTGCAGACCTGAGCCCCAGTACCTCGGGACCCCCAGACACTTGAGTTTGTGAGTCTTCATCCAGCTCTGAACTGCAGAGAAACAGAAACAGGAAACTCGTCAGGACTGTCAGAGGAACTTTTTCTGTCCACAGTATCTTCAAATTATGAGTCTAAATCTGTGAAAGGCAAAATGTGTATCTCAAAGGCAGGTATATATGTCTGATGGCTGTGATGCTCAAAGTAATAAGAGGAGGGAAGGGGGGGCTCAAGGGGGGGGCACAAGCTAATCTGCTGCTGGGACAAATATTTACCAACAACGTGAGATTCCAGCATGAATAAAATATGAGCCTTTGGTTCCTTAGTAATATAACAGTTAATTGTCAGGGGAGATTGACATTTGGAGTGTTATTATATAAAATGCAAAGCTGTGGCCCGGGGGCCAACAAACAGCCCTCCTTCCCCTTCCCCCTCTGCAGGGCCCCCCCTTGCTTCAGATACAAGGACTGTCTTTTTAATTAAGAAAGTTCTCTTTCTTTTATTTGTTTGCACTGATGGTGAGAAACTGTCTGATGATGGTGAGGCTGTGTGTGTGTGTGTGTGTGTGTGTGTGTGTGTGTGTGTGTGTGTGTGTGTGTGTGTGTAGCTCACTTACTCAGATCAGGTTTAGCAGCTCGCATGTAAAACTTGAGCTCAGAGAACAGAGGACCGTTTTCGCTGGGCTCCTGCGGACAAAACAACGAATGAATAACTGTGTGGATTCAAACAATGTTAAAAATATGGACGTTATTGATTCAGGTGAAACTATGAAGATCAAATTAAACACTAACCGTCCCCTCCGGACACAACAGAGTAATAGGACACAAAAAGTTCTTAACTCATCAGCTCGTTGTGTAATTTTCATATAACCCTTACGTCACTTGATATGGCCACTTTTACAGCTGCTCTTCAGATAGCATGAATATCTATCTATAAATGTGTTCTATCTCTTATCAATTACAGGTTTTGTTCTGTGGCTATAGCCACAATCTGTGGTTTTATATCTTGTGTGTCTTGCTCTGTGTTCTGCAGCAGATCTTCTGACCCCTCAGGGAAAAGAAGAAGTCTATAATCTTTACAGTAAAGGAGACAATTGGTTTTAACTCAGTCTAAATAAGCACAATCTGACCCCTTGTTAAGCAAGGCGCTTACCCACAGTAATTAACAAACTAAATTAGCACTTTTATAAACTAAAGAGAAAGCATTGAAAATGTGGTTTAGTTCTTGTTAGGGAAATTATAATAGTCGATGTTTTGAATTTATTCAGTCTTACCACTTTGATAACGTATCGAGCGTCCACACCCACAGATTTGGCAGAGTTCTCCTCCGCTGGGGAAACACGGGAATCATTTTACTACAACAGATTTGACTATACGACCAACAGAAGTGAAGACATACTTGGCTTTAAAAATATAACTTTGTCAGTGAAGAGTTGTAAATTGGGTGATAGTAAAGCTAGAAAACAGAGTCTGATGAATCACAAAAGTGCAGTCACACTATCGTTTTTTCAGAAACTAACATGTGAAGAAGGTCATCAGAATTACCCAAGTATATGAGCCCAAAGCCTCCCTGGCCGATAGGAGCCCCCAGCTTCCAGGACTTCTTCCCTGTGTCAGTGAGGACCTCTCCGGGGGGGAACTCTTCTGCCAGCTTCCTCTTAGCCGGAGCTCTGCCTTTCCCTGCAGGCTTGGCTTTAGGAGGCATCTAGAACATCCAGTAGTGTTGTCAGGATAGCAGTATTTAAACCGTGATATGATACTAGTAACAATCAAATGATATATCGATACCTGTTTCGATACCATGGCAACAAAAATAGAAGTCCCAGGCACCCGACTAGGTCTGAACAATATGTTGTTTTAACAATGCAATTATGACATGAACATGTACAGTCACACTGCAGGATGTGCGATACCAATCATGTGGCCTGAAGTCCGTCATGCTGCCATTCTTCTGTTGTTTGATGAACACAAAAACAGCCAGCTTTCTTGTCTAATGTCACCCTGAGTGGTAACAGAACTGACCGTTGTGCATTAAGAGTTTGTGTTTCCCCTGCATGTAAAATGTAGACGTACAGGAGACGCTGCTGCTATCATATACCATGACACTAAATGCAGACGCTCATACACGAGGCGGATTTGAAAAGAGTGTGTTTCTGGATCAGCTCATAAATGCTGTGGCCACATACTAGACTACTGATTGTTTACTTTAAGGGGGTAAGTGAATCACAGGCAACTCAAGACGGTGAGCTTTCGTTTAATCAGAAGTTACAATCACTGGGCCGGCCATGCAAACTTAACAAAACTTTGAATGTTGTTCAAAATGGTTGAAGTGCGACAAGTAACTCTTTAATACGCCAAAAGTTTATGGAGAAATGTGTCACGCCTCCTGTTCTTCCTCCACATGTTGTCATTACTTCTCCACGTGTGTGTGTGTGTGTCAGAGCTGCTGTCAGAGAGCTGCACACAGTTTGTGATGACAGCAAACTCAAACGCTGTCTAACTTGAACAGATGCCAACATATCTGTGCTATACATATATTTTTTTATTGGTGTTTTTCCAATCACAACAGACGTGTGAATATAAGGGTCAGTCTGACAGCTAGTACACATGAAAAAGACAAGCAAAACAAACACATACAAGGAAATACAAGGTTACCCTGAACCCCCATCACAGTCATTTATTTTGCAGAATATTACTGTTTAATTTAAGAAGTTTCTCTTCTCAGTAATCATCTTCTTTGACTTAAGCACAGAGGTTTTATTATAACTTATAACCGGAAATAGATAGTGCTAAAACGTAGACTATGAGTATGTCTTACAAACAGTGATTATTAACATGTTTTATATTTCACAGACACATAATAAAAGGTGTTTGTTGGATGGTTTATGAACATCTCTTGTTTACTGTTAGCTAACAGTTTAAACCTGTAGTTTCTCTGTGTTCGCTACACACAGCTTTAGTAACTGTATCATATCTTATCTCTCTTATAATCAAAGAGTGTGAACAGGCAGAGCAGGTGGATTAATGCGACATAAGCCATGCTATTTGAAGTTACTTTCAGTTTTTATAAACATCCATTAGCTGTCACGCTAACCGCGCTGTTAGCATCGTTAGCTGCTACGTGACGACGTTTGATAACAAAAAGCTCCATCATAAAAAACTAAAGTACTTCACTCCTCAAACTGCTGCTTACATGTGTGATACGACAACATACGTTTGTGTACATACCTTATGTGACTTTGTGGGTTATTGTTGACTTCTCCGTTGAACTGTGAGAGGACCAAACTTCCCGCAAAACTACCGGTCAGGAAGTGACGTCATCACACGGCGCTATTCTATTGGTCGTTTCATAGCTGCGTCACGATTGAACCGGTGACGTATGAATGCGATGTTTTGAATAAGTTTATTGAACAGGAAGTAAGAACTCCTCATATAACTCAAACATACAAAGTGGAGAACTTTGAAATAGTCTTATATTATTTACCCTGCTCTGTGTAATAAAACACATCTCCAAGGCAACAGTTGAACCTAAATTAACCATCATATCCGTGCTAAGTTAGAGTCTTTAAGGACAGCAATATACTTTTTTAACCTTGCAGAAATATCTCACCTGTAATTCTGAACAGATATTCATATCCCCATTTGGAATAATTGTTTTCATAATTTATAGTTTGTTCAAAATGTAACTTTGGTAGCCTACAATGCTTCTTATCTATTTATAGCCTATTGTTTTTTCTTCTTCAAATTAATTAATATGCTCTGCTAAATGTCATAATACACAGTAACTTTTACTTTTTGATTTTAAACCAGCATTGTCATATTTCAGCCATGTTTTTTCTTTTAATTTAAATTATTTTTCATTTTAATGTATCGTTACAACAACTTATAGGCATTTTATTTTGCAATTGGTGAGAGTTGGGCTATGTAAGGAGCCCCTGCAGGGGATTATCTGAAAGTCTGAGCCAGCCTGTTAGCTCTGACTCGACACAGACGGAGCAAACTGTGAGCCTGAATCCTCGGGATGACGTTCTGCGGTGGATTGTCAAACAGAATCTGTTGCGATTAGTCGAGACCAGCAGGTGAATCTGTGTCCGGCGAGACAGTGAGACTTTGTGGGAGCCGGGGTTTTATTTAAGCGTGCTGAGCTGATTACTTTTAGTATTCGTTCACTTTAATTGACAGACCCAACACAATTCTCAAAAACAAATTGGTGATATGAACTGTAACGACTGTGGGTGAGATTTTCTATTTTAATGTTGTTTTTTTCTTTGTCATGATGCTACAGGCTATAAATCAACTTGACCTGAGTTTGACAAAGTAAGAGTATTAAAAACCAATATTTGTATTTAAATATTATTATAAAATATCACGTTTTTCGACGCATTGAAATCGTATCTCTTCCAGTGAAAGAAGCCTGAAAACACTTTTTTCTTTTAATATACATTTTGGGCTTTTAATGCCTTTATTTTTATAGGACAGTGGATAGAGTCAGAAACCGGGGAAGAGAGAGAGAGAGAGTGGGGAATGATGTGCAAGAAAGGAGTCTGAGGACAGCCTATGATGAGGTAAACGTGAGCAAAACATGATTTCTTCTTTCTGTGAGTACATAAAATTCTGTTGACTATCAATGTGAAACTGTGTTCTGTGGAAGTTTCATTCTTAAATGTTTCTATCTGTTGATTATTGACTCTACACTAAACAATGTGAATAAAATATGACTCTGTTTATGCCTTAAAATCATAAAAAATGTGACGACAGTTAGGCCTCTTCACTTTTTAAGAGTCCACTCTGCGTGAATCTAACATTGCTTACATGTTTTTGTTGATGATTTGTCCTTCATGCTTCAACAGTTTGTGATAAATGTGATTATAGCCTCGGGTTGTGTCAACAGCTTATAAAAAAAAGGAGAAATAGAGTGAAATGAATCAGGATGCAGCTCCACGTGCGACCTCAGAACTCTGTGATTCTGACAAAAAAAAGTCCCTGATGCAAACCTGAGGGGAACAATCAACAACTTTGCAACAGGTATCAGGGTGCATAGGGCTTTTTATTCATGTCACTCACAGAACCAAAAAGTCTTACTGGAGAAACAGCCAAATCCTTCTCCTGAAATACGACACAAGAAAGAAACCAAACCATCATAAAGTAAGTGTCTTAGTGGGTGTGGCAGGTATTGTCTCATTTGTCTTTCTTTCTCAGGGCCCTTATTGTGTTTCTGTGTCTGTCCTGCATCATTTTAAAGGAAGCAGCACAGCTATCAGCACGGCTATCTAACCACTTCATATTCTCCTGAATGTCTGTGTGAACGTTGAATCTGAATAGGAATGTAAATGTGCAGAGCCTGCTTTGAATGAGTCATCTGATACAAACATATTGAGTTTCACTTGCAGCCCGGTGTTCGGCTCATGAATAAGATATTGTTTCTTTAGTGCATGTCCAGGTGATCGCAGGGAGCAGCTGATGGTGTTTCTGTGTGAACATCGGCTCTCTACATATTTCTCTCTACATCCATATCGCTGTTTATGTCAGAGGTCCTGGAGGTGATCGATTATTGTTGACACGTCCTAGGGTTTCTTGCCTCCAGAGAGAACCGAACGCCACTGAGGGATGACCGGCTGCAGCGACGATGAGGAACAGAGTGACGAAGGAGAAGAGACCAACAACAAGAAGCAGCATCAGAAGAAGAAGACGAAGAAGGAGAAGGGGAGTAAAGCAGAGAAACATGTGTCGTTCCCTCCTGATGAACTCATCGTGTCAGGATTCTCTGAGCACAGAGACAACGACAGGAAGGGTGAGCTGCTGTTTGAATAAACTCATCCAGTTATTAGTTATTAGTGTTAAAGGAAGAATGTGCAACATTTGACACATGAATATATCAGACATCAAGTGTATCCTGTGTAAATGTGTCTCTGAGTCATGACTGTCTACAATGAGGGAGAAGCTCGAGTCCCGCTGGCTGTGTTGTTGTCAGAGCCGTGTTTACATGGACGGGACGGCCGGCTCCTCCCCTTGAGTATAAAAACTGTTTTAGTCAAGAACTAGAGAGAAGAAGAAGAACATACTCACTGATTATTTGGATGTTAGTAAGAGTTTTTAGATCATGCTCATTCTGTGTCAGTTTACATGCAATGTGAAGCTACGAGCTAACTAAAGAGCGCTAACATTAGCATGCTAACACAACAGGTCATGGGTAATTGCGGCTCTAGCAAAGGAAAATTTTGTCCGCTGCTTGCACTTGACTCCTTAGTTTGAACCTGAGTGTAGAGGGGTTGGATGTGTGTCTCTGGGGGAGAGTGGATGCTTCAGTATGGAGGAGGCGTGGCCTAACAGCAGTTTGTTTTGTTTTCATGCTGGTGCTCAAGGGCGACATCTACTGGATCAAAAAGTTGCACAGTCTTCCTTTCAAATGATTTTGTAAACCTTCATCGGCACACTCAAAGTGTTTGTTTTTTTGGTGCGAGTTCTTCCTGCATCTGTTGTTGCAGCAGTGTGATTTTAGTCGTGAGTATGTCTTTAACGTCTTCATGTTTTAAATATCAGAATAGTTTGTGTTGAGTTGGTGACATGTCACGATTCACCTGTATAATTGGTCGGGTGCTGTTAACACCGCCCCCTTTATGTGAACTCGTAGAGACTCTGGGTTTAGGGTGACAACCAGCTTAATGTGACCGCTTAGCGAGACCTCTGATGTCAGTGTTAGTGAAGCCACACCAAAAGATATGTTTAAATCCCCTTCGTAGTCACGCCTCTGGAGATTAGGATGTTTGTAAGAATTGTGTCATGTTAAGTATCATAAGTTTCATCATGTAGGAACCCTGACTTTTGATGCTAACTGAACTTGCTACCGGACCTAAAAAGCCTCTGCATGTTTCTAAGAAGCTCCACAAGCAGAAACGTGCTCAAACTAGGATCAATATAGGAGATGCTTTTGAAAAATGGAGAGAGGTTAGAACGCAGAAAGGTTTCAAGTTACATATTGCTCCTTGAATTCTAGTATGCACAGTTTATTTATTTTTTCATATGCAGGACTACATGAACCTCAGTATTCTGGTTTCACACAAGATCTGTGTTATCAGAGAGACCGGACCCGGACTATTACTGTCTTTAATATAGAAACATTTCCAAATACTTACTCCCCGTCAGATTGAACGTAACAAGAACGTTTCCTTCAAAATGTTCTTATTTCAAAGGTTTGTTGAAATTTTGGAAAAATACATAATAGGACACACTGGATAGAGGAGAGCTAATCTTTATTCACAAACTCTGCAAACATTTCCTATATTTCCCAATATTTCATTGTCAGCCTGCCTCTTTCTAAAACAAAAACAACTCCTCTCCACACCTCACCTTGTGTCTCTTTCTTCCTTTCTCTTTTGTTTCAGGTGACAGCTGTGTCACCTTGGCGGAGGTGATGTCGGCGTATGAGCAGAGCTGCAGCAGACATCAGGTGGAGCCCAAAGAGTGCGTCCTTCAGCAGCTACAGGTACACACACACATCTAACATATCAGAGCTTAAAGTGCTGCAGTCATACAGAATGAGGTTTATGTGTTTGTGTTGGATTGACGGTTTAAAGTTTGAGTTTCTGTGCCGTGTGATCAGAGAGTCTTTCACGTCTCATGTTAAGAGTTCCCTGAATTGAAAAATGTAAAAACTCAGACTTTTCCTGAGAAACTTCTGGGATTTTTTTTCTGGCAATGCACCAAAATCTCCGTTCTCGTGTACTTTGATTCTGCTGAACATGAGCGTTTGAATTCAAACAGTAAAAACAGATCCTCGAGTACGATCTAAACTCAAACCTGATATAAAAAAAACCTGCACGGAGAAATATTGCTTTTAGTGTGTGTAACCGTGTTTGTTTTTTTAATGCAACATCAGCAACTCAGCCCATAAAATAACTGAACATGTAGTTATTATACGGCGCTGCAGAAAAGGATCAATAACAACAATTTAACCTGATACAAGTCACACCTGACACTCTGTCAGAGCTCGTCACACTGAAAACTGAAGATTTCAATAACACAAAGGCAGATCAATGGAGCAGACACACACAAGCACAAGCACTCTCTCTGTACACACACACACACACACACACACACACACACACACACACACAGTGTACACACTCAGTAAAGTCCCTGAGATCATTTAAATCATTTGGTTCCATCAGACTCTATCAGGCTCGTAGCTGCAGAGCTAACAGCGTCTCACACATGAGGCAAAGAGCAGGTTAACTACGGAGCTCAGCTCAGCGTGAACGTACACACACACACACACACACACACACACACACACACACACACACACACACACATATACACACACACATATACACACAAACACAACCTTTCAAGCTCACTGGCCCAAAGCCTCTAAAGCAACACCCTCAGACAATCAGGTCATCAGCCTTTTTGATTAAGTTAATCAAATGAAAGCAAAAATATATCTGTGATTTCAGACCTCATGCTCTACATAGTTCTGATATTAAATTGGTCTTTAAACTTGCTCCCATATATGTACAGTACGTGCACACACACACACACACACACACACACACAGTCAACACACACACACACACACACACACACACACACACACACACACACACACACACATTCTCTGCCTCTCTAATAAACTAAACTCACTTATTCTCTCTGCGCTGCACTTGAAACACACTGCGTGCCATTTATAATTCATTTTATGTACATACTTACTTTACTTGGGCCAGCCTTGTTAAAGCACGCTGCTTTAAAGCACCCCCCCTGCATAAATTGGAGTGGAGATCAAGGGGAATTATTTGTGGAAAATTAGAGTGTTAGCAGTGCTTACATTAAGCATACAGCCGCTGTATTATCTCTGAGGTGCTAATGAAGGCAGTTACAGTGCAGGCTGAATGTAGGTGGTCCTCCTGAAGAGTAAAATATGTATGGTTAAGCATTAGCTAAGAGGGGCAATATTTAGACCAAAAGGGCTGCGTGTGAATGAATCAGTAATAAGACGATGCAAAACGAGGAGACGAACGCCTAAAGAGCAAATTTATTAAATTAGGTCTGTTCATGCGCGGGGCGATTCCCCCGAGGAGCAGCGATGAAGACTATTTAAAGCTTCTTTTTTTTTTTATTGCACCCTCGGGCCCCTCTGCACTCCTTTGAAATGTAGTAAGTGGATAAAACAGTGTTGCTGTTGGTGACATCTTCATAGGAGTGGTAAACAATAACATGTCGGAGCCAGCGGGGGTCTGAGGCCGCAGAGCTCAAACTCTCGGAGTTTTCTCCTCTCTGACTCGGTGATGAGAAACTTAAAGGAGATGATCGAGATTCATCGCTGCACAGAGGAATGGCTGTAAAACATGGAAGAGGCTAACACAGGTGTTTCTGTGAGGTCAGAGAGAGCAGATTTTTATTCATTTATGCATCCCGCTTTTCCCCATTTTGGGTTCGCAGGGGGCTGGAGCTGATCCCAGCTGTCATTGGGTGAGAGGCGGGGTTACATCCTGGGGTGTTCACCAGCCAATCACAGGGCTGACATATAGAGACAGACAACCAGCCACACTCACATTCACACCTATAGGTAATTTAGAGTCACCAGTTAACCTAACGAGCATGTCTTTGGACTGTGGGAGGAACCTGGAGAGAACCCACACATGCACGGGGAGAACATGCAAACTCCACACAGAGAGGCTCCTGTCAAACGGGGATTCAAACCAGGAACCTCCTCGCTGTGAGGCCACAGCACTGACCAGTCCTCATCAAAACATAATACAGAGATACCATGAGTCATTTTTTCAGAAATCTTAAAGATGTATCCTTCCTTTGAGCATGTAAATGTAAGACATAAGTGTCAGGAGAGTTAACCCGGGTCATTTATTGACGGATTGATTTCAGTTTGCTCAGAACATAAAGCTGTTGTTGTTGTTTTTATTTCCTGACCCTGCAAACACAAGAGGATTGTGAGTCAAACACACTGAATCGCTGACTCTGTATTCTCTGCGTGATGTTTGCAGAATAATCTGAGAAGGAGTTGCATGTTGGCAGATCTTCTAATGAACAGCTTAGCGCGCGTCTCCGTGCAGATTATTCAGCCGAGTGGACTGAAGAGGAATCAATTACACAAACTTCCCTTTCATTATTTATTATCCCACTGCTAGGCCACAATACGGCTCCGTTCAACTCATTCAGAGGGTCAAATTCTACTCCCACCGATTGTTATTTTACTGGATAAACCTCTGTGAGGAGGAGGAGGAGGAGGGGGGAGGAGGGGGGGCGGAGGAGGGAGGAGAGGAGGGGGGAGACACAGACAAGAGAGAAAATCTGTTTCTACAGACCACCGCTGCTTTCTCAGCTCCTTTGATTAGCATTAATGTTGCACTGCGGAAGTCTGCAGAACACACACACACACACACACACACACACACACACACACACACACACACACACACACACACACACACACACACACACACACAAACTTCCGGCTTTTAAATTAAATGCATGCTGATTGTTATTGCCCCCTCTCCCAAAACACACACACTTACAAACACACACACACACTTACAAACACACACACACTTACCAACACACACACACACACTTACAAACACACACACACACACACACTGACACACTGCAGCGAGTTAAATGTCACTCAACTGTCACCCTTTTTTTCGTTTTCTTTTTGGTTGTTAGCAGGTTTGAATGTAAAATAAAATCACAGAGAGGAGGAGGAAGTTTATGAGGAAGAGCAGGAAAATGAGAAAAAGGAGGAGGGAGATGATGGAGAGGTCATGGAAGAAAGATGAGGAGGCGAAGGTGGAGGAGGAGGAAGGAAGGAAGGATGTGAGGGAGGGAGGACAGGTTAGGAGATGAGGAAAAGGAGGAGGTGAAAAGCTGAGACGGAGTTGGGGGAGAAGGGAGATGAGGAAGAAGGTTGAGAAGAAAATAGAGTAAAAAGAGAAGGAGGAAAGGGGGAAGAGGAGGAGGGGAAAATGATTAGGTTGCAAATAAGGAGGAGGTATAGGAGGAGGAGGAGAGGAAAGAGGAGGACTAGGCCAAGGAAGAGTTGGGATGTTATAGGAAAAGGAGGAGAAGAAGGAGGTGAAAGAAAAGGATGAGGTATAGGGGGAGAACGAGCAGGAGAAAGAAGGTGGTGTATGTGGACAGTGAATGGAAGAAAAAAGATGGATGAGGAGAAAGAAGAAGTGTAGGAAGAGCAGAAAAGTAGAAAGAGGAGGAAGACAAGGTGTATGAAATGTTGGAGTAACTCGGAGAGTTCACACAGAGGAGACGCTCTGACAACACACAACGAAAGTTCATCCAAAAAGTTAAAAACACACATAACAACTCACAAAGAGGATGAGGGCGTGTAGGAGGAGGAGGTGTCATGGGAATAGGAAGAGCGAGAGGAGGTGTAGTAGGAGGGAAATGCATGGATAATAAGAGGAGTAGCTTAAGGAGGAAGAAGAAGAGTAGGAGAAGTAGAAACAGGAGGAGGGGGAGGAAAAGCAGGAGGAGAAGGTGAAGAATTAAAAGATGCTAGAAGAGGAGAAGGAGGAGGAGGAGGAGGACCCCTGAGGTTTATCAGGGAGCAGCAGGAGGACCGGACATTTTTTGCTCCTCTCATTACAGGCCGACACGGCGATAACAGGGAGGCGTCTTCAGGGGAAGACACACACACACACACACACACACACACACACACACACACACACACACACACACACACACACACACTCTCTCTCTCTCTTCCTCTAATTGAATCAGAGCAGTTACAGTTAAACTAAAGTGTGTGTGATGCTCTATTGGTGGTGACTATTAGGCTGGATTGAATTTGCACGCTCAGCTGGTCGCACACGTAACACGAGTGCTTTAGTGAGCAGGATGATGTTACAGAACTCAGACGCTCTTAGACGCTCACACACAACAAAGGGTAACACAAAAAAGTTAAAAACACACACTAAGAGTCTGCGCATTCACCAGGCTCATGGCGACCATTCGTTTATGATCTGATTTGTAACGCTTCATGGCGTCGTCACACCTATAGAGCGTTTGCTCTGGTCTGAATCATGGACCAGTTTGTTTCATTTTTTGCAAAATTACCTAAAGTTTGGTTTGTTTTTTCACATGAGGACATTTACAAGCGGACCAAAATGTGTGATGCATGAGGAAAATGCCCTCTGATTGGTCAGAATTTCTTGCAGGAAAAATCCAGGAAGTAAACAAAGACTAGTCACCTCCTGATTGGCTGTGCCTGCTCCAAAGACACTTTACAATTTCTAAATGGACGGACGACTACACGGACTGATGTCGGCTCTGCTAATCAGTTTTCATATTGTTGCATCACTGTACTTAAAATTAAGCAGTTTGTAAATTATGCGCGACTGCAGCTCCAAAATAACACATTGATGTAATGGAGTAGCTGAAGACGCTCATCTAGACAGTTCAGGAGAAAGCGAGCGAGTGGATTTTGTTGTTCTTGTGTGTTCTCATTCTACGTTGTCTTTGTTTCTGTTTTCAGTCATTCTACAGATTTATTTTTTATTATCAAATCAATATTGATCCGATCAAATGTTTGAGCCAGGGTCCCTCAAAATAAATGCCCCCCCCCCCATTACACTTATTTCAAAACCTAATTTCAAAATAAAACACCACTATAACTTATTTTTTTAAGTTATATATTTGGGTGATTTTTGCCTTTAGTGGAGAGGACAGCTGAAGAGAGACAGGAAAAGTTGGGAGGAGAGAGAGGGGGGGACGACATGCAGCAAAGGGACGAGGTCGGATTCGCACCCACAGCCGCTACCACGAGGTACATGGGGCGTAGGACATCGGTGCCCCCACTAAAATGTCTAAAAACAAGAAATCTTTATTATTTATTCTAAAGTGGTTAGAGATGACCAATTATAGGACGATTAAAGATTAAAGTCCAACATGAGCGCTGAGAGGATCATGTAGGACACACACACACACACACACACACACACACACACACACTCACACACACCCTTCAGCCCTGACTGTGTGTGCATTATTTGTGTCACCCACCACAGAAGAAGAGCAGTATATTTTACACGGCGTGGCGTTAATGAAGCCTGTAAACGCTCCGACTTCAGACGAACAAAAAAAAGCGTCGACAGAGAAAAACTGTGAAAGTCAATTATGATTTCATGTTTGTTTTTAGATCTCTCTTTTTTTAAATGATAAATGAAGTTACTCGTTTTGTCGGGCGCCTCTTTCTAGACACTGCCGCTTTAATTGCTAATTGTTAACAGCCAACGAATACATTTGCATATTAATTAGCTGCCAATTTACATTTTTAATTTGCTGCCTTCAAAGGGTGCGAGATAAAAGGTCGTGTTATTTTAAATAATTTATCCGTTATTGCAGGAAAGATGCTGAAAGGGAAATATGTGCAGGGATGTTAAGCCCCTCGGAAAATGAATGTTAAAAATATATTCACACGTATACACATACACACATATTTTTATTCATATTTCTCCGTCAGTTAATTAAAGGTGCAGAGGAGGAAAACTGTTTTTTTTTCTCTCTCTTTTCAGTGAAGAATCGTGAAAACAGCAGAGATGACTTCTGCACGAGTCAAGTTTAGAAACAAACCCGCCCTTTGCTGTCTTTTGCTGCTGCCTGTGTGTGTGTGTGTGTGTGTGTGTGTGTGTGTGTGTGTGTGTGTGTGTGTGTGTGTGTGTGTGTGTACGTGTGTGTGAGTCTCTTCTTTTCATCACTCCATTTTGTCGTCTCTCTCCTGACACATCAGTAGCTCTGGCAGACGGCGTCTTCGGGTTTGTGTCCTGCACGCCACAGCAGCAGCAGCACCAGCAGCGAGCGGAGCGGGAACGCACGAGTTCAGAAATTCATTAAGATGAAAAAAAGAAACAGCCGCTGGATTTCTGCTGAGGAGGAGGAGGAGGAAGATCTGCGAGTGTTTCTTCCTCCTTCTCTTTCTCTTCTTTCTGTGTGTGTGTGTGTGTGTGTGTGTGTGTGTGTGTGTGTGTGTGTGCGTGCATGTGTTTGTGAGTGTGATACGCTTCTTGCACACTCTCTCTCCGAGCGTCGCTCTCTGGCTCGCTGCCACAAACAAACCGCTCTCACTAGCAGCCGGACGCCAGCACACACTCACACTTTCTCTTTTTTTTTTCTTCTTCTTATTGTTGTGACAGACCAAACACATACACACACACACACACACACAAAAAAAATCTGAGGTGATAGAAATACGAGATGTGAGTGAACGAGATGAATGAAGAGAGCCGGACAAACATGCTCTCTGCAAAGCGTGGAAACTTTACTTTTCCAAAAAGCTTCACGATTCAGCTCCTGAATTTACAGAAAACAAAGAAGAGGCACAAAAATACGAGACAGATCTTTGTGAACATGTGAGGGATTCTGCAGCTAAACAGTTTTAAATCGGCTAAATCCTCCCGAGATTATTTAATGTTTTTAAATCCTGTCTGATGCAGATTATAAAACAATTTTAAATCTCACTGACTCGTTGATTTCACTTTAAAAATGTACTTGATTTATTATTAAATGTAATTCCTTTATCATTTGAAGTCAAGTGCTTGATTTAGCTTTAAGCTACTTGTGCAGCCCCTTGCTAAGTTGGTGTGATTTTATAATAAGACGCAGGAATCAGAGCCAATAGATGATCATGTTTTTGACAATTTTACATTTTTTTAAGAAGAGGGTTTTTTTGTGATCACATTTTTATTCATATTTCAGTGATGAATGACACAACACACATGCATTAAATAATAATGTAACCTGAATGAGTGAGGTCAATCAAAACTAAACAAAAAAAAAAAGAAGAATATGTGATCATATTTGTTGTCTCAGAGAAAAGTCCTGCAGCTGTTACCGTGCAGGATTATTTTAAACTACACAACAAAGTGAACAAGTGCAACGTGTGAGATACCAACAACCGCCTGTTCTTAAAGCCCCGTGTGGTGACATGTTAGGATCCTGCAGAGTTTAACACCGAACAAACAATAAAAACAAGAAATGAATTTTTTAATGGTTGATTTTTTTGTTACATTTTTTTATGGACCATGTACAAAATATAACTGTATCTAAATTAATTTGAGGAGATGCACTGCACCGACAGAGGGAGAGAGAGAGAGAGAGAGAGTGGGAAATGACATGCAGGAAAGGAGCCACAGGTCGGATTCGAACCTGGGCCCGCCCAGCATGGAGGACTACAGCTGTTAGACTATCCTACGGTGGCTGGGAAGTGCAAAGTAAAATTACAAAGTGTGAAACGCTTTTACAAAATTTGAGACAAATTTACATTCTTTAATTTACATTTTATAAAACAAAATTACAAGATGTGAAACACATGTGAGGGGTCAAAATGTTTGTTTTCCGTAAAAAATCTGTAGTTTTGTATATTTGTTTGGGGACTGGTATACGTGTTTCACATTTTGTAATTTTGTTTTACAAAATGTAAAAACGTTTTTAAAAATGTAAAATTGTGTTTCACATTGTCATTTTGTTTGCACTTACCAGCCACCGTACTTTCCACTACCGATCCCACCCCCAAAAAAATGTTTAGAAACAGAGGGGGGGGGGGGGGGGGTCTTAATTTAGTGGAGACCTTAACTTTAAGACACCGTGTGCTCGAACAACAATGTGGGACAGTTTTAAAAAACAAGCTCAGACTGAGCAACAGCGTCCTTATGTTAAAGACAATCTACAGTAGAGAATATTTCCTGTAGTCATAAAGAAGCTTCGTTAGTCAGACATGATGCCATTTGTCGTCCTCAGAGTCAGATTCAACTGAACCTGCAAAACTGAGAGAATGTTTCCCTCTCGTTCATCTTTAGATTTAGACTCCAAACTGTTGATTTGATGATTATGTTTCTTATTATTGAATGTGTGCTGCTGCTCTTCTTTCTGGTGTCCCCTCAGAAAAACAGACCTTTGATCTAAATGTGGCCAACCTGCCGACCTGTGGGTGGTGATGAGAGATGAGGGAGAGTGAGAACTGATTCAATGTACTGATGTCGACATGCAGGGTGGATCTGTGAGTCAAAGTTGTTGAGGAGTCGATAAACGTCATCCTAAATCTGGAGTTAATCTCTCTCTCTCTCTCACACACACACACACACACACACACACACACACACACACACACACACACACACACACACACACACACACCCTGCAGCCCTGACTGTGTGCAGTATTGTTTTCAAACATTTACAGTTTGCTTCATGTCGACTTAATTCGCTGATGTTGTTGTTTAGGTTCACTTTATTATTGTATATTGCTCCAGTCATTTATTTATCTTTTTTTTTTACAATTATTTTATTAACATATTCAAAATAAAGATTTAAATGAGAGAAACACTTCTGACCTCCCTGAGATGAAGACAGACTCTGAGCTGCATGGTTTGAATCTTCAGTGGAGAATAGAGCAGCGTGTGTTTCCTGTTTTCACCTCCTGATTTTAAATTCATCTTCTCATTTTTCCCTCTCTCCTCTTCTCGTCCCTCACGGCACATTTAAGGCAGAACATTTAAAGACTCCTTCCTTTTGAAATTTTAATTTTAAAAATCATGATCATGATTGAACACGATGATAAACAGATTGTGCAATTATTCTGATTTCCAGGGAGTGAATTAATAAAACTAAAGACAGTTGACACATCACTTCCCCTCCTGCGTTGACCTGCTTTAATTATCTGTAAACACACACACACACACACACACACACACACACACACACACACACACACACACACACACACACACACACATTATCAGTTGATGTATAAGTATGTGTGTGCACATGTAAAACACCCTGTGGATGATTACGGGATGAATTCAGCCACCTCTCCCCGCTACACGGCGCCCCCCTCACACACACACACACACACACACACAGTCATTATTGTCCCATTGATCCGTCTGATTCTTTACAGCAGAACATTATGGACGCCGTCTTTTTTGTCTCCGTCTGCGGCGGCTCCCTTTGTGCTCCGCTCGTCCCTTTGAACAATGAATCATATTTAGCTACGAGAGGAAACAAGGAGCCCTTTGCAAAATCAGGAGGCGGCGAGTCAAAGAGAGAGAGAGGGAGAGCGAGAGAGAGAGAGAGAGAGAGAGAGAGCCAAGACGAGGCAGTGCACACACAGAGAGAGAGAGAGAAACATGAGGGCAGGACGGAGAGTTTAAAGGGTCCTGAGCAGAACTGAGCACCTTGAAACCCTTCTTCTTTCTTTACGTTTGGTCTTTAATTTAATATTGTGACATGATATAGAAAGCTTGAAACGTAAGCAACAAACCAGCCCGAAACATTTTGAAACAAACATTCCCCTAAACCCAGGCAGTTCTGCTTTTTTGATCATGTAGTCCGTACTCATCAGGATGAAGAAAATAAGACCACAGATGATTTATTGCAGAATGTCTGTGTTTGTGTAGTGTCACTGTTTCTGTATCAAGTCGAATGCTTTTGTTTTTAAATCCTAAACGGCGAGCCAGGGACACGGGATGCAAATTATCCACGACTAGAAACCTGTGCGCATGACACCTACTTTGTGTTTTACATATGAAGCGATGCTCGTTTGCATGAGTCCCCGTTAAGTAGACACACAAAAGAAAACAAAGGTGAAATCTGGAGGAGAAAACCTTTGACATTATAGATCTCATCTGATGCTGACACGCTGTGTTTCAATCAGGAGAGACTTTATTAAGAATAAATAATTATTCAGGAAATAAATGTGAGTCAAAGTCTTGGACTCCATCATGACGACCTCATGTACTCAGAGGGGTAATGTGGCAGACAGCAGGATAGTACACCCCCCTAAAAAGAAAAGAGTGAAAACAACGAGGAAATAAAGTAAGAGAAGGAAGATAAGGACAGAGTTTGCTAGAGGCTGTAGGCGATGTTGAAGAGGAGAGTTTTAAGGGATTTCTTGAAGGTGGAGAGTGAGGGGGGTGGGTGGGGGGAGGGTCTCTGATGGTTTTGGGGAAGTTAGTTCCAGAGGGTGGGAGCGGCAATAGAGAAGGTCCTGTCCCCCCAGGACTGATGGTTAGTCCTGCAGGAGGGGGCAGGAGGTTTGTGTCTGCAGGCCTGAGTGTGCAGGTGGAGGAGCTCAGACAGTTAGGGGGGAGGAGCTCAGACAGGTAGGGGGGAGGAGCCAGGTTGTGGAGGGCTTTAAAGGTGATGATGAGGAGTTTGAAGTGGATACGCTGGGGGACGGGGAGCCAGTGGAGGTTATGATGGACGGGGGTGATGAGGTCACAGGTGCAGGAGTGTGTGAGGAGACGGGTAGCGGACTTCTGGACGTGTTGTAAAAATAAAAATAAGGAGATACACTAATGTGCATGGGTAGTGGGTGATAATAACTGAGATTCTAGGGAGATAAAGACACTCCAAGACATTAACCAGGAATACTGATGCAGGCGCCGTGTTTCTGCTGCAGAGTAAAAGATAAAAACGTAAAATAAGAGTATCTAAAAAGAGTTCAAATCACTTTTTTTGGGGTGTTTATGTAAAATCTGATGAAGAAAATGACGCAGGATCCATTTTTTTGTGCAAGTTGTATCCAAAGAAAACATTTAATGCATGAATATCTTTTAGTCTTTAGTCTGAACTTTCAGCTTTGTCTGTACAGGTTTTAAGGAATTGAAGCGTTTGAAGATGTGAATAAAAGCAGATTCAGTGCAGGATGCAGTGTCAGACTTATTTCTTTGAACATGTCTCAGGAATTTTTGCTTCAATCAAAGGCCAAATTCAGGGAGAAAATGTACAATATGTAGTACCTGATGAGATCAGTAATCCCACACTCAGCGTATTTACGTCATCATAAATGTGTTGTTTGGATTCAATTCAATTCGATCGACAGTCTCCCAGAAACAAAAAGCAAAATAGCCTCACAACTGAATTTAAAATGTCGCTCAATCCTGATTGGTTTACACACATATGGCACCTTCTATGCCCCGCCCACTTCAAACCATAAAGACTAAAAACACAGAAATGTTCTGCATCATCCTAACTTTGTCTTATTCTCGTCTGCTCCTCCAGGGAGCACAGTAAATGTTTTCAGGTTTAATCCCCTTCAAACAGCAGCTGCACATTTTTAAGATCAACATTTCTACTTATTAAAGTGTAAAAAAACACATTTTAAAAACAGAGTTAAACCATACACATCATGTTTAGATTAAAAGCCTTCATCTGAATGACACAAACAGAAACCAGAGAGGCTTCATGGAGTTAGAATTCACTCACTTTTGGGGCCCCCTGCTGGTCGGGTCTGCTCCATCATTTAAGCTTCCACTGACTGGTGTTTTAAAGAACAGTTAATCAATCACGTTTCTCCTGGAGTTCTATTCATGTGCATCAGCAGCGTTTTGATCATTAGGCGGAGTTTTCCCCCCAGTGCAGGAGCTTCTGACTTCAGGCTGCCCTCGTCTTCACTGCGGTCACATTACTGCCTTTAAATCTTGACATCTAACCTCTGCAAGGTCAAAGGTGACACGCTCGTATATTGAGAAAAAAGCACGATAAAGTGCTGTCAGAGTTTCCTCCTCACCTTCTTCAATCCTCCCTGCGCCGTGCTCTCGTCAGTGTTTCCCGTCTCTGCCTGCGCCCTGATTGATGCCGTCACATTAGATGTATGTGGAACACTGACTCTGGCAAATGAACACATCAACTGATGACCAGCTGTTTCTAATTATTATACACTGGTTAATTAGGACGCCGTGTCACCGTCAGCGGCAGCCGTGAACTGTGTGAAATTCATAATTCATGCTCTGCCGTCCAATCAGCCTCCTGATCCAAACGCTAGGCTTGGATGGAGAGGCCGCTGCCAAATATCTATTTGTGTGTATATGTGTGTGTGTGTGTGTGTGTGTTCACGCCTCTCCCTCACACCTCTCTCTCTCTCTCTCTCTCTCTCTCTCTCAGCAGGGTGTGTGTGTAGGTGGCGGTGTGAAGTGTCTGGATCTCAAAGGTAAGCCTCTCTCCGTCATTATTAAACATGATGGAGGACTTCATATGATGCAGTGAGTGATTCTGTGAGATGTTTAATTATATTAAAAAAAATATGGAACAACACGTCATTAATATCTTCATAATAGTCCTTAATATCGTCAACATTTTACGAGATAACGAGAATAGAGTGTGACATCAGTTAATGACAGGCCTGTCAGGGGGATTTGAGTCGTCCTTTATCTCAATATAGTTATGTGTACATTCATTAAATGATTCGATTACTGCATCATTTTGGTGTTTTTTTTTCACATTTTAAAAACACAGCACACAACCTCAAAAGGCCTCAGTGAAATCTGGGGCGCCCACACATAGCCTAGCCGCTTCGTCGGGGATGTGCAGATGTACAGAGGCTATAGTCCTCATGAAGCGGCCGTGGGTTCGAATCCGACCTCCGCCCTTTGCTGCATATTGTCTCCCACTCTCTCCTTCAAACATGTCCCGCCCCGCTTCAGCTGTCCTATCCAATAAAGGCAAAAAAAAAAAATGGCCAATAAAAAATGAATGTCATTGTCCCCCAAAACAGGAACAGGCAGACTGAATTAGCTGAGGTGACACCCAGCAAACAGCTACCAGCTCCCACATGTCACTCAAAGAGGCCCCGCCCCCTAATTCTACATCACTTTAATCCTTAATATAATGTAAACAGGTGAGTTCATCCTGAAAAGTTGTCATGAAGAGATAACTAGAGACCAACATTTGTGATTTGTACCAGCTTGTAAACATGTTTATTTCAGTCGGATCTTTTAACATGGGGCTCTATGGAGACTGACTCACTATTGGAAACAGCCTCTAATGGACACTTGAGGAAGGGCAGTCACTTGCACATTAGCATCGGCTTTGTTTTTAGTTTTCAACAATTTGATTTCCAAACCTCAAACTGAAATATAAGCCTCTTGCCTTTGAAACATCAGCATGAATAAAAACCTGAATCAGGATCTGATCTTGACGTTGATCGTTGAAAGAATTACCCTAATTCAAACCTGTTAATCAGATACTTGGTTTAATCGTAGCTTGGTCGCCGTTCGTCGTCTCTCCTAACTGAAAAACCTTTGACAGAGTTTCACTTTAAAGGTGTTAAACCTCCTGCGGTCCTCACAGATATAGATAACCTCCACAGAAGCTACGTGTGCACACAGCAGCAGCGGTGTGAAGTTGTGCGTTCGATGCCGTGATGGGCGTCACCGTTGTCACGCTCTGATGACTCTGACTGCGGGTGTCGCTGCCTTATTATCTCACAGACGCAGGGCGGATTAGAAAAATGGGATTTTAGATTCTGCCTCCACCTCACACACACACACACACACACACACACACACACACACACACACACACACACACACACACACACACACACTCTGCTCCATCAGCTCAGTGATTATTATTACAAAAAAAAAGGGGAAAAATCATTTTGTAAATAATTATGGTGCTAATTATCATCCCCCCTCCCGGTCTGAGGAGATAAGAACCAGGAGCGAGTCTCGGTTTGATCAGAGTGAGACTCCTGATCAGGTTTACTGAGAGAGAAACACTTAGAGCAGAAACACAGACTGGTTTAATAAACACATCGTGTAGAAGAGAACTTATTTTTGAGCAACATCAGATCACTAGATGACTCCTGAGAAGCTCCCCGTTAAACACAATGACTTAATACATAAAAAAACAAAAACAAAGGGTTGGTTGATGGATTTCTAAATCAAGAGTAAAGAGAAGTTTAAACATACAATATGTTGAATTTGATGACAATGTTTAAATAAAATATAAATTAATTTAAAATGGACTAAACTTATGTTATAAATATATATATATATGTATATATATATATGTTGTTGTTGAGTACTTACATTACCTGAAATATTTCCAACAGTTCTCAAAGCCAGAGAAATCCATAATTTTAGAATTGTAACGTGACATGCTGCTAGCGTAGCTGACATGATTGACAGGTGGCCACGGTTTAACGGTTCTTCAAGAGTCTTAAAACCCGCCTCAGCTCCAGCTCTCAGCCTGTCGTTAGGTTGACTAAAAGTTAGACTGAGACAGGATTTCCAACATGGCGGCTGCTGCTGATGAGCCTCCAGCGCCCCCTGCAGGAACAGATGGCTGACGTCACTCAGGCTTCGTCCATTAATATTAACAGTCTGTGCATAAAACTACTAAAAAAGTGTGAATGTTCGGGCAGAACACAAACAGGTTACTGTGTCTCAATTCTAACAGTGTTTCCCAAACTTTTCCGCTAACTTGTATCTAAGAAGCCTCACCCCCCAATACCATCCATTATCTTTACCACTTTTCACGTTGGGGGTCGCGGGATTCCTGGTGCCGATCCCGGCTGTCATTGGGCGAGAGGCGGGGTACATTTAGTGACATATAGAGACAGACAACCAGCCGCACTCACACCTACGGGCAATTTAGAGTCACCAGTTAACCTAACGAGCATGATTTTGGACTGTGGGAGGAAGCAGGAGAACCTGTCTCCTGACTCCTGTCAGACGGGGATTTGAACCAGGAACCTCCTTGTGAGGCAACAGCGCTAACCACTGCACCACTGTGCAGCCCCCCCTCAGTACCAACCTGAAAAAAGCTTAAAAAAATTTACATCAATGTAATTGTTTTATTGTTTTAATTTGAATTTGAATTCATCCAGACCCTTGAATAAAGAATCAAGTGAATATTTTAGCATTATTAACAAATTTTGACATCTCCTCACAGCAGACCCCCCACCCCTCCCCCCCTTCGTAGAAGAGCATATGGATAAAGTAAATCAAATGTACTAACGTAAGATGCTCCTGAACTGAACTGTCAATGTCTACAACCATGTCTATACAAAGTGTGTGTCTGTTATCAACCAAAATAAAGTTATTCAATATTTAATCTGCACATTGAGGGGTAAAAATAATCAGACATTTTGGAAGATAAGTTTGTGTTTTTTTTTTATTATTGATTCTGTTGTTTTGTTCTGCCGTCAGTAATCAATGAACACTCCAGCACCAGGCGCTGTGTTCCTCCTGTCATCATTATTTCTGTTTCTGATTACGTCTCAGAACTTTATTTAACCACACACACATGCGCGCGCACACACACACACACACACACATGCGCGCGCACACACACACACACACACGCACGCACGCACACACACACAGATAAACTTTGCCTATAAAGGAAGTTGTTTTGTCGTAATTTTTGCTGAAACATTCACTTCAGGGAAAAAAAAAAAAGGATAAAGCACATTTACAGTCGTGCAATTTTGCGTGTTAGCAAACAGCCTCCAATTATCTCCTGTTTGATTGCGTTCCTCCATCAAGGTGAGCGATTAGACCAGCGCTCCTGTGAAGCTCTGGAAGCCGTCCTCAAATCGCTGCACTTTGATTTCATCAATCTGCAGGCGGCACAACTGGAGGAAAATGTGAGTTTTATGAGCAAAACTTGTTTTCTTCATCTTCGTCTTCCAATTCCAACACAGTTTCATATTCAGGCCCCGGCCCCGGATCAGATTAGAACACGTTTTTTTCTTCAGAAAGAACTTCATAACATTCCTGTCAAATTTGGAGCCCGGCTTTCTTCATTTTTTCCTCCTCACTCTGTTTTCTCTCGCAGGGAGCCGCGTCCTTGCTGGATATGATTTTGTACTATGAATCTACAACCCATCTTGACATTTCTGACAACGGCAGTATGGGAACATCGTGTTGGAGGGCCCTGGCTCATTTGATAAAGCAGGTTGGCTGACGCGCTGGAATAGTAATCTTCTCTTGTAGGCTTCCTCGTGTGGGAAGAGGAGGGGAGCAGGGGGTGGGGGGGTAATGTACATCAGGAAAGTGAGTTTGTTTCACATTACACACGCTGAAGATGCACTGTGGAGCAAACAGGGCCTGAAGTTCTTCTGAGTACATCAACACACAAAAAAACATCTTCACAAACAGATCCACACGTTGCTGCAGCTTCACAGTTAGCATAAACAAAGAACCGGTCGGCCGGGAGGCGAGGAGCAATCATCCAGCATGAATACACGTGTCGATGTGATCAAAAGAACAGTGTCGAGGCTCAGAGCATCACTTACAGTTCTCAAGTTAATGTGATGACGCTCTATTTTCCAGAGTTTCACTGTACGTTATCTTCAGGTCTGTAAGGTTAAAAGCTGCTGCAGAGATGGAGAAGAAGACTTTTTAATGCATTAAGTGAGTGACAAGCTTATGGTCACGATTTATATCAGGGGCTGCTCCGGAGAGGTGGCCATGGGGTGGCATAGGCCCCCACTTGGAATCTCCCCCCAAAATCGGACTCTTACATACATTATGATTGGCTATTTACACTGTCAGAGGCGGGACTTATGTTAAAATCACAGATCCTGGTGAACAGGCTGCGAATAGTTTTCTTTACATGTCGAAGTAGTAGATCTCCCTTTGTTATTGTTACATCAACCTGAGTGCTGCTCTGACTGGCTCATGCATGACTAATTTCTCCAACCTTCACCAAAATCTGAAAAAAAAAAACAGTTGAAGAACTTTTAGCCATTCATGCATACCACATCAATGCAGAACTCAATATGTAAATCAAGTTACATTTTCTAAGGACAATAAAAAAAATGTCTACAAAGTTACGGTTCTGTCTTCTAGCTTACATCCTCTCCTTCCTTCTTTGTGTTGCACATTGAAATGAACTGCTTCTTAATGCATTAGTGTGTAGTAATTGTGTGTCTGCACCATGTGTGTGTGTGTGTGTGTGTGTGTGTGTGTGTGTGTGTGTTTCAGAGTGTGCGTCTGTCCAGACTGGATGTGTGTAACGTTCCTCTGGTCAACTACCCGGCTCAGTCTCTGTCTAAAGCTCTGCTGACCGGCCGGCTCACAGCGCTGCATCTCCACAACGCCCAGCTCAGCGGAGTGCCTCTGTACACACTGAGTATGACACACACAGACACACACACATGCACAAACACACACACGCTGAGCAGTGTAATGCCACATAGACACTCTTTCATGATACAGTGACGTCATGTTTGTTTGTTAAATCATGTTTGTGTGAAAGTGTGGACAGTGTGTATGCTGACATGTTGTGCATTGTCTGTGTGTGTGTGTGTGTGTGCGTGTGTGTTTGTGTGAGCATGCGTGTGTCCTGTGGCCAGCAGGACCAGATTTTGACCGCTGACCCTCTCTGCAGGTCTGGACCCGGATTAGAGGCCTAATCTCTTACCTGTCACTTTACACACCGCTGCACACTTCTACGCTTGCTCTGTCAGCCAGGACACACACACACACACACACACACACACACACACATTCTACACCTGGGGTCTGCTAAAGTCTCTAAAACCAAAAATATGAAATGAAATAAGCACATTTTTCATTTGACATATTTAATAACCATTCCACTAAAAAAACGTGTGAAGTCACTTTTTCTAAAATCCTATTCCTCTGTTTTTAGCAACTTTATAAGTAAGAATAATATTTGCTGTCATAATTGATATAGAAAGGATCATGTGATATTTATGGTCTTGGTCTTGTCTCGGTCTCAGAGCAATCTCTGGGGTTGGGTATGTCTCGGTCTCGGTTAGTGTGGTCTTGACTACAACACTACCATTGCAGACCTCTTCCAAGGATCTTGCATTCGGAAACTGTATTTTAGGAATAAATGGTCACAGCTGGGCCGCTAACTTCAAAATCAACTACAAACATGTTCAAGTTCAGAGAAGTCCACTCGTCTTAAGAAAGGAAAACACTCAGAAAAAACAGTCAAAATTGAGCTCGATCTATTTAAAACAGCTCAACACATGACCTCGGCGTCTGCAGGTAAACGAGTGTGACCAACGTTAACGATGCATTCACTCCTACTTGCACGTTGCACAGCATAGAAACACTTGATTTGTTACGCACAGAACATTAAAAGTGTCATTAGAAATATAAAAGACAAAGCAGGGGCTCCACTTTTTGCGGTCTGCTCTTTGACCTTCATTGACTGACAGCTTCTTTGGCGAGTACACACAAACACGGTAAATGGATGAGTGTATGGATAAATAAATACACTCACAACGGGTGAACACTCAGAGGGGGGTTAAGTGCTGGACATGGATGGACACACATGAACTCACACACACACACACACACACACACACACACACGTACACACAACAGTTCAAGTTCAACAGTGGTGGTTAGTAAACGGCTTCAGGGGGGAAGATTCAATTATTTTGTTTTTGATATTCCAACTAAAATCCCTTGCAAGGACAATTTTCAGGCTGGTCTGAGATGCAGTGTGATGGTGAAAACAATCTCTTTCTGACTTTTCTTTGGAACAAAAAAAATCCAAACTGGAACTCGGGCGTCTCTTCTCGTCTCAGCTGGAGCAGACAAAGATCTAAACGGACTCAGTGTGATGTCCACTCTTCATGACAGAAACTTCTCCTCCAACATTTTCCGCTGTTTCCTGGATCTCTTTGATATTTTAGGGTCTCACAACCTCCCTCCTCCTTCTCCCTCCTACTCTTTCCACACTCAACCCCTTCCCCCTCCGTCCTCCCTGTCTACACCGAGCCCACCTCCACCTCCCCTCCTCCCCTCCCAGCAGGGGGTCCCAGCTGAGGATCATTGCCTTCGATCCGAGGGGGCCTGTGATTGCAGGATTGGGCGCTGGTGGTGGAGTCGACCGGATCAATCCCACCGATTCCAACATTTGGTTCCCACTGTGCCTGATGACAATGTTGGCATTCCACATGCAGCCCGACAGGCCTGATCAAATCTGCCGCATCGATCTGGACACAGGGGCAGGGAGGGCCCACAAACACTGACACAGGAGACACACAGTACAGTACACCAAATATAAACACACAGGGAGAGAGCCAAAACACACACACACACATCATATCTCTCTATTAAACATTTAATAAAGAACGGTATGAAAGGAGTCCGACATGCAGACATTTGGAGAGCAGGTCTTGAGATTTGACGAGTGTTTCATTAGGTCTGCGGTTCTAAAAGAGTCCCAGCTCCGCCTCCAACAATGGCTCCTCCACATTTCTGAAGGAGTGCCACTTGATCTTTAGCGCAGTAATTTGCAGGAGGCAGAGTTCCTGCTGTGTTCTCGTTTTCATGCTCAAGTTCACTCGCCTTCAATCAGCCTGCTGCCGCTCCAACCTGCAGGCTCCATGTTTGGCACGATGGATCATATCTAATACCACTTTAAAGAAATCCATATGTCTTAATTTAGAGAGGAGGGGATGGGGTTGAGGAGGTGGTTCCATCTAAAGTTTGGAGAGAAAATGTAACCTCACACTCCGTAGGTCCTCCTCACTGCTAGCTTCTCTTTAATCTTTATGAACAGATAAACTGAACATGACCGCAGAACTTGTAGAAGCAGGAACAAGATTTTTCAGACGTTTGGTGGTTGTATGGACAAAAATTGCCATCATGGCATCATATGCGCTCCTTTACAAAGATGCGAGTAGCACTGACTAATATTTAAATGAGATCTATTATACTTACTTTGAGAATTACTTATGTCAGTCTGGGACACAGATTGAGTAGCGTTGCGAGATGTGCAGCTCAAAAACCTCCTTATTAATCTGATACTGGCGTCAGTAAAACCCCTCATTTCATCCTATGCCTGAAACGCTTAATTTCAGCTACTGTCTTTTAAGGCCCTCGCCTCTCCACGTGCCCACTTTCCTCCAATAGGCCAGCTCTGTCTGCAGTTGCAGGGAAATTTGAGGGGCGTTTTCCTTGAAAGAGCTGCCTACAACTTTTCTCAAATAAATCAGCAGAGCAAGTCTTGCAAAGTTCTCGTAGCGTCTCGTTCAGAACTGCAAGAAACCACATCCAGGGATTACACCAACGATCTTGTGTTAAAAAAAACATTTCCGAGGTTTAGTATGGACATCCAACATCGTAACATTATATGTATTTATTTATATATAGATCAGCATAATAGATCTCCTTTAATATTTAATCTCATAACCTCCGATAAAGATCAGAAAACTGATAAACTAAGGTAACCATCTGGGCAATATAGAGAGGAGAGCAGGTTCCTTAATCAGAGTTACAGCCCCATCTAGTGGCAGGCAGCTGTGCTACAGCTTAGACACAACATTTACATGCATCGCTGGCCTTTCAGACTGAGCTCAGGTCACTTGGGTTGGGGACCGGTTCATGTCCTGGTGCGGCTCAAGTCTGGAAATTGGTCCGGTAGTTGGAGAAGTGCCAGTTCCCTTCCTGAGCTCTGCTGAGGTGCCCTCGAGCAAGGCACCGAACCCCCACTAGCTCATGTTCAACAACAGAGTGTGAAATTGAATTTCCCCTTGCAAGATGATTAAAATGATATCTTCTTCTAATTTTTAAAAATACCAATAGTTAGATTAACAGACCAGTAATTCTGATGTAGACTAGTGAGGCTGATCATTTTATCTTGTAGTCGATGAATCAAACATACTTGTACTCTAAGGGAGCGAGGTACATTTAGTATCCTCCTCCTGATCTTTTCACATCTCTCTATCGTTTTCTGTCTTGCTGCTTCTAGTCAGTGCACTAAGGTCAAATAAAGCTTTGATAGAGCTCCACCTCACCGACAACCAGCTGAACAGTTACCAGGACGCTCTGCAGCTCGGAGACCTGCTGCGATACAACACCACCTTACAGACGCTGCAGCTCAGCAACAATGAGGTTGCAGATGCTGGTAGGAAACTCACCTCCATAACTGAACAACAACAATATTATTAACTCAAACTTGAAGTCATGATCTGCGTTAAATGTCTTCCTTACAAAAGCATGCCTATGTCATCTGAACTATGCTAATTTCTCTATTCAGCGTCGTTTTGTAGCTAGCTAACAATGGGAGCAAAGGCTGAGACCAAAAGACAAACTGAAACAGCCTTCAGCTCGTGTCGTCATGTTTTTTCCTCTCCAGGTTTGGAGGAGTTGTGTGATGGTCTGAGGCACCAGACTGCAGGTCTGAAGGTCTTACTGCTGAGGAACAACCAGATCACCGCAGACGGCATGGTACACCTCGCCAAAGCACTGGTGAGGAAGCCAATCGTTCTTACCCTTCAGATTTAAAGTCTTCAGGCCCTGACACACCAAGCAGACGGCAAAGATCTAGTCTTTGTCTTGGCCAAAAAGTACTTGAACACACAACAAAGACTACAGCCGACGGCCAACCACCACGTACGTTCTGTGCATGCCAGCAGGCGGCGCTAGTCGGTAATCGCCATTCTAAAAAGGGGAAACCTGAAGAGGGCGAGGAGGGAGAAGAATGCGGCTATATAAACCGTTGTTGTGATACGAGAAGAACATTTTCACACCGCTGTCGGTCACCACTCGGCGACGGGTGGTGACGGAGCTGGACACTCCACAAAAACGGGCGACGTTTGTGGGCCGACCATCTCCTTGGTGTTTCAGGGCCTTTCTAGTACAATATTTCCTCTGTGTCGCTGTCCCTCCTTCACTGCTCATGAGAAAAAATATCCTAGGAATATAATACCAAAAACACTCTTTGGAAGACTTCCACTCGATCCAATCTGACCATGAAGTTCTCACAGCGGCTAAAGTGCTAAGACTAATACCTGCTTTCATCTAGAGCCAGAATTAGGAGCTGAACAGTGTTCGGCCTCAAACAGAGATGTCCCCCTCTAAAACATCCCGCCTCCACTCCGCACGCTCCTAATAACATGCATTCCTTCCGCCTGATTGGCAGCATAAACTGCACCTTCCTGTCATGTGAGTGGCGATTGTGGAAGTCAAAAGGCTGGAAATTAAAGGCCCGCGTGGCACACACACTCACACACTTTCCCTGTCTCCTCCAGTGATACCAAAAGAAGAAACACTTTGATTAAATAATAGATGTGCGTTAAGGAGGGCTGCTCATGTGGCCTGCCAGTCACAGGGATAAGTAGATGTCCTCTCAGGCTGTAATGATGATAATTAGACCCGTAGCTGGTTGTGTGGAATATGATGAAGAGGAGAGCTGTTATTAACCTTTCTGTTTGGTGCTTTTCCTCTCGGTCCTCGAGGCTTCTTATAGGAAGAGGAAGACAGGGGTGTACATTTCGGCTTCTTATTCTCTTGACTGTCACTTCCAGGGTTAGTCCAGCAGTATCTAAATATACTATAAAACTATTTTCCTGAGGCCCGTATGTGATGCACGACTGTATTGTGTTTTTTTTTTGTGTGTGTGTATGTGTGAAAGCATTGTGTGTTTTGGTGGTTTGTCACTCCTTCACCCACCCTCGCCTGTTTTCAGCTCCCCTGCAGAGCCATCACTTGCTAATGTTAGCTCAGAAACGGAGTCAGCCAAGGTCAACAGACAACTACGCTGCTAGCAAGCAAGCTCGCTAACATTTGTTTGCTTGCTCCCGTGCATAAATTGCACGTTAGCTAATGTAACCAAATATACCTTTGAATAGATAATATCACAGATACATCCAGAAAAATTCAGTCTTGAGATGATTGGCTTTATGTCCAGAACATTGACTGTAAGAGATGGACGGAGCAACAGCATTGAGAGAGAAGCCGAAATATTTAGAGATCCCCCTTCTGACTGGCTGCAGACCGCCTTGATCTTAAAAATCCCATATTATCCTCATGTTCACCTCTAATGTTGTCAGTCTGTCAAACCTATAGAGTCGGTTTGAAGCAGGTATCATTAAAACCCTAATTTCAGCCTCTGCCTGCTGCTGTCTCTTTAAGGCCCCCCTCCCCACGTGCCACCTTGCCTCCGATTGGCCAGCTCTCTGAAAGCCTTCCAGGGGGCAGAACACTGCAGGGCTGCACTAAGAGGTTTCCTATGTAGAGGCTGGAAGCCGTCTGATTAAATTCTAGTTTGTCATATCAGGGAAATATGGTGGTCAGACTCTTTCTAAGGCCTCCAACATGATGATGCTGTTTTCTCGGATCACCTGGAACAGATGACACACACATTGAACACACGTTATACTCACACTGTAATCTAGAAGATGATAATAATGGATGATCATTGTACTGACAAATGGTGTTCTGTTGTCAACTTTAGGTCAACTTTAAGTCAAGGTAAATGGGTCAAACTATTAAGGTAAATTACACAGACGCAGAAAGAGCAGGATCTCAATTCTGCAGCTCCACCAGCGTGCATGTTTTTGCTCCAAAATACATCACCAGCGCAATATGTCAGCGCCCGTTTAGCTTCACTTTTGTACAGCGGAAGGAGATGGAGTTGCACTGTTCATATTAATATACAGTCATTACTGTTACTTCAACTTTAACTGTAACATGTCTCACTTTCCTCCATGGCAACACAGAAAGAACTGTACAATCAGAATACTCTCCGTTTTAAGGTTTGCAGATTGAAAGAACTGGAGAATAAGTAGCAAGACACTTAACTTAACAAATCACAGAAGACTAGCCAATGTGGAAAAAAATAGACATGCCGCTGATAGCGTCCAATAAACCGAGCCGTTAATAACCCCTTTCTCTCCGTCCTGCATGCCTTGTTGAAGGATTAAGACAATGGGAGTCTGCACGGGCCAAAATCACGTCTAAATTTAAAAACATAAAAAAGATTATTTGGTTAAATTGGTGAACATGTCACGCAGGCTTCTTGTTTTTCTACATTTTGTGCGTCTGGTGTTTTGTTTTTTTGTTTGAAGCCACCATGTCATGTGTGAAAGCATACTGTGTTTTTGGTAGTTTCACACTCCTACCCCCCTCAAACTTCTCACTCCAACCCTCCTGTGGTTTACGTTTGACAGGCTTCAACCATGCTTGACTCTCACACACTCTCAACCACGCAGTCGCCTCTTTAATTGTCTGCTATTATCCCTCGTGCATATCCATCGGAGCCGCTCTCCCTCTCCTCCTCCCCTCTTCACCGGAGAAGCTTCTCGCCACGCGTTGGATGTGGCGTTGCCTCTCTGAGCTGCAACTCAGCGAGAAAAAAAAGAAGAGAGGAGGACGAGGAGGAGGAGTAGGAGGGGGGTCCTCTCAAGTGTGTTTGTTGTCACAGCGCTGCAAATTAACTCAGAAGAAGACGCTCTGTGGGTCTGTCGCTCGCCTTCCTGGCTTCCTTTCCACCCCCGCGCTCCCGCTCTCTTCAGAGCAGTGACCAGAGGAATTTAACAAGGGTGGCGAGGCGAGGGGGCATCGAGGAGTGGGTGGTGCGTTCCTCTTCAAGCTGTTGGGCAGCATGGGCCTCTTGTGCCCCAGACACCCCCAGCTTTGTGCGCCAGCTAATCAACCTTCAATGCTAATGTGGCTCTGGAGAGAGGAAACAGAAGTTCTGAGCGTTTAACATGAGAGGAAACGGTTTGAAAAGGAATAATAATCACCGCATAATAATAATGATAATTAAAACTTCTCCGCCTTTTACACACTCACTCACACACACTGAAAGCCGCTCACTGCAGAGCCCTTATTGTCGGGGAAAGTTTGGGGACATCATTTCAAAACAATCATTAAAAATCCGCAGCTCCATGAATCCAGTTTAAAAAAAAACTTCTCAATATGACCGCCCATGTTTTTGCAGCCGGTGCTGCGGATTCTGCAGGTTCTGGATCTGGGTGAGAACCTCCTGGGGAACGAGGGGATCCAGGTGATCAGGGAGCCTCTGATGCAGAACACGTCGGTGCTGCAGCTCGGCCTGGCCAAAACAGACATCACCTGTGAAGGTACAAACATGTTCATCCATAAAGACTATCAGGATGTTTTTTTTTTATTTACTTTTTGTATATATTTAATTATACAATTTCTGGTCGCTGTAGCCATGATAGTTTTTCAGTGCAACATTTCCCCCGTCTGGTGTGTTGTTGTGGTGAAGGTGCGGTGGCGTTGGCAGAGTTCCTCGCCGAGAGTCATCAGATCGAGCAGCTTGACCTCTGTCACAACGAGGTGAAGGTCGGAGGTCTGATGGCGTTGTGTCTCGCTCTGAGGATCAACAGCTCTCTGACCACTCTGGATGTAGACCCTCACAGACCCTCACAGGACCAGGTAGGCACGGTTTTAACGTACTTATATACGCGTAGAGATGTGTGTGTGTGCAGCTTTACACGGTTTGTAGCGTGAAGTATTTGTACTCGATGGTTGGCAGAGCTGATTAGTGGCCAGAGATAAGTTCATGATCTGAGAGGTTAAAGAATGAACTTTTATACTCAACTTTTAAAGGCCAAAATGCACGAGAAGCAAGAAAAATGTGCTCGTGTAAATCATGAACTGAAAACTCACAGAAGAAATATGAACCCACACCCCAAAAGTATACAACACATATAAAACATGCACAGTGATGTATTCATTTGAAATGTAAGGGTGAGCTTTGTTGAACAGATGCAGAGAAACAGGAGCGATTGCTGAGTTTTCAGCATGAGCAACAATTACTGATGCTGCTCATTATTGGTCCAATCCGATATTTTTCACAGCGGGGAACGTTTGTCTCTTTTTGTACAAAGACGATTACAGAGAGGAATTAATTTGTTGTTCATTTCCACAAATTTCATGGAGATAAAAAAAAAAACTGCAGGATGTTTTTATACGAAGAAAGAAGACGATGGTTATCAGCCCTCGTCATGCGGTAAATATATAGGATAGACTGAATACTAAATAAAGCAGAGAACCAGCTGTGATCTATGTGACTGTAGAGACAAATGTACAGATTTAAAAGATGCAGAGACATAAAAACTGTTCTTATAGAGCGATGTCACAGTTTGTCAAAAACAAAGAGTAGACCCAAGTGCAGGTTTGATCAAAAAGGCTAAAGACACACAAAGTGAGTCTGTGAGCAAATAAGGCAGACTTTTTTGGCTTTTTATGACTTTATTTTAGAGATAGGACAGTTGAGTCAGAAATCAGGGAGAGAGAGAGAGGGGATGACATGCAGGAAAGGAGCCATGGGTCAGATTCGAACCCGGGACTCGCACTACCCACTATTCTACTGGCGCCCCCATAAGGCTTCCTTTTAACAAATCCAACAAGGAGAAAACCAACAGCCATGAGGAAACTACAACACAGGAACATAGTCAACAGAAAGTCTGACAATGAAGTGACCCAAAAAGGAAGCGACAGACTAAATACAATCAATCAATCCTCACAGGTGAGACTGACAGGTCACAGGTGAGATCAATCAAGAAAGGAGGGAAACCAGACAGACCAAAAACCACCAGCAGTAAAACTCCTTCCAGACTGAAGATGTTCAGAAACTCTGTTTAAAGTGTTTCTGTTTCGACGGGGAAAACTGATGGCAGACGTTAACAAACTAGCGCTGGTGCTAACGTTGCTAACTGGACTTTTTACACGCTCACACACACACATACAAAGTTACTCTCCCACTATGTTGACGAGCAGAGACGCCTGGATGTGACGCCTTTGTAAAATGACATGGACATTGTAGAGGAATGGCGAGGACATTTTTCGCATGCCAAGGAAATCGTTTTTGACTTGGCGTGCTCATGACAGACACAACAGTGCGTTTTGCGTTTTTGTGTGGATGAAGTTGTTTTTGAGAACTGAGCGTGATGACGGAGGAGGAAAAACTTCAGTTAAAGAGAAACTTCTTTGAACAGGAAATACACAGAGGTTAAAAAGCAACATGAGGGAACATTTCAAAATAAAACAGGAAATGGAATCCAAACCCTGAAATGAACAAAATATTAAACTTCACAGGAATGAATCATGATAAGAGGTGCTCATTGATTTTATTTAAAGATTACAAACTTCACCTGTACCTCAGGTGTTCTGATAGAACGTCTGCTGTCATAGTTAAGAGGATCTACTTTATGTCCATGAGCTCTGCAGGCCTTCAAACCACCCTCACTGCTCCTTCATTTGAATTCTCTCTCTAATCGCGGCTGAACGGGCGACTCGAGGATCACATCGTGTGTGTTGTGAAACACTCACTGTGGTCACAGATTTGTCACTTGGAGACAAAACGAAGTCATTTGTGTCTCGTTTCATCAGTGCTTCTTGTTTTTTGTTTTTTTCTCTCTCCTCCCATCGTGGCTGCAGAGGCCCGGGGAAAACGATGCCATAACTTTAATACATGCCCCTGCTGGATTCACAAAATAATTACCCACACTTGCCATCTGTTTGTCATGATTTTATCTCTGCTAACTTATTTGCATATTAAAGCATTAATTAAAATCTCTGAGGAGCGGGATGCTTACTTTAAAATTAACTCTGAAGGCGATCCGTGCACAGCTTCCAGAGTTGTTTTATTTTTGTTTGCAGTGGTTTTCTGTTTGTCTGCGCGTTGTTTACACGATTAAGTCTGATTTTTATGAAATGTCTCCTCTGGCTAAAGTCAGACAGCGAGATGTGCCAGATTTCACAGAGGCGGCTTTTAAGAGCTTCTGTGAATGTGTGTCATTATAGCTGGGACTTCTTCTCCTTCTTCTTCTTCCTCGTCTTCCTCACTCCTCATGCACATGCACCAAAGCCTCCATATTGGCGGCTCTGTGTTCATGCTCCTCTAAGCCGCCCAGAGACGTGATTAGCATTCCCGCCATTGGTGGGAGTTAGTGCGGCTGGTATTTTAAGGGAATGGTAATAAGGGAATTTTTAAGCCCTGTCAGGTTTTGGAGTCACACAGCTGGGATTTGTCTTGGCGTGGCACATCCAGGTGGGAGGAGTGACGATTGTATTAAAAAGCAAATCTTTCCATCAGAAAACAGCGGGCGGCCAGATCAAGTGTTCTCGCTCAGTCACATCCCGGCCGCCCAGGAATACTGAAAATTTCATTCTTGTGAAGGGAAATAAGTGATGGTATGAATGTGAGCGAGTGACAGAGGGGGTTAGCAGCACTTTGTGAGCGCTTGTGTGTGTGTGTGGTTTTAGGAGCGTGCGGGGGGGGGGGGCGATTGAAGATGCGCATATTTAAAAGGCGAGAAGAGAAGGTGGCGAGAGGGGAGGAAATGTGGGGCTCTCTTGTCTTTGTTTACAAGAGTCTGATTTTTCATGTCTGTTGCCACGCTGCTGCATTTGATCACTGGCCTGTCTGCTGTTAATTATTAATTATTTACCCTCCTAAAATATTCATGCACCCGGCCGGGCGGGAAGCTGCCTCTTCCGAGGGGCAGCCGCTGAAGGTGGAGCTGTTTATTCATCCTGATCAGGGGCTCCGACAGCACGCTAATGAACTAAACTTCCTCTTGCCCGGCTCGCTCTTCATGGCGGCCCGGGCAAGAGGAGGACTCTCACGGCCTGTTTACCTGTTTGATGCCTCAATATTTGTCTTTGGATTTTTGTCCGCCGTGAGTCTGTGAGCCGTTTCCAGCAGAGATAACGCCGCTCTGTGTCCTCCGCTCAATGTCGCGTGTCGGCAAGGTGGAGCTGATACAGAACTGTCCTCTCACTATGTCATAATTACATCGACGCGTGCGTGCGTGTGTGTGTGCGAGTGGGATAGTAGAGTTGAAAAGTTGAAAGTATTTCTGTCTTCACTCCACTACCTAACACTTGGTGGTAATTTATCAGGTACACCTGTTGGATCTTTTGCACTTCAATGCAGCAGCTTGGCATTTTCCACCGTTATTACCAAGTTTGCAATGTTCACTGTTTGTTGACATTGTCCTAATTGTGCAAATTTAGAGCCTGACCGTCCAGCTTCAGGGCCCAGGGCTAAGTTTGAGCCACATGACCAAACAGGACGACGATAACAGCATGCTGAGATACTTTCCTTCCCCAGTTCTGTTGTGCGTCAGTGAGCTGAATGAACTAAAGATAAAGAAATTGAGGGGAAGGCTCAGCTGTCGTAATTTTACCTCCTCCTTATATTCTGGACAGGACAATAAAAAAAGGCCAAAGACAAAACCTGCATTGACTCCTCAAACATCTCAGTGCACCAAAATGGATGCAGCTCTTTTCTTTATATGTGGTGCTTTCACAATTAGATTACACAATTCCTGAAAACTCGCTTTGTCGGCCACTTCTTGTCGTCTCATTCGACAGAGATAAACTCTCGCTGTGAGGTGCATGTGTGAACAAACATGTTTCAGGGGCAAATTCTCCAGGAATTGTCAGGAGTGCATGTGTGGAAAAAACGGCTAATGACATTATTTTTTATAATCCTTGATTATTTAGCCAGTCGGAAACATGCATGTCAACAGACGATTCCTGTGAGCTGAACTGTTTTATTCTTTATTTCCTCAAAGAACCTGCACTATAATCACCTCAGTTTAGTTCACTTTGGATTACTTTACTGTGCAGAGGTTCAGGAGTGACACCTGAGCCGAGCTACACGTGTCTGCGTCTCGTCTGTGGCGATCTCTGAGGGAAATGTTCTGCACAAAGGGTGCTTATTTTAGGCGCGGCGCGAAACAGAGAGGTCTCCTGGCGTGTTTTTTTGGGCTCCTTCCTGTCACGGTCAGTCCCTGCAGGGCGGCGGGGTGACACGACGGCCTGACCATGCATGTAGCCGGCGCTCAGGTTCCAGAAGCATCATGATGACATGGCTGCTCCGGGGACCCGAGTATGAAGGCAGACACCAGCAACCAGGCAGAACAAACCTCCCAGCATGCCTCACAGGGCAGCGGAGGAGGATCAGAGCAGGCAGGGGTGGGGGTGGGGGGGATGGAGGGGGGCACACTGATACCAGATCAGCCAGACACCTACTGGAACCACAACACAGGTCAGGGAGTGTGGAGGAGAGACAGGTTTTAACAACAATTTAACCAGAGAACAGCTCATTTCTCAAACCTTTACAACCAAAAGTAAAATCTAATATTTCACCCAGCATTTGAATATGTGCTCTATAACTACAAATACTCTCCTACAGAAAGAGGAAATGATGTATCTGAGTTTTTCCCACCCTCAGTTCAAACTGAAGACAACGGTTTATTACCAAAGGACAGATGTGGGGGCTGCAGGATGCAAACATCCTAAGGTCATTCAAAGTTAAAGCACAATTAATCAGATCATAACATACAGCATCGATTTCAAAATTTGACTTTTGAGACAGGTCATCAAAAAGGCAACAACTGGATAGCAAATTTGGTCAGATGCTTCAAATGTGATGATCTAGGTACATGCGTTGTTAGTTGTGCATTTGCAGGCTCTTGGTCAAATAAATATGCAATATGGGCCATTTCTCGGATATAATGGGGGGACTTAAAGATAATAAGGTCGGGAACCACTGGTGTAAAACATGAAGAACAGGTAGACACAATCTTAGAGCAAATACGGACTTCTTTTTTGTTCATTTTTGCACTTTATACCGTGATTGCAGTCTTGAAAAATGCTCTCTTGCATCACCTTCTTTCCTCATATCGTGCAGATCTAGACAGTGTCCAGAAATGTTTAGATGTAGAGTTGGTTCTCTGACAAAGAGGCTGTTTCTGAAACATTGAGAGTAAAAATGGACTGGCCAAGAACCTAAGATTTGCCAGTCTCTAAATAAGAAAAACTTGCCTCAAGTGCAAATTACACTCTACACATAAATTCAGCTCCTCTTACAGTTATAGTTTTACACAGGACAACTCTTGGTGCTTATATTTCCAATATCCTAATTTAATCAAATTCAAACCAACTGACACAAATTGAACCAGGTGGTGTTAATGAATCAGGGGGGGTCTTGAACTTTAAGGTTTTCACCCAGTTTTTCCAGCAGGTTTACGACACCTGCTGACACACACTTTAAGAAAAAAAAAGTGATCAAAGAAAAGCCAAAAGGGCCTCCAAATGTAGCTCTGGCCCTGATTCATTAACGACTAAAACAACATCCCATACGCACTGCAACAGTTTTATGATTTTTTTAAATGTTTGCAACGCTCAGAAGAAGTCTAATGACCGAGCTGTACACAAACACAAATGATCTGCATGGACGGATGGGACGGGAACACAGTTATTTAAACCACATCCAAGCAGATGAATGTAATGTGCCAAGAATGGAAGTGTGATGTCAGACTGTTTTCAGCGAGTCTGTCATCAAATAAAAGCTGGTCTGGTCCAGCTGGATCACTAAACTCCTGTTGTGTCTCTTAAATGCTCCATTAGAGACTCGACTCTTCCTCCCGATACTCAGAGAGGGACGAGGCTGGATGAGTCACTCCGTAGACGAGAGGGGGCTCGGGCTGCCGAGGGGGGGTGGAGTGTGTGTGTGTGTGTGTGTGTGTGTGTGTGTTTGTGTGTTTGTGGGGGGGCAATCCCCTGTCTCTCTGCAAACACAACAACAACAGCAGCAGCAACACACTCTTCGCTGCACTCCTGATGTATTTTCAGGCAAAAACAGGCATATTTGCCAGCTGTGTAATTTACTGCGACTCTCATTTGCATATTAAAGCCTTAATTAGCCCCTCTGAGCGTGTGTGTGTGTGTGTGTGTGTGTGTGTGTGTGTGTGTGTGTGTGTGTGTGTGTGTGTGTTTGTGTGTGTGTGTTAGCGAGGGGTTTGGGGGTGTAGTGTAATCACTTGGACGTGTAGTCAGGGGAAGGTCTGGATGTGGGCCGGAGGGGAACGGAGTCACTTCCAGCCCCGGCCCCCCGCCCCCCCTCTCTCTCTGTGGACCGACTGGTTCTGATATGGAGCGAGGAGGAGGAGGAGGAGCTCTTTGATGAAGAACACTCGACATGTCTGCTTGTCATTTTTAATCACTCTAACAAACCCAGAGGTGTGACCTGTTCCTGGCTTTATATCCTGTTAGAGAGAAGGGGGGGGGGGGGGGTGATGGGAACTGGAGGTGGGAACAAGGAAACACGACGCTGTCTTTTTAAGGTGTTCACATTCAACACTCACCTCGCCGTGTTAACATGAAACCTCTTCAAACAGGATTGTCCCTCAGTACTATCCTTAGCTGGCTGCAAAATGATTTTTTTAAAACTGGTAAATGTCACATTTTTAAACTGATTAACATCTCTCACTCACCAAAGACATGCTGCTCAGCTTTATTGGTGACTTTCTAGTGCCGGTAGGTGTGAATGTTTGTATGTCAGTCCTGCATTACACTGGTGACCTGTCCAGGTGTACTGTAACCCCGCCTCTCCTGATGTCAGCTGGTAATCTGCTCTAGGAACAGGACTGGTTGTAAAGATATTGGAGGGATGGATGTTTATCCAAGCTATGTTTTAAGTATGAAGCATTTTTGCTTCATCTTTTTACATTGGACAAGTGCAATTTTTTTTGTACACCTTTAGGCCGTGTTCACACTGGACTTCTTTTTTCAGAAAAAAACGCTGCTTTCAGCACCTTTTGAGCGCTTATGCGCGAGTGTTCTGTAACTTTAACAACGGGATCTAGCGTACGGTGCAACCGTGCCGGAGCCGGCCGGAGCACAGCGCATCAATTTAGCGCAGAAAAGAACAAACGGGACGGGAAGTCAGACACCGATACAACATTAAAACATCCGGTTTATTTTCAGATAATATAAGTTTATAAGGTTTGTATTGAGTTTTATACCACGAACATCGTATTATCTCGTGCTGTTGCGAGTGAATCTGTAAAATTACCGCGGAAATTCCTTTGTCTCCGTACTCCAGCTGTACGGCTGTGCTCTCCGTGCTGTGGACTGAGAACGCAGCCGGTGGGTGTTGACAGATGAGGATGCACGGACCCATAACAGACCGTAGCGGACACGCAATGCACACATATCTGGTGGAAGTTCGCCGTTTTTGGGCACCGGTAACTAGGGACGTAGGTTACTACTCATCCTGATTGGTCAGCTATCAGAAAGGCGCTTGACGTCACCCAGCGCTTTTCTGAAAAGTTGAAGTAATTCAACTGAAAAAGGCGTCGGGCGCAGCGCTTTTTAAAAAGGCCTCATCCTTTTTCCTTTTTCTATAGGCTTGTATGTGAAAAAGGCGTAGAAAGCCTGAAGACACCGCAGCACCACTTTGCATTTTGAGTCTAGTTTTGACTGAGGAGCTTCCAGCACACGTCAAGCTGAAAAGAGCAGTTTGACCCGGACAAGAAGTCAGGCACAGGATCACACAGAGCATCGGGTCAATCTCAAAATAAAACATCACATACAGACTGCTGATTGTATCAGTCAGCCTCGGAAAATCAAAGTGACCTGTTTAATAGGAAGTTGTGATCTTGAAGTTCTTCTGTGACTTGGTGAATTCAGCTGTTTTTGGCTCGGCTATGTGTTACAAACCGTTCCAGTAGGATTTGGTATGTACCTTTGGAAGGAGCAGAACTACAGCACAGATGAATATCGGCACACTTGCATGCGGTGGGGGTCTCAGCGTAACAACGTGTCCTAAGTGCACTAGTACTGAAGGTGGACAAACGGATGTGTGGTAATTTGTATTAACGAGCAGCTGACTCAAATCACAACACTTTTAGAGGCTCTTCAGTAAAACGGCTCTCAGTGACTTTCTGGTGTTGACACAAATCAAAGCTCAGCATTTCATTCATTGATAAGGATATTATTAATGCACCTCTATCTCCACTTTGTGCAACAAGCTAACAAGCTCTGCTGAGTGATAAAAGTGTCAGTGGCTTGTAGAGCCCCCTCCTTCCTCGTTTCTCCTCCAGAGAGGAAAATAGAAACGGGGCGTCAAGGTAAAAACGCATTGCTCGGGGCCGGTTAGGACACTCAAATAGGAAACAATAGAATCAACCTGATTTTGTCGCTGACACTCGTTCATGAACTTCATGTTATGAAGGTCAGTTAGTTCCAATGGAGATAGACCCAACATTGGTTAACCACTCACAGGTTCATTTGGAGTGACATCATGTTTAATTATGATCCCTTTAATTGGGACATCAGAACACATGGCAGCTGTCTGTTTTCTGAAAGTCTCATTAAATATTATTTAGTGAGCGTGGCCCGGCCGACTCACACCAGATGGACAGTCTCAGCTTTGAAACTTAAGTCGCCTTTTTGAAAACTTTTCCCCACTTTGCAGCTCTGCTGACACACAGCAGACAGTTCAACATTTAAACTTTTCTTCGGAGCCACGAGGTCGTTTTATGTAGAAGAGGCTTTTCTCAGTGGTCATAGCCCAGTAAGTCCACATTCCCCATTCAGACATGCAAGACGCTCGCTCAAACAAACTCGGCATAATGACCAAAACACTGCAAGCTCTGCAATTGATATGGGCCTCTTCTGCATACGGGGGCATATGTATATCAGCCCCGCATAAGTGGGGGTATCGGATCGCATCGCCTTTCAGCGGGCATGTCCTGAGGCGCCACGCTCAAACAGTCACCCATCGGCAGCTGGCAGCCTCTCATCTGACTACCATGAAGCCCCATGCGTGTCTTCCTCTCTCGCTCCCTTCATCCACCAGCCACTTCCCTTTCACTTCTGAATGGCGGGCTGACTGCAGAAATTGCCCCTGTCCACCACGCGCGCTGAATATTGAAACTATGAATATGAAATTTCTTGGCAAGACTTCAACGAACTCTGAAGTGAGAGCCCTTCAAACTCTCCCGACACACTCGAACCCTCAAGTATCGTCTCTGTTTTTGCACTCGAGGATCGATCGTCCCTTTGCTGCGTGGAGGGATATCAGAAGAGGAAGAGGGGGATGGTCTTCTGCGGTTGGGCTCCAAAGTCACCGACTGAAGAGGAAACTCCTGGTGCTAAAGCTCTGAAGACAACAAAATAAAACACCTTCCTCTGAGAAGAGTTTTGGCTGAAAGGAAAAAGACAACATTCAAATAAAAAACATCCCTCCATCCTCTCTGTCAGACATGTCCTTCCTCTCCTTCACCTTCAGGGACGGCCGTGCTGATTGCAGATCAATACTGGCCTGCCATGATCAGCACTTAACATGTTTTCCTCCCTGACCAGCGGCAGGAGCCAATTTGTTTATGGAGATTTAATTGAGTTAATGTTTAAAAGCAGGACAGGAGCTGGATCTAAAAACTGGCCCCGTGTCAGATTCCTCCTGCCTGATGTGGGAATAAAAAAAGAGTAAATGGGGTGAGAGAAGTGTGTGCACGTTCGGGGCCACGGTCAGACCTCTCTGCCTGAGCTGAGGGTCAGTGATCCTCACCCTAATGGATCCTAAAGGAGGGAAAGTCTTTTATCGCAAAGTGTGTTAGCGGTGACTTTCAAAGTGTTCAAACAGAACTGGATTTGTTTGAGACGAGAGAACACCGGAGATGAATTTAGACTTTGTTCATCAGTGTCAAAACAAGTGCACATTCTGTTTGAAAAGAGATTTTTATTCCTTTGTTCCCCCAATAGCAATCGCTGCAGGCCACAAGTGGGAATAAGTAGCCTCTGTATGGTAGTTAAACTTTGTGGTAGAAGTGTTTTTCCAACTGTTAAAGTTCCAATGTAAGATATCTACTGATTTAAATGATAAAATGATCTTACTATATGATCAGACATGAAGGAAATGAAGTGCTGGCTTCTCTGACAACAATGCAGCAGTCAGTATGTTCTCCTTCTAACTTTAAATTCTGCTCCTGAATGCTCTGGATTTGTTTGGACCAGAGAAGGTAGGAGGTTTTAAGGCATTCCCACACGGCCGTTTTGGACGCCCCTCGGTTTGTCAGATATGAGAGCAGTTATCAGGTCAACAGGTGTTGCAGTGATGGAAGCGGTCAAGAGAAGTGGTTCAGATAGAAGTGATTGTACCCGACCTAAAAAGCCTCTGCATGTTTCTAATAAGCTCCACGAGCAGAAACGTGCTCAAACTAGGATCAATATTGGAGATGCTTTTGAAAAATGGAGAGAGGTTAGAACACAGAAAGGTTTACAGACCAGAAACCAGACTGCTTGACATGATGTTGCCAAAAGTTCTCAAATGCCGTGAAATTTCTGATCACATCAGAACAGCTTCTCAGGAACAAACCGAGTTTAGTTTTTTCTATGTGTGGTAGGACACATTTCTATGTCCTGAATTTGATGTTGCAGCAGTAAGAGTTCAAACACCTCGGTGTGTGACAGCAGTGTAAATACAGTAAACCTTAGTTTGTCATCAAAAGGTCGTACTGAAAGTCAGCCCTGGTATCAGTCCTCTTGTCCTGCCGTCCCGTCCTTCATGTCCCTCTTCCTCCATCCCACTGTCCCCTCGCCCCCCTCTCTGGTCCGGGCACCATGGAGGGGAGGTAATTGGATTTGTTGTCACCTCGGCTGGCTGGCAGTCCGGGCCTGTCTGCTCAGCTTAGCGATGAAGACATCAGTGTGACAGGAACCCTGGGAGAGGATCAGCTGGTGTCCTGGACGCGGCTAATAAAGCCGTGGTCATGCCTCGGCCATGCTGCCACGGCTGCAGCCAGCTGTTACCTCTGCCACTTCTCCCCCCTGTGCCCGAGCCCACTCCACAGCTCGGGGAGCGAGGGGGTGATGTGGAGGATGAAGAGTGGGCAGCCTTATTAAAGCAGATGCCAGCCCCCCGCCCTCTCACTCTGTCGGAGAGGTCAGAGGACCCGCCGCTGTGTTTCCGGGCGATGCTGGCACCAGACGCCGCTGTCCTGGCATTTGCTGTGTCGCTCGACGTCTTATTAAAGCTCTGACAGGACGAGAGCCAAAGTCAGGGTCTGAAGTGGAGGCTCCGGTGACGCTGTCCCCTGATTCACCCCGTCAGGGATCAACGGGTCCCGTCCTCAGTGTCCTGCAGGATACGCTCGTCTTTTAACAGTCACTTATTCATGCAAAAAAGAAACTCTGGATGATCCTTCTGAAGATGCTTGTGCAGTTTTGTAGATATTTAACTCGGAGCAGATTTAAAGGAAGTTTGTTGGGTGTGTGTTGACAACTTCACTTTGAGGTGTGAGATGTATATTATAACCGGGAGTCATCTTTCAACATCCTGTCCAGCGTCATTCACCAAAACTGGAGAAGAGGAAACTCACTCAGTCGGAGGACGAGAGTCCAAAGACCGAGATGAACTGATGGAGGTGTACTCAACAAATTAAACACGTCTCTATTGAAAGGCTGGTCCCATCAGTCAGTGTGGAAACAGATCAGGACGGGTGGTGTGTTGACTCTTAACAGTGATGAGGTCGCTCTCTGACAGATGACCTGGCATGACCAAGGTGTAGGTGACCAATATCACACCGCAAACACAAACACACGTCAGTCACATGTTAGAGAACGTGTTACTGTCACCTGAATAGTTTCCTTCTTCTTCTTCTTCTCTGTCCGCCCCTATTTGAATACATTTCTTTACATGCACTCTCATACTTATTGTAAACTAGTGTTGAAGTACTCAAAATCGGTCTTGGTCTCAAGACCACTTTGTGAAGGTCTCGGTCTCGTCTCTGAATCAAAATATTTTTTCTCGGTCTTGTAGTTTGATTTCTATCCCCCGGTTACAGTCAGCCGCAACCTTCCCGGTGTTATGGTCTAAGTGAGTGACACGCCCCCCGCACACAAGATGAGGATTTTTCAGAGATATTTATGGTCCTGGTCTTGCCTTGGTCTCATCCTGCCTTGTTCTTGGTCTTGAGTCTGTCTCGGTTTTTAAATGTCTTGGCCTTGTCTCGGTCTCGGAGCACTCTGGTCTTGGTTAGTGTGGTCTTGACTACAACACTACTGCTTACTCACAAGATTAGAAATCTGAAAATCATTACCACATTTTTGTTGTATCAGCACATTTCTGTGTGCTGTGGATTCCTCACTTCTCCTCCAGCTCCATTCTGAAAACATAAAACCCAACCTTTATTTCCCATGATGCATTTTCATGTTTGAAGGTTGAACTTAATGCACGGTGCAGAAGACTTTTTTTTGTCTCAGTTTTGCACGAGAAGAATAGTTTGTAATTCAGACACTCTTGCAGCCAACACAGAGGCGAGCCTATAACACGGAGGCTGCAGGTTTACCTTCAAGGATTCTGTTTAAGAAATGTCACAGACACGGATCACCTTCACTGAGCTCTGTCACATATTCACCTGTGTAAAGACAATCACAGGTTGTGCCCGGGCAGCTTAAAGTTATTAAACGCCACATAGAGGCTTCAAGGAACATCAGGAAATCTGAAACCGAAACTTAAAGAGAAAGTGGCTCAGGAAGCTGTTTTTCTTTAGATCCTTGGAGGAGCATTTGGGCCCAGGTGCTCCAGATCAACACAGTATGTCAATCATCTTCTCGGTATCTTGAAGGACGGACGAGTACATAAATACACATGCACTCTAAGCAGGGGCCGTCACAACTGGAGGCGCAGTGAACAGTGTTTCTATGACACTGGAAACCAAACTCTCATGTGTTACCAGGAAAACAAGTTCTGGCTTTCTAGAAAACTTGATCGCTAAATGCACTGCAACACAACACAGTGTTAGTATTTATTTGTCTTCAGCATGAGGCTACTGTGTCAGTGGGATGATACCTGCAGAGGTGTCCATAATCAGGTTTTCATGGACGTTCCTCCGCTGCTCCATCGGACCATCCTTCCCTCCGAGTCCTCAATAAAAACCTGACAACGGACACACCATCATGCCTTTCATGAAGCTATGATCGTCCGGTCTTGCTGCAAGAAACGGTGAGCTCCCTTGGGAAGCCGTCGTTAAGTTTGCTAATTGTCACTATATTCCAGTTCAGGCTAAAGTGGAGCTAACACTACCAGAGAGCGAGTGTAAAAAGATATCAGGTGTTTTAAATCCTGCCTCCACTTTTCAGGGGTAAAATTCAGAGAGAGAGAAACATCATCAACGACGTCCCGATTAATCTCCTGCAGACAGAAACAAGCTCACCGAGTCTCACCTGTGTCGATTCAGGGGAAGGATAAAAAAAGTTTATGAAAGTGTGAAGATCAATTAGTGAGAATTAAAGCGGAGCAGAGCATGGCCGGGGGTCTCTACGGTGGTCTCTGCAGATAATCAGCAGCCCCCCACGGCCCCCCATAATCACACCGAGGAGCGTGAGCTTTCACACACCGCTGCTAAAAAAGAGGGATTAGAAAGACACACACACAAATACAAGCAGGAGGAGGGGGGGGGGGGCACCGTGAGGTCAGAAAGTATCAGATACCGATGGAGCAGTCGACTGTGTGAGAGAGAAAGTTTTTTAAGAATATTTAAGTATTTAAGGTGAACTTTAGGTGATCTTGTTCTCATATTTTGTTAGATTTATAAGTTGGACCGGAGCTGTGTTGGTAAAAGAAATCCAGATACTGTAGAGCAGTGGTTCTCAAGTGGTGGGTCAGGACCCAAAAGTGGGTCGCAGAGCCGTTTTCAGTGGGTAGGGATACGTGTCTCAAAAATTGGTGTGACATAAAGTTTGTTTAGTCCAGTTTCTACAAAATTTGAGGTCCAATTTTCACTAAATACATCTGATTTGTTTAAAAAATATCAGAATGTTTGGTTGTCATGGAGGAGTGTTTTGTGGGTCCTGAGGCTAGACCAGATGAGAACCAGTGTTACAGAGCTTCAACAGTGACCGCCCACTTCACCAGCGGCTCTCGTTGCAGAAGTGACTTTCCCCGTTCAAATTCCCTGTTGACATTTCACAAAATCCTCACATCAAGAGATTAAAGCCTGTAACTATGACAACCAGCTACCCCAACACTCGTCACAATGAAACACTTGATTTATAAAAATAAAAAAAACAGCGTTTAAAAAAACTGAGAAAAAAAGGCAAAGAGACTTTACTTTTTTTTTCCGGAGTGAAAGAACTACGAATCCCAGAATCCATTGCAAATGATATCGCTTCTCTTCCAATGTAACTTTAGGCGTTGTTAAAAGAAAAATTCTTTGAGTTGATCCACGTTCAAAGCAGGACTCAAACTCAGGTCCTAACTGTGATGATATCTGAATTATTCAAAACGAGGTTACCTGTATCATAACTAATATCACTTTAACTCGTTCTCTTAACTTCAGCTGAGTCATGATTGTTACCTTTATATCGTAGCCAAGATGACAAGAACACTAAATGCTCAGTCATCACGACATTTACACCAACTTCTCCCCGACGTGACGGATCTTTGTACGTTGCCATGACTACCACAGTGTGCTGAATTAAAGCAATTTAATTCTGTCAATTTTAAGGTTAATGATAATTAAATTATAATTGGGTGTTTAAAGCTGAATAATAATCATGATTGTGTCAATAAAAGATTCTCTCTGCACGCTGACCGCTTTGAAAAAATTCCAACAAGCAGCTGATTTTAACAGCTTAATATTTATCTTTAATTCTTTATCAATATGAATCCATATTTCTTTACTGCTCAAAATGCTCAGAAACAGTTTCAGGTGTCATGTCAAGTTTCTGTGAAATAAATGAAACGAGCTGCTCTTTCCTCCTGAACAGAAGAAGTCATGTTCACTTAGAAACACTCGGACCAAACTCCAGGACAAAAACCTGCGATTTAAGAAAGATGAAAAAAACACCGTTGGGATATTTCTCCTCACATGACATTTAAAAAATAAAGTCATATATGCAGACAACAGCGAGCTAACGCAGCAGGCTGTGAGTGTTTATGAGGAACACGTTATGTTCTTCTTTTGTCCTCGGAGCGTCTTGTTTTTACTCCTTCCACTTTTATATTGACATTTGGTTAATCGGCACGCTCACAGTGAGCCTCTTTGTAATTATCAAATCATAACTCTCTAAATATGTTGATGCTGTAATTAGAATAAAACACACACACACACACACACACACACACATATAGACTGAGAGTGACGACAACGTGTGTGTGTGTGTGTGTGTGTGTGTGTGTGTGTACACCTCTCACCTCTGAAACAACACCAGACCTTTTTTTAAATGTATGTCAGACTTCCACTGAAGCTCAAAAAATATAATAAAATATATCATAATGACATATTTATGTATTTTTACAGTTTCATCTGAGTGACACTCGAGTGCAACATTTCAAAATGTTCTGGAGGTTTTTTGTACAGCTGAAAAAAGATGCAGGATATTTTAAAAAATGACGATTAAAGAGACAGAATTTAAACCTAAAAGTTGCATTTTTATCACATTTATCTTTAATTGCACATCAATCTAAGTAATTGTGTTTTTTTTTACTTCACATTTATGTATTGTATGTTTTATTGAAATATCAACAAACTGATAATTCTCTTTGTTTCACCGTCAAAAACGCCTTAAATACGACATATCTTTGTTTCTGACTGATGAACATGAAGAGATATTCTCACATCTGACACACACACACACACACACACACACACACACACTCACACACACACACTCACACACACACCCTCACAGGCAGCGTATTTGGTGTACAACAGTGACATCTTCAGTCGGAGTGATGGAGGGCTGCAGACACACGAGGAACAATAGAGGAGCAACATTGTGTGTGTGTGTGTGTGTGTGTGTGTGTGTGTGTGTGTGTGTGTGTGTGTGTGTAATGCCGGTAATTGCTGCCATTTATAGAAGAAGAGAAGCTCTCTCTGTGAAGACGCTCGGCGTGCACTCATTAACATTTACTCAGCATTATTCCACCTGAAACCCCGAGTCGTCACTCTGATGAGAAGCACGCTGAAAATGTTTCAGAAACTTCGACAGAGAATCAAAACATCTCGACTTCAACATCACATTTCATTAATTGTTGCTACGCTCGGTCAGATTCATCACTGAATTCTACTTCATGCCAATTTATGACAGTTTCTTTAAAACCCTGTGCATCCTCCCTGCTGCCCACCTTCACCTGCAACAACAACAGGAGTTTGCATTCCTCTTTTGGTGCATGACAATAAACTAGAAAATAGAATAAAGTACATTTGAAACAAATCTGTGAAATGTGAAATAGAAGAGGCAATCAAAGAGAGGATGAGTTTGTGTGTGAATGTGAGAGTCTGGATTACAAAGTGAGGATGCAAAGCGGACTTTCACAGGAGATTAGACATTGATTTGAGTAAGTGTGATAATAGAGATTTATAGTCACCTGCAGTCACCTTCATAGCGACACTTCACCTGCAGCGACTTTAACACAGATCTGCGTTACTCTGAGTTTAAAACACTTGACAAGTTCAGTCAAAAAAAAAACTTCAGAGTTCCTGAAATCAATATGTACTGTAGATATACGGAGCGTAGAAACTGCACAATGCTTCTCCATGTTTGCTTGTGACTCTGAGGACAGGCCGATGGTTTGTAGATAATCAGAAGGTCACAAACCGTTCAGCGCTTTATAAACCGTCAGCGGGGAGGTGGTGTAAAGATCTCAGAACTGGACTGATGTGATCAACAACATATCCAAACACATTCCTCTTACACTTGAAAGTGAATAATTAAGAGTTAAGAAATGATCCGTTACTGTCACTGACTCAATCGAGGAAAGGTCAAAGGTCAATGGTCAGGGGAAATCATCCGACAGCACAGATTTGAACATTAATTTGACTTTTTTTGAGTCAGACTTCGACAATTAAAATAATTTAAAATCTGGATGAGACTGTTATTCATTCCCACATTTTGAAGTTGTCCTGCTGGGATCCTGTTTAGGTTGCAAATCAGGAACATACCAGAGATCGTCTTTTTAGCAACAAGTCCTGTACAGTTCAAAGTGTCGTACCCGGTGGATGTAGAGGAGCTCGAGTGGAGAAAGAGTTAAAAACACCTGATAAGATTATTACTGGTGTGTGTGTGTGTGTAAACATGACTGAGCTGAAAAAAGAAACACCCGAGGTAGATGGATGGATTTTTTTGGGGCTTTTTGCCTTCATTGATAGGACAGTGGATAGAGAGTGGATGATGCGGAGAAAGAGCCACAGGACCGACTTGAACCCGGGCCGCCCCGCTTGGACGACTAAAGCCTCCGTACATGTGGCGCGACCTAACCACTCTGCGCGCCGTATAACGTCTTTCTGAAGGAGAAAATAACCTTTTATTTAAAAACACAGAAAGATGTATTTATTGAAAACTGGGCAAAATCGATCACACATTTGTCTACTCTCAGATTGACTTTTATTATAATTCAGATTTTAAATCATTTTTATTGTTGAAGTCTGAATCAAAAGAAGTCAAATTAACAAAATTTGTGCTGTTGGATGATTTCCCCTGACCCTTGACCTTTGACCTTTCCTCGATGGAGTCAGTGACAGTAACATCATTTCTTAACTCTTAATTATTCACTTCTACTTGTAAGAGGAATGTGTTTAGATTTTGTCAAGTGCCGCCAAGTGTGTGAGGTCATTATGTTCATGTTTCCTCATGTATGAAGTTGAATCACATTTTACGCACTTATTTTTAATTTTACAGACTTTATTAATCCCTGAGAGAAATCTGGTTTACACTCCGTTATTTTAGAGACCTGCTCCTCACACTTCTTTGACCTGTGGACATGCAGTAGTGGAGAGATGTCAGAGTGGGGCTGCTACACACTGACATGAGCACACCAGAGCGGTTGGGGGTTCGATGCCGTGCTCAAGGGCACCTCGGCAGCACTGGAGAAGTGACCTACCAGACCAATTTCCACATTTTGATTCACACCGGGACTTGAACCGGCGACCCCTCCGGTTCCCAACACAAGTCCCCACAGACCGAATACAACCGCCCCACATGTTTCTGTCAGTATTCATGAATCAATCAATCAAATATATCGCACATACAGAATTCTAGTAAAAAAAAACAAATAGAGGAATCTATATCTAAAAAGGTGAAACAGACGGAGAAAGTAAATATTCATATCTTCTCTTTATGGACTCGTCATCTTGAACTATTATTATTGATGTTTACTTCCCCGTGAGCAGCAAATAAAACCCTCAATAAATCATTTAAAACACACTCAGTGTATTCATCAACACATACACCTCATCACATGAAGCATCTTCATCTCCTTATAAACTCGATAGATTGATTAATCGTTGGCGGTAACCTCCGTACAGCGGCTTCACTAATCTGGTCAAATTTATAAAAATATATTAATTTCAATAATGTACGTACAAATATCTTTACATCGAACATGCATATTAAATTGTGGGAATTAAACAACGCTGGATTTTCAAAATAAATGTACACTAACATGCAGGAAGCTACGGAAAAAACAGCTTTTATTTTACGACTGTAAATGTAAAAATCCTGTTCAGACTTTAGAAGTAGCTCGTGTGATCTTGTCTAATGCTAAAATCTGGGCTGAATTTATTTTAAATTGTTGGTTAAAAATGAAAACATTTATCACGTTTATTTAGCTCTGTTAGGTCGAGTTCATTGGATGCTGTGCTGTTTTATCAAAGCTTTTATTACCAGCTTATAAACCAGAAATCAGAGCTTCACATGAGCAGAATTATTATTTATAATATGAGAACAAACTTGTGTTTAATTCATTCTTCAGTTTAATGTTCTGTAAAGTGCAGAGCTCAGAAGACGCTAAATGAAGCTGCTTTAAATCAGATCAATGCAGTGAACTGATGCTAATATTTGGAGTTTTATGAGGGGGGGGTGTTCTTATGATCATGAGTGTCAAACAACGCTGGATTTTCAAAATAAATGTACACTAACATACAGGAAGCTACAGAAAAATGCAGCTTTGATTTTATGAATAAAAATGTACAAATCATGACTAAAAAAGTAGCTTCATTAATCTCATATTTTAAAATCTTAAAAAAGCATTTTTCCAAAAACAAATCTGTAAAATAACCCTCCATCATTTTGCAGTTTCAGATTTAAAAATCTTGATTTTTGCAGGACTTTAATGCATTGTGATTTTATTTTGCAAAAAAAAGAAAGACACCGGGCTCTGCAGAACATGATCAGATCTGCTTCTCTTCATCTTACCACTCTACACATTGAGTTTATTTAACACGTGCGATTATCTCCTGCTTTAAATTAATGTTTTATTTAGAGATGATGAACCAGTAATCCCAGATTCTTCACCTTGTGTGTGTGTGTGTGTGTGTGTGTGTGTGTGTGTGTGTGTGTGTGAGGAATCACGTTTTTATGGGTAAAAACACAGAGCCGAGGAGGAAATTATTAACGTACACACCTCCCAAATTTAAAGCCCCCGCATTGTTGATCGGCCTCAACAATATAAGTTTAAAAAAAGACACGACACGTGGCTCACATAACACTTGAAACCGGCGTCTGAGATGTCATTTACATACATTAGCATATAAAGTAATTGGCACAGATGCCAGCGAAGCAGCCGCAAACACATTAATTGTCATCGAGCGGTCGTGGTGACAGAGTTAAAAATGAGCCGCTTTTAAGGCTCCAATTATCAGAGAATATCCAAAGTAACCTTTTTTCATCACGCACACACACACACACACACACACACACACACACACACACACAGTATCAGCATCCTAAATGTATAAATATTGTAAATAGCTGTCTGTCGTCTTTCATGTGGAGCCTTTGAATCGAGGCCGCGCCGCGTCCCGCTCTGAAAACGAGCACATGTGCCTTTGTTTTAACGACGACAACAAACGGTGAATTCTCTCTCTCACACACACACACACACACACACACACACACTCCTTCACTTTCACACACACACACACACACCCACACACTCATTGTGCGAATGCGTAATGAATTTTCACACATAGAAGTAAGAATGCCTCTGCTGGGGATCCATATGCTGTTTTTCCTCTCTACTCTGATTTTTTTATAAACGCTGTGCGAGCGGGTGTGTGTGTTTGTGTGTGTGCAGGTATTGTTCTGCTGTGTGTATAAATGTTCAAATTGATCACACTGAACCTGCACACGTCGACTTAAACCGTCTCCTTCCCTCTTCTTTTTAACTCAAACTTTGCCATCGACAATAGAGAAGAAAACGCGCCTCCTCCCGGTGTAAGCGCCGACCCCTCTGATGACCCTGCTGACCCCTCAGAGCGCGTTTGTGTGTCCGTCCTGAGTGAGGTGAACGCACTGCAGCCGCCTCTCTTTTCTGTTAATAATAATAACATAATGTTTTTGTCGTTGCTGCGTTTTACGAGCTTCTCTTTCGGGGATGCAGAGCGAACAAAATGAGCGACTTTAAGCCTGCAGCACCTCAGAGAGCTTTAAACGCTCGCTCTGCAGCCGCCGTGCAGCCATCTTAACTGAGACTGAGACGACAGAGAGAGCGAGGTGGGTGGGGGTGGGGGGGGGAAATCAGATCACAACCTCCCAAATGTGTTGTTGTTGAAATGAAGGTTCAAGATCGAACACAGATGCAGAAACACGGGCTGACATATCTGACAAGCAGGGAATTTCACGGCAAGGTTGTGGTTCTGGATTTTTCAGTGTCACAAAATCTGCACAATCTTTAATGAAAATGATTTAAACGCACAAGTCTTATATTCCCTACAAGTGCCCTTCCTTTCCTGAAGCTGTGCTCCCCTGCTCATATCGGAACGTGTGGATATTGTGACTCTGGTTGTGTTCTGCTGCCATCTTGTTGTCTGACTGGATCACTGATTTTCTTTGATTTGCAAGATATCTCTTTGCAAACTCATGGTGACCCCAGACGTCCAAAACACATCCAGCTTTTTGCTATTTTTAAAAAAATCATGTGATATATTTTTCTACTGTGTTGCAGTCAATATTCTTTTGAGAACACATCAAGGTTATTTTCTGTGTCCATATTATTGTGCACAGAGGCAGAAAATCCAGGATGAGATCTGTGCACAAAGTGAGGATTTTATTCTCCTCAGTGTACGATGTGTACAACGAGGTGAGGGTGCAGTGACAAGGCTCGAAGTTCATCAAGTTGGACAATAAAAATGTATTTAAAGAGGTTTTTTTGTGTGGAAACATGGCGAGTACAACGGTCAGAAATATGCTCAGCTTGGTGCAAACTGTACCGAGTTTAGAAAGTGATAACAATTTATTAAAGATGAACTCTTAAAGTAGCAGTAGCAAGTTCATCAGCCTCTTTAACCCTTCATTCAACACAACCTATGAGTGAGTGTCTGAATACGGGCTAACTGATCGTTGTATTGAAAAGATGTTGTAGAAGAAATGCTCAGGAGGCACAAATCGAAGTGACGGATATATTAACCAAAAATGCAACACTTCACAAACTGGAGGCTCCACTCTGTGTCTGATTCGGCTCAGGTGGCCTCACTCTGCTGGCTGCAGTTTTGCTGCATTCATGTGGTGTTGGACACATTGGAAAACAAGTTTCTGAGTTCTACAGTGTACATGAACACTTGCTCAAGTCGAAAGCAACAACTCAGAAACTCGGGGGGCGATTAAGGTGCCCGACTTGACGACTTGACGTCATGATCGTCATCACAAGGGGGGCAAAAGAGGTTTTGTTAATGTTAAGATACTTAAAAAGCTGCACGTCAACTTTGTTGTTGTTGTTGTTGTTCCAGCATTCAGACTTTCTTAACTGAAAGCACGTGAACACAGTCCAGTTAGCAACCTATCATCAGCACTAGTTTGGTCTGCCACGTCTGCCAGTGACAAGTGACAGCGTTGCACGATGACGACGCACGGAGGAGAAACCGGCACACAGCGTGACGTTATAATCCCATCGACACAGAAACACCTTGAACAGAGTTTCTGAACATCTTCACCCTGCAAGGAGTTTTACTAAAAGGTGCGTTTTCAGAGACCTTGCATACGAAAGACCCAAACACAGAAAAAGCTACCTTTTAAAAAATACCCGCCTACGTGTGGACGAGCCCTGCGTGTAGGAATGTGAGGGCAGGCGTTACGATACGATACACTTTATTGGCCGCTTGAGGAAATTTGTCTTGGATTCAAAGTGCTGCAAACATTCAGCCGCCTCCACAGTAGAATCAATAAATAAGAACAACAGAAACAAATATTATCACACAGAGAGGCAGCGGTTTGAGCGTTAGCTCTCAGAGATTTCTATCAGCCCTGAGTGCCACACGCACGCACGCACACACACACACGCACGCACACACGCACGCACACACGCACAACATTACGGTGTCGATGTGTCAGAAAATAGAGAATCTGCAGAAAGACGTGATCGAATGGGGACAGAAAGGAGTTCCCCCTGGCACCGAGTCGGGAAACAAGAGTTTGTTTGGATTTCTGGCACTGGCAGAAGGTGCTGAAGTGTGTGTGTGTGTGTGTGTGTGTGTGTGTGTGTGTGTGTGTGTGTGTGTGTGTGTGTGTGTGTGTGTGTGTCATATCGAGGTTGTATTCTGCACTGATGTTGCAGAAGCAGCCATTGAAACTGTTCACACACACACGGATCATTTTTGTTCATGCATGAGCACCTTAGCATTTCTACACTCATGCACGTGTGTGTGTGTGTTTGTGTGTGTGTGTTTTGGAGTGTGTACATGTGTGTTTGTGTGTGTGTGCTTCCATGTGTGTTTATATTCCTTAATGACTTTCTAATTCAGGGCCAGCAGGAACCTGCCTTTATCTCTATTAGTTTAGTATCCGAGCAAACAAAGAGAGTCTGTGTGTGTGGCAGCGAGCCAGAGGAAGACTCAGCCGGAAAAGCACTTGTCCATCTGCGTCTCCTCCTCCTCCTCCTCCTCCTCCTCCTCCTCCTCTCTGGGTGTGAAACGCTCCCTCCTCTCTGTCGCTAAAATAAAAAAACATCTTGATTCGAGGCTCAATTCGTGTGCGTGAGTCACTAAATTTGTTAAAAGTCTGGCACTTCAGATCTATGTAGGTAAAAAAAAAGACCTGCAGGTTTGATTTTTTTTCATATTCAAATGTAAAGACGCTGAAATATTTTTTAAATGATGTCAAATATTTTGAGAAGAACAGGAAAAAATCTGGAAACTGCATGATAAATAAAATCTTATGTCATTATGGTAACAAAGCTAGTACTAACTATACAAGCTATTAAAACAACATCAAAGTGTATGCAGTCCAATACTTTATTTTACTGAGTCATAGAGGCTTTTTGATTGTAACAATGAAAAAAATCACCGCCGAGTAAAAAGGTAAAAGTCCGCAGAGCAGAGAGACTGACGGGAAATGAGTTCAGCGGCGGAGGAGAGGAAGATGAATGTGATTTTGAAGACTTTGGTCTTTATTGTCCCCATGGGGAAAGTCCTTTTCACAGCCATGTGTCTGTCCAACAGACAACAACAACCTCAGATCAGACACACACACAAACACATGATTGATTAAAGGCTTTTGCAGAGAAGGAAAAGAAACAAAAACATCTGGAATCTCTAATAGAGATATCCCTCCCCATGAATAAAGGTCAATCAGAGGAACAAATCATAAAACCAGGTTTCCCCTGTTGAACTCTTGTTCACTAACCTCACAATGATTCACTGAAGAACATTTTAAAAAACACATCGATCACATTTTAAACATGATCAAATTAGTGAATTTCAGTCCAAGGGGTTTCCCACCAGGACACGGAGAGACACTGAGATAAGTACGATATGTGACACATTACCAATGAAATACTCTCTATATATTTATTTATTTAAAACTCTTTTTGAATAGGCTAATAAATAATTGACTGTCCTAGTTACAAACAAAGTTAAAGGCAGTCTGAACTGAAAGTCCGAGGCAAAAATCTTTATTAACGGGAATGTGTCGACGCGTTTCGACTCTACCGAGACAACTTTTTTTCTTTTTGTTGCACCCTTTTTTGTTCATTTGTAAAAAAAAAACACTTTACTTCAAATTAATGGAATCAACAAACATATATCCATAAATGCTTAAACATTTATTCATACACACATGAACAAACTTACATAAATGTATACACACACACTCATATGACCGCCCTTCACAACTAAAAAAAAAAAATCCTGTTCTTCGTAGTTTGTGTGTGTGTGTTCATCTCGTCAGCTTCATCACGCTGTAACTCACGATATAACCACTGTGAGGGTTTATTAAAAAAAACGTGTTTCCTTCCTAGAGGGGCGTGTCTAGAGGGGCGGTCTCACATGACACAGACCTCTCACATGTCATTCATGCACAGAGAGCTTGAGTGCATTAAAAGAAATCCATTAAAAAAAAATCTTTGTGAACTCAAGTTCTTCTGCATGCTGCTGTCACTTAAAGACACTTAAAGACGTTTCATCTAAATGACCAACAGGGTACTCCGTGCACAGCCAACCTACATTCTCAGGTGCCGCTCGGTTGCAGAGACGTTGCACTGACAATCATTTTGCTGTAACTTTGAGTGAGTAAACAAAGCATTTCGCCTGTAGCTTCCTCAGGTGTGCCATCACCACTGACGACGGGCCACTGATGTAACTGAAAGAGTGGAGTATTTGCAGATTGTTTCAATCCAGCACAAAAAATGATCCAACAGGGAAACTTGTGTGATTTGAACACGGCTTAAACTTGCCTAATGTCTGGTCTGAACACAGCTTTAGGGTCGCTCTCTAGCTGAGCTGACTGTGTGTGACACTTTGTTTTACAGGTGCTTCTTTTAGAGTGTTTGTGTTAAAGAAAACACGTCGCATAATCAAAAAACTCAACCGTGGGAACTAAAGCAAAAGCCACTCCTGAGGGGGTTTGATGTGCAGAGAGAAAAAGTTTGACGTGCTTCAGTCCAGCACTGTACCTGTGGGTGTGTTTGTGATTGTGTTGTGTGGAGTATATGAGCAGCAGAATTAGTGTGTGTGTGTGTGTGTGTGTGTCTGTGTCTTTTGACCCCTTTGGCTCGGCTGTAAGGCGTCGTTGGCATCCCTGTTTCTCTGCCTCCAGAAGGCAGTGGCTGTGACCCCTCCACCTCTAACACATAAACACACACACACACACAAACACACACAAAATAACACACACATACATACACACAAACCAAAAGACAAACCTCTCCCACCAGCAGAAGGTTGTGTTGCTGTTCTCCACATGCCCACCTCTCACCCATCCAGGCCCCCCCCCCCCCCCCCCACATCCTCCCCCTCCTCCTCCTCACCTACCCCCGGTGTTGGCAGAGGCATCCATGTGTGTGTGTGTGTTTGTGTGTGTGTCAGGCGGGCTGCTGCGTGGTGAGCGTGCCCTCTGTCATTCACGCAGAGCAGCCCTGTCCAACTGTCACTTCCTGACAGGCCGATAATCAATCTCTTTATTAACTGCTCTGCTGCAGACCGCCGCCACCGAGGGAGGAGGGAGGAGGGAGGAGAGAGGGAGGAGAGAGGAGGAGGTGAAAACAGAGGAAGGAGGGAGGGAGTAGAAGGAGTATGCTGCTGCAGCTAAGAAAGTTTGGAAAAATGTTCATTTTAAGACAGCTGGAGAAATATCTGTAATGGAAGGAAATATGAAAATAATGTGGTGATGCGTTAGGTTAAAGGCATTACTCACAGTTATTTTCAGAGGATATACTTGATTTCTATTACATTTAGGTGTGAATATAAAGCCTTTAAGATCGTTTTAATACGTGTTAGTTAACAGAATAAAGACTTTTAATAAACAGGTTAATAATGTTGGTAAGATGTTTCTTATATAAATGCATTAAAAAATAATATAAAGAGTTGAACAAACCAATAAAATAATTAAAAACACAATATTTACAAAAAGACCTGTCGCCCCTTTGCAGCTGTTTTTCCAACGTTCTGTCTTCAGAGTGGGTTTAACTAGTTCTGAAGTTAAAGTGATTTAATGGAACTGACAGATGAAGTTAACAGTCTTGTTGAGGTCATCACATCATTACTGTGACCTGTTATCGATGTTAATGTTATTTATAGAGGGATATGTGTCAGGGTGTTTCTTTGATTGACAGGTGTGTCAGTGATGGTGACGCCTGTTCCTCACACCTCACCTCCCCTCATGCTGCTTCCTCTTTACGTTTTAATAAACAATAACCCGATATAGTCAGATTTACAGCTTTCTACATCGTTTTGTTTCCTGTTTTCTTAAAAAGTTGAAGCAGAGGGTGATGGTAGAAGATTAAGAAGCGCTTCTGTCCCGACCTGCTGCTGCTGCTGTTTGGGTTTTTTGGGAGATGCTGGTCTTTCCTGACAGCATCACACCGTTACCGCGGCGATAATTTATGAGGCGGGAAAGTAAATTAGTGATTCTGGCGACCAGCAGCAAGCCAGGAGTCAGCACGCCACCCGTCTTCTGCTCTCTGATTTTATGCCACACTTATTTCTCCTCTCACTCCTTTTCCTCTTTTCATCATTCAACCATGAGGCCTGAAACTTTATTTATGCACGAGCACACATGACAACACCTGGCCCAGCTGGTCGACGTGTGTGACCCCACCTGTACGGGTATATTCTTTCAAAAAGAACGCCTTAGAGTTGGAAGTTTTCTGCCACTGCCGTTAAGGAATTCCTGTTGTTAATAAATATCTGTTAGTGTGTGTTTCATTAAGCGGCTGTGTTTGTGTTTTAAAATACAGGACGAGTTTCTGACAGACACTCAGAAGAGGCTTCAGTCAGAGATCGTCCAGCGCTGCATCGCCAACGCCGACCGCTCCAATATCAACATGGAGACCTCTGAGAGTTTACCTGCTGAGGCTGAGGGGACAACACGACTACAGACTGAGACTACACACAGATAAACACACACGCACGCACGCACGCACGCACGCACGCACGCACGCACGCACGCACGCACGCACACACACACACACACACACACACACACACACACACACACACACACACACACACACACACACACACACACACACACACACACACACACACACACACACACACACACACACACACACACACACAAACACACACACACAAGATTCAGAGCTCGTACAAAACCTCTCCAGGACTCAGTTACACTCTCTCTCTGTGTACAAACAAATCTATATATTTAACAATTCTATCTCAATTCTTGATATCAAACATACAAAAGGGCGGGTTCGGACTTTTAGGTTTCATGTTGAATTGAATCTGTTTTTACTTTCTGCATCCTCACCTGGCACAGGTCACTCAGCGTTAAGAATCCCAGCAAAATGAGTGGTAAAGATTGCAGGTTGGTCCCTCTGTGACGGAACATATCAGAGTCATCTTCTGTCAGTTGCTGCTCTTAGGCTGCAGATTCAGCCTGGCAGCCTGCAGGACACAGAGACTGAGGAACTCATTGGTCCCTGCTGCCATCGCCTTTTTCAACGATTAAGTCTGTCTCTTTTGTTCATTTGTTGTTTTTATCTGTTGTATTTATTTATTGTCCACTGGACTTTTCACTTCTTAGTGTCCGTCTTATGTTGTACGCTGATTGCTGGCTGCATGTTTGTATGTTACTCTCAGAGGGACAATAAAGACAACCTTGAACCTTGACGGTTTCTCTGAGTGCATGTAAACAACACATCCCGTATGTGATCAACAACAGGATAAGGCTCATAACCGAGATACTCAAGTCCATGTAGACACTCAGTCAGTGTACCTGCAGAGTGTGTGCACTGAGCTGTTTGAAGACGCAGCTTCAAGCTAAAGTTGTGAGCGGCTAAAGTCGATCTGTGAGCCGTGATCTGCTCCGCTGGATGTGGCAAAATCAGTTTCATCACCTCCCTCCCACCTGCACATCACCTGTGATAGATCCAGTGATTGACAGATGAGATTAGACGAGTGGATTCAACAGGGGAGATCTCTACTTTCCTCTGTGGTACACCCTGCAACATAACACACACACACACACACACACACACACACACACACACACACACACACACACACACACACACACACACACACACACACACACACACACACACACACACACACACACACACACACACACACACACACACACACACACACACACACACACACACAGTTAGTATTGCCCCAGGGCCAGAATGCGATGTTAGTGATTCGCCCTCAAACCTCACCTGATGTTTCAACTCCTCGTCTTCCTCCTCCATCATCACCCGTGTGGGCATGGCGGCCTCCCAACCTCCCTCTCCTCTAGCCAGAGTGGCCCCAGGACTCATTTTCAAGCCCAAAACCCTCTTCATAACCCCCCCCCCCCCTTTTTTTTCCGCCCGGTAGCAGGCCAGTCTGAACCAGGTCCAGTCCTGATGGCAGAGGAAGAGGAGGCAGATGCTGGGGCAGTGGGAGCAGGGCAACGGCGGCCATGACGGGAGATGAGAGGGACTACTTTATCTTCGTTAGGGAGGAGTGAGGGCAAGGCATGAAGAACACACACCAACACACACAACACAAAACTGAGGAAAAACTTAGGACAAAGGAACAGAAAGCTGCCACAATTGTTTTTCCAGACACACATTTTCGACCCACTGAAAAAGGCTCTGCGACCCACTTTAGAGTCCTGGCCCCTCCAGTTGAGAACCACTGGTTTAATGTACCCTTAAGAGTCAGCTTTAAACCTTCTGTAGCTGCTGTTTCAAGGTACCCTTAGGCCCTAAGGCGACAAATTCGGCAGAAAAACGAAAATCTTTAGTTGCGTTCTGGTTGTTTGTTTATATGACAACAGCATTTTGGTGGCCTGAAATGCAAAGTTTGGAAAGCCGGTTCCAGAGTGCAAACTCTTGAAAATGACACTGTCTCCGTCTTCATTTCAATGGGCAAGATGCACTTCCTCTGAAACTGAAACATTTTGCACATGGGCATTACGGTTCCAGTCAACAGCCATAAGCAAGCAGGTGAACAACAACAACAACAACAATGGCGGACTTACCAACGCTTCTCCAGCAAAAGGTAGATTTCATGCATCATCACTTGGATCAGCGGAGACGCATTACTTCTATACCCCCAAATACTGAATCTGCCTCTAAGGGCAGCCAACAGGCGATCAGCCGCCTTTTAGACCTCAACACTCTAGGATGGGTACGTGTGCATGAGTGTGTAAAGTCCCACCGCACAACTACACTGTCCCGGCATGTGTACCACAGTGTTTGAAGTTGTTTTTGGGGATCTGTGTGCACGCCGATTTTCAAAATGTTAACTTGGAACTTTTTGAAAACACAAACCAAAATTGGTTCTATTTTCAGTGGATTGTTTTTATGCAAACATGGCCTTAGTGTCTGTTCAAGCTATTCTCAGTGCTTGTGTCAGCTCATATGCTTCTTTCATATTAGCCTCCTTATGTTTTAAGTAGGGCTGGGCAACGATTAAAAGTTTTAATCGCGTTAATCGCATGAGTTCCTGTGATTAATCGCGATTAATCGCATTGTTATACGCAAAATCCAATAATGAATTCAAAAGTAGTGTATAGCGCACTTTTATTGTAAATGTACTTCTCAACTTAAACAATGTAATCAAAGCAAATAAATACAAAACTAAAGCTTATTGCATTGGTTGCAGTCTGGACGCAGAGTGGTGTGGGTCTCCTCTCTGACTGCAGCTGGGTCTGCTGCGCGAGGCTACACTGACAGCCTGTGAGTGCTTTTGGAAGGGGGAGGGGCTCACGGCAGCACCCGCTGCTCGTTGAGGACAGTAACTGCAGAGCAATACGTGCTTTCACGTCAGTTTCTTACACCAAAAAAGTCTCCAATAACACCAGAAAAAGTCACTAGATTTGTCGCTCGTAGCTGTTGACAAAAAAAAGTCGCCAAGGGGGTTTGGAAAGTCGCCAGATTTAGCGAGAAAGTCGCCAAGTTGGCAACACTGTTTCCTCTTTCCTGTGAGCGCCGCAGCAGTCATGCGCAGCAGTAAGCAATCGCATCGCTCACGATGGAATTTTACAAAATAAAAGCCAGTGAGCAACAGACTTTCACAATAAGAAATTAAATAATAAAAACTGCGTTAATGCGAGATGAAATAATTGTCGGCGATAATTAATTAATGAGTTAATGTGAAAATAACGCATTAACGTGCCCAGCCCTAGTTTTAAGGAACCCCATAGTGACAGTTTTAAGGAACCCTTTAGCTTGTGTTTTTCTTGATCTTCTAACACATCGCTCACTGGTCTCTTTGGTTCATATTCAGGCACAACAACTCCGAAGTTAACTTTAGAAAACACGTCACGGTGAAGGCTAAAAGAATAACTCAACTCTGAGTGGAAATTGAGCCAAAAACGATGTAACAATAACTTTGCATGAATTACAGCCTCTTCTGTACAGGTATGCACACAGTTTGTTGTCCCCTCCTTCGTCTCTCGGGGCGATGAAGAGGTGACGCGTTCCTAGGCTCAGGTGGAAGCGACAGGTCGGCGTGATTGTAATCACTCATCGCTCGCTGACATCACGGCTGAGCAATTAGGCAGGACAGTCGTGTTCTTTACTAATGAACAATGGTTCAACGAAGCCTCCTTCAAAGCTCTCATCCATCACACACACACACACACACACACACACACACACACACACACACACACACACACACAGTCCTGCTGCTGTTGGAGGTGTTTCTTGGTTTGATGAGTTTCTGGCCGACTCTCTGCCTCCCCGCTGAACGTGTGGCTGCTCCTCCTCCTCCTCCTCTTCATCTTTCCCCCTTGTCAACACAATCCCTCCATCCATCCGTCCTGAGGCGGGGGCCCGGCGGGGGCCGTCCGCCACTCGCAGCGTCCTCTGGGTGCTCTCTGCGTCTCCTCTGGTTCCCCTCCCACTGCACACACACTCATACACGTTTGTCTTTGGACACCTGTGAGGTCCTCTGATTTATTACTGCAGCTCGCTGTGTGAGTTATCAGCTTTACCTTTAGAAGTCTCACGTTTCAGACTATGAACTACAGAAGTATTCAGTCTCAACACATCTGTTTGTTTGTCGAAGTGACGACACTGCCTATAACATTCATTCATTGAGCTTTACAAAGATACCAGACTCCACTGAAAAAAACACTAATTTTAACTTGTAGACTGGTGGTGTAGCCTGTCCCGTTCTGTCAGAGGTTTTGTTTTCTCGAGTGTTGTAATAATTTGTAGAATCTCAACTAAGCATTAAAAACCACTACAGTTAAACAATAACACAAAGAAAATATCTGCAGCACCTGTCAGCAACTACCGCAACATGTGAGGTAAAAATACAGTTTTTGTTAATGGAATCTGGTGGCTTTGAAGAGAGTGACGTAACTGTTTCAAATCTTCCTCTTTAACGAAAACGTCTCTCTCTACAGGGATCCTTTCTGAAATGTTGTCAGACTCAAACAATTTGAGCCTGTCGGTGACAAAAAGAGAACATTTAGAGGACGCACTTTGATCCATTACAGCCTGTTTCACTGCTGCAGGCTGAAGAAATCTACTGGAGACATTCAAAACTTTTTAAAACTACAAGTCATTTAGACTTCATCAACATGTGAAAATGAGGCTAAGGTTCAACCTTTGACTCACTACATGGGATCAGACAAGTTATTTTTATGCCAGATGCCACACAAGCTGAGAACCTGCCTGAGAATTATCAAATTTTCTTCAGTAGAATGAATCCACTGATAATTGTCTTAATCTACAGGTGCACTTGAAAAAGAGCTGCTCCAAAAAAAAATGAAGCACACCTTAAGAAATATTTCAACATGATGTAAGCAAGTTCATTTTGAAAAATCAGTAGGTACAGTTACAGCAAAACTTTTAGGTAAAAGTCAGGGTAAAATATTCAGCCATTTGCACTCAAACAGTCTGCTAGTCCCAAAATTTCCAGGAAATTTCCAGGAAATTTGTGGGTTCAGTTTAACATACAAAAGTCAAAAGGCTTTCTGTACCATTTATGGAGCAAATAGCTGACAAATGATTTCAATAAGAAATAGAAAAACATGACGGTCCAAAACAGTATCAGAACCGTGCTCATCCTCTGTCCAACCATATATAAGCAATAGGGATGAAATGATTTAACTTCGGTATCGGCCGATATCAGACATTGTCCCATCGACGAGTAATGTGGCATGAAACGATGTCAGCATCTATGTTTAAAGACGTCATTTAAAACAAATCGGTATAGGCAATCAGCTAAATGTTTATTTGTCGGTATCAGCCCTTTTCTGTCCCACACAACCCAGAGATGCTGGTTGCAGACACAGAGACCCACGGTGTGTTAATCTGAGCACAGCCTGCTGCATGTGCGTGTGGATGAGTCTGTGTTCAGGTGAGGCTGTCAAACAGCCATACCTTCACTCTGTCCTAATAACCGTCCCTTTCTCCTCTTAAAGAAAAGCTGCTCCTCACCTTGACACCCGCCTCGGCGGCGTTTTGATAAATTTACATTAAAAGAGGTTTGGCGTCTGGTGCCAGAATCTGCCTTTAATCAATGAGAGCGTTTGTGTGTGTACCTCCGGAGAGCGAGGCGAGTCGAAGATAAATATTGGCAGAAAAGAAAAATGTGTCGTCCCTCTCGATCGAGGGGGGAACGTAATGATATTCAAAAGGAGACCCCCCGCCGAGATGCAAGGCAAACTGTTCCTAAGCAACAAAACACATTCTCCCTCTCTCTCAGAGCGCACGGACAGGCTGTGTGTGTGTGTGTGTGTGTGTGTGTGTGTGTGTGTGTGTGTGTGTGTGTGTGTGTGTGTGTGTGTGTGTATCCCTTGACGACTCATTGCAGCAGTTTGATGTGTCTGTCTCCCAAAAATGTGTTTGTCTATTAGTTTGTAGTTTAAAGTCTGTGTAAGTGTGTTTGACTCAGTCTGTGTGTGAGCATGCATGTAGTGTGTGTATGTGTGTGTGTGTGTGTGTGTGTGTGTGTGTGTGTGTGTGTGATCCCTCTGTGGATTAGGGGAGTTAGGGAACAGTGACCAGCATCAGTGAGTGTGGATTCAGTCCAGATACCTCCTCGCTCTCTCTCACACACTCGGCTTTAAGCGGCTCAGGGTTTCTATTAAATACGATGCAGGAACATATATCACATAAAGCACAGGTTAAAGGTTCTCGCTGCATGTGATCTGTTGCTGCTGCAGAATACTCTCTGCATTGAATCGTGGAAGAACAATCATAAATAATGGCACAAAAAGAACCTATTCTACACGACAGTTCCTCTGTTACTGAGTTCATTTCAGGAGAAAAGTTGCAGAAAATAACGCTGGAGTTAAAAAATAAGCATTTAATCAAAGACACTATAAAACATTTTTAAAGAGTAATGCTGCCTTCAGGTGCTCCTCTGACAACATCCTTCTTCCCGGTCGTGGAGTCCTAACGACAACATACTCGCATTCAAGTGCTCTGTTCAGAAAAAAAGCAACAATCATGGACGCTAGAGGGTTGTTATGTCATGGCTGATGTTTAATTACCAAAGACAAGCAGCACTGGACATTGCTTCTCACAGATTTGATGCTCACAGTGTGTTGATTCTCAGACTTGAAAAAAATTCCTCCAGGCTCATAAAAAACATTGAACTACAGTTTCCACAGTGTAGCGCCCCCTTGTGGCCTGTATGTGTAAAACTGGCTGGGTGTCATTAAGTGGGTTCATTTTGTCAGGCCGTGCACATTAAGTGATGATTAAAGCCATTAAAGTTGTTTATTAACTAATAAGAAGTGTTTGTCTGCTGATATGTGCCACTGCTCTGTCCCTCTTTCTCTATGTGAGTTTAAAAAAAAACCTTTGACGACAGCTCAGGGTCGACTCCACCAGCAGTTCCCCATCATGATTAAAAAGAAAAAAAGAGCAGAACCTTCAGAGGCTCAAACATTCACCTTTGATTGAATTTTAATTAATTTAAATCTGGATAAAGTTCAGGGATTCTGTTGTAAATCCTAAACAATCAGAATAATTCCTTCAGGGTTAATGTTTTAAAAAACCGAAACCTCCTGCTGAGATCGAGGCTTGTTCCTCGGCTTCTGTTACATGATCTCAGACTGCCACCTAGTGGTGAAACACTGACAGTCAGACTGTTTCTGGAAATGTCAGCAAACCAGACTGATGCAAACATCAGAACCAGGGAGCAGTTCTGCTCAAGTCAAGGGGTCAAAGGTCATTTTACAGTAATCCTTCCTCAAAGTGTTGGCTGCTAAAATAGAAAGTTTTTTTTTTTTAAAGAGCAGAGTGATTAAGGTTAACTCAGGACCCGTGTACGTCCTGAATACAGAAGGGTTGGTTTGAATTGATTCAGAGTGATGTTTTGTTGTTAAATTTCAGTTCTGTGTACATTACATTCAGACACATTTACATTTACAGCCGTGCATGTTTTCTTATGGAGATGTTTTGCATTTAAAACTAACAAGTGTGTCCAGGTTTTTTAGACGCATGTATTTTTGTTTTTTCTGTTATCAGTCTGCAGAAACTTAAAATCTCAACATTCATCTAAATATCATTTCAAATCAAAGCTGCAGTTTGACTCTCTAATAGATCATTTTATCGTCATGCAGTTGGACCGTAAAAGTCAATTCCCCGGAGCAGTGGCTACAAAATAAAACAATGTCAATCTCAAGACCCATCTCGAGACCATCTTTTGAAGGTCTCTGTCTCGTCTCAGAATCAGAAGCATTTTTACTCTGCCTTGTCTCGCCCTCAGACTGGGCACACTCCAGATTTTAAATCAAGGCTGGTCAAGACCACCACTGACAGACTATTTCTCCACGTCATAACTGTGATTAGAAGGAAAACTCCTCTTTCTAAAAGAACAAATAACTTAAATTAATTTGTAGTTTGAATGATCAATTATCAATTATCCCTCGTTACAGCTGCAACCTTCCCGGTGTTACTGTCTAAGTGAGTGACACGCCCCCTAAACACATGATGATGATTTTTCATATGGTCTTGGTCTTGTCTCGGTCTCGATCCCTAAGTGGCTCGGACCTTGACTGTAAACTATTGTAGTTCCTAGAACCTTAATTAGAAGCACCATATTAGCTCCTGCTTCAGAGTAGATACTCATCCAGCACCATGGTGGTGCGAATGCAGACAGAAATAAGTCCCCATGGTGTGTACTTCTCAGGGAACTCCCTAGTGGATAGTTCCTCGTCAAAAAGTCCCCAGAACGGTTTGGTCTGAAAACCCCTTTTGATTGGACCGCTGACAATTGATAGACATCAGCACCTGACTCAGAAATATCTAAAGATTAATATATATTTATATCCATAAATAATATTTAGAATTTTGTGCATAATGATTGTACCTGTTCCCAGAAGGACTGAGTGACTTATCATCATTGATGCACAGAAGAAGTGCTGCTATCACACCAACTACTTTATAATTCATTATTAGGAGTGAAGAGTCTGCCCCCCGCTGGTCATTCAGAGCATTACAGAACTTTAAACAGGACAGAACCACAGGTCCACACACGCTGATGATCCACAGCATCAAAATGTCTTCAGTAAATCTGTCAGTTAATGTGAGTTCTTTGAAGTTATTATTAAGGTTTGTATGATTACAGATCTGACCACAACCACAGGATTAAATGCAGCTCCCCATTCGGACCGAGCTGAGGCTGAGCAGCGAGGTGAACACAGACTTTGAGGCATGCAGGTTCTGAAGAGAAGCAGTGTGTATGTTAGAGGTTTGATGTGTTTGTATTCTGCTCTCTTCTTCTTTTGCATTCAGATGTTATAATAAACATCAGGACTGTTTATCATGACAGAAACTCCACTATTCCAGCTCACCTGAGACAGTGATAATATGATATTGGTATATTTTCTTTCTCCGCTGTTCTCCGCTCTGTGCTCGTACCTGGACTCACAGATGGTTCACTGAAATTGTCTTTCAGCTCTCGTCACAATGTTTCCCAAATAAACCAAACTAATTTCCCCGTGTGGTGATTAAGTGCGTTCATTGAAATAATTTGTTGTTCCGTCAAAACAATTATGTTCACTTTGGAGTCACGAGCGTCGACATGAGAGAGGGACACAAACGAGCTGCTGTTTGAAACGTTCATACTTCCTGATATCTGCAGCCAAATCACAGCCATTATGACCCGAGAGTGTCTACTTTCAGTTTACAGAGTTCATTACACAAATTAACTTGGTAATGAGCTGCTGGCTTCATGCACACTTTCATCCGCTGTTTTAGAGGGTTTTTAAGTAACGGCCGGCACAGCAGAGCCCGAACAGAGCGGGGAGAAATACGACGGGGGACGGAGACAAATCAGACCTAATCAACATCGCAGCGGGAGCAGAGGGACACTGAAGTATGTGACAACAAGTTTAAAGGCTCCAGGAGGGTTTATTTAACAGAAACACTACATGTGTAACCGTCTCTAATTAACTAAAGAATGCTTTTTTGGTTTCTCCACACAGACTGACCTCTTCCATTAGTAGTTGGACGGGTTGTTTTTCAGTAGAAACTCCGCCTGGATCGAGACAAAACAAAAGAGACGATCAGAATCAAACTCAGGTGTAGTCAGAGGTTTAAGAGTCAGGGGGTCACAGGGGCTGGGTGTTGTACCAGGAAGTCAACGGGGTCGTGTGGTCGGGCGGTGCAGCATTCCATCAGACCGCGGCTCAGTAAGGGCATCACCTGCTCCATCAGGTAGCTCCTCATCGAGGCCGACTGAACCTCCAGAAGCTCCTCCTCCTGCTGCCTCACCTCCTCCAGGTGTTTAGTCTGAAACAAACATGATGGATGCATCAAAGCTCCACACAGACAACATGATCATATTTTAAATCTGATTACCTCTGGTGTACGTACCCACTACTCCCAGTACCTACCCTCTCCTCCCAGTACCTATCCACTCCTCCCAGTACCTATCCACTCCTCCCAGTATGTATCCTGTCCTCTCAGTACCTATCCACTCAGTATCTATCGACACCTCTTAGTACTTACACACTCCTACCAGCATGTACCCACTCCTCCCAGTACAGACCTACTCCTCCCAGTACCTATCCACTCCTCCCAGTACGTACCTTCTCCTCCCAGTACATACCTAGTCCTCCCAGTACATACCCACTCCTCCCAGTACGTACCTTCTCCTCACAGTATGTACCCACTCCTCACAGTATGTACCCATTCCTCCCAGTAAGTACCCAAACCTACCAGCATGTACCCACTCCTCTCATTACGTGTCCACTCCTCCCAGTACCTATCCACTCCTCCCAGTACATACCCACTCGTCCCAGCGTGCAGCTCTGTGTCTGGCCTCCTCTTCCTCATTCCTCTCCTCCTTAGCTCTCTCCTGCTCCTCCCTCCTCATCCTCTCCTCCACCTTCCTCCTCTCCTCCTTCTTCACCTCCTCGATGCTGCGGCCATAGTTCCTGGGAGGACCCAACGTGTCGAAAATCTTCTGAATCAGCTGCAGACAGTTGGGTTCACTGCTGCTGGTGACCTCTGGAGAGGAGGAGGAAGAGGAGGAGGAGGAAGAGGAGGAGGAAGAGGAGGAGAAGGAGGAATGTTTAATGATGTGAAAATGACCCCAACAATTTTTATATTTTTTTCCCTACAGCATCAAAAAAATCATAAATGAGGGGTGTCACTTTACCGAGGTAGAGGAGGGAGACGTCCAGCTCATCAAAGAAGTTGACGACTGTCTCTTCCTCCATGTTTGCCTCTCTGTATCTGATCAGTTTCTGCAGGAAGTGATCCTGCTCGTAGTTTTGTTCCTGAACGACCCGCTCGGGCAGATTCATCACACGATCCTGCAGGAACGAGTCCGAGGCGTCTAGGACCAACACAAACTCTGCAGCACACACAACGAGATATTACAGACACTATAACACAAGCTCATCTATGTATCAATGTCTCTGTGGATGTTTCTGTTCATCTTTCATCAGGGTGAACAGAGACCTGGTGTAATCCTCCTGTTGTGTCCAGAAGTCATGGATGTGTCACCTTCAGACTCGTCTTCATCTGAAAAAGAAAGAAAATGTTCACATGTATGTTTATGTATTCATGTCTTTATTTGGATCCTCATAATCTATTACCCCGGCAGCAAACACTGTCCCTGGGGTCAAAGGTGAGAATCTCAAGAAATTAAAATTAAAAAAGGATTGTTTCTGAGATATTACTCTCAATTTTTATCTTAAAAGAAAATGATCTTGTCGAGCTTGTTTTGCATTTGATAAATCATTTACTGCATCCTTTTTTGTCGAGTTGAGTATTTAATTTTTGAATTTTGAATTGAATAACCGTCTTTCAGTGGCTACACTTTCAAGCTATTTTGAAGAAATCTGGAAAATCTGGAATCTGGAAGTGCTTTTGTAGGTCTGTCTTAAGTCTATTGGTCTTACTGGCAGATTGTCTTTAGTTTGAAACAAAATAATTTCACTGTATTTTAGAATATTTTGCTTCTTTCTAGTAGAGCTGTTTATTGCAGTGCAAACATGAAATTTAAATCCACACAAGTGACATTATTAAACATCCAGACGGAAAAAAATTATAGTTTGACATCAATAATTTATTACATTGGTGTGTGTGTGTGTGTGTGTGTGTGTGTGTGTGTGTGTGTGTGTGTGTCTCACCGGAGAAGAGCTCTTTGGCTTGTTCGTATGTTTTTGGAAACCCGTCCAGGATGAAGCCCTGGTTTTTACATGGGTTTGACATCAGTTTAAGTTTCAGCACCTTCATCAGCAGATGATCCTCCAATAGACCTGACAGACACAGAAATACATTCTTATAGTGGAAAATTAACCTTATAGGAACATTATGAAGATTAAATGTTGCACTTTTATAAAGGGGGAAGCTTTGGGAAGGACGGATGAATAAGAGTCACAGATATCCCGAGCTGTGCTTCAATAAACACTTCATCCTACATTTCAAACAATACAGCCTTTAATGAAATGTGTAAGACTTGCAAGATTAGTAAGTATGGTGTGCTTTAAAGGGTTTATTCAGGAGGTAACAGGAAGGTCATCTTTGGTTTTCACTGTGTTTACCTCCGTTCTGCTCCATGCTCTCCTTCAGACTGAACAGCAGATCTGCTGCCAATTCATCGTTCTCTGCTTCTGGATCAGAGTTCTTTCCAACAAACTCCTGACAAGTAGGTTAAAATAGAAAAGTCGAGCGTTAAACAATAGAAATGTGTATGTGTAATGTATGTATACAAGTATGTATATGTGTGTTTGAGAGATCACCAGTTGTGCGATGGTTTCAGTGATGGTCTCCTTCAGAGTGATGTGATGGAGTCTGTAATGTTCACAGATCTGTTTACACACTGAGCTCTTCCCCACAGCAGGAGGACCCACAACACACACACGCAGGGGCTGAGAGAGAGAACACACACAAATGCACACACAAATGCGCACACACACAGACACAGACAGACAGACAGACAGACAGACACACACACACACACACACACACACACACACACACACACACACACACACACACACACACACACACACACACACACACACACACACACACACACACACACACACACACACACACACACACACACACACACACACACACACCAATGTAATAAATTATTGATGTCAAACTATAATTTTTTTCCGTCTGGATGTTTAATAATGTCACTTGTGTGGATTTAAATTTCATGTTTGCACTGCAATAAACAGCTCTACTAGAAAGAAGCAAAATATTCTAAAATACAGTGAAATTATTTTGTTTCAAACTAAAGACAATCTGCCAGTAAGACCAATAGACTTAAGACAGACCTACAAAAGCACAAGGGTTAATTTGTACAACCCAGAATATTATAATATTATCTAAAGACGGTTTTACACATGCACTCCTGAAAATGTCTACAAAATTTACGGCAGGAAATTCAACACTTTGATGATCATTTTTGCATTCATATGGAGCTATATCAGTGGTATGTGTAGTTGGAGATATTCAGCGCATCAACAAAAGAGTGGAGAAGAGAACAGAAAACAATATGAAGGAGTTTCATTATGAGCACGAAGATGGCAGCGACACAGTCTATGGTCATGTTTTGGTCAAAGGATATTAACCTCATCACCTCCTCCTGCTTGCTTGCGGTGAGTTTTACTGAATATTTCCTGCTGTAGTCTCTCATGGACCTGCCCTGACTTCTCGTGAAAATTCTACTAGGAGGCTGGCAGGAGGAATTAAAGTTGAAGTGAAAAGTTTGACTGTTTGCGCTCACACATACAGCGCTTTTGCTCGAGTGTTACATGGGAACACACCAACTAAATATCTGTGAGAGGTTTATATTGTCAGTTATTTCCTGGTTCTGACTGTTCATAAAACACATCTGGCTTCAGCTTTGTTTCCTACCAGCATTCCTCTGGTCTGCCTGAACTCCTCCACCACCTGCTCCATGTTCTCCACCAGTCCAGACTCACAGCTCCACTCCATAGAGAACAGCTCCTTAATGTGGAGTGCCTCCATATGAAGGTTCACCTGCAGGGAGTCCATCTCCATCACCTGAGACACGAAAATCATATTTAATAAGATTCAGTATTTCTTCTGAATCCAGAAACAGCTGTGACATGGTTTTCTTCAAGCACACCAGACTTCAGTAATAAAAACCGTGATTTGACCTCACAGAACACAGGAGGTCCACTGCTGCCTCGATCAGTCAGTTCAGTTATTGTTGCGTGACTTTACGGCTTAAAAAAAAATCTATTTTCTGGCTTTTCTATTCCTTTAATGAAGAGACAGAGAGTGGACAGAGTCAGAAATCAGGATGAGACAGAGAGACAGAGAGAGTAGGGAATAACATGCAGGAAAGGAGCCACAGGTTGGACTTGAGGACCAGGAGTCGGTGGATGGTGCTCATGCACTAACCACTAGGATACCGGCGCCCCGACTCTATGTTTTTTTAAGGTTAGCTGACATCAAACACAATCGTTGTATAAAAAACAGGAACAAAACAGCAGACCTGCTACTTCTAATTTACTACAAATACATAAAAACCTTTTTTGAACGATTCTCCTTTTATTTAAGTCTTCTAATCTTTTTTCTTTCCCCTAGTTTGTTTTATATTTATACAGGCATTTCCTTTGTTCTTATTTCAGTTGCTTGTGTCAGGTTTGACTGTTGCACTTTTTAAATGATTTCTTTCTTTCTTTTCTTTTTAATTTGGAGGATATTGAGTCGACCCATCATGTCTGAATTGTTCGATATTAATTTATTCTGGTCTGACTTGAGACAAGCCAGGTTAGCTGCTGCAAGTCTTAATGCTAAGCTAAGCTAAAGTGAAACCATCCTGACTGTTTGTAACAACATCTATCTTTTCAACATGCTTTCAACCAAAGAGCAATGTCATTTATTTCCTACATGTTGAAAAAAGTTTGCTGTGAGATAAAACACATTTAGCAGAACGTACACTCAGGTCCTTTGTCAGGAAAGCTTCTTTGAACATCTTCTTCTCAATCTTTCCCGGTCCCAGAGCAGTGGAAACTGTCTGAAGGAGGACACAGATACATTTTATGAAATCATCATCGGAATGAATGAAAATGACATCGAGCACCTGAACAGATAGAAGTCAGACTAGTGATCAGATCTACATTAACAGATATATTTATAGATATTCTAAGTGTTTGTTGTAACAGAAGAGGATCAGTCTAAAGATGTCACTGTCTGCATTGGACAGGTTTCAACATGTCCAGTCTGTTTATGTAGACTTTCGGAGTTTAATATTTCCCTCTGGTTTCTCCCTCAGTTGAGACCCTCACCTTGACTATCTCCTCCATGGTGTTGTGCGACTGATCCACAGCTAGCAGGTAATACGGCTTGGGCTGATGTTCGATCACATTATGAACCACACTACAAGACAAAAGTGTTTAAAATTGTAAAAAAAAAAATAATAATTACACAACAAGTCAAATCTCAATTTCAAACAGCATTTGTTTCAATCAAATCATGAATGTGAGCTTATAGATTTACCAGCATTTATGATTGATTACTGTCTAATAGTAATAATAAAAAGTAGAATTGATCATCTGTGTGTTTGTGTCTAACCTTGCCAGGTCTTTAATGTGAACCGTGGGAACAATGTTTTTGCCGTCTCCAAACACAGGAACTCTTTGTTTCTGCCCGAGCCAGGACGTCTGAGAATAAAGGTTTTTATCAGTTAGTTACACAATAAAATTCACACTTTTTGTAATTATTGTGATGTTTGCCTATCCAACATTTTCACCAGAGTAAGACATCGTAAAGGTATACTGTGTGACATTCTGTATACTAATTAAGCATAAATCATAAATATGTTGTGAAGTCATGACTTCCTAAAAACAGAGTGAAACTCCCTCTGGATTTCTTGTTCTCAGCTGTGTGCTCACACTAACGGGACGTTTCCTTCAGCTTGTTTATGTGTTGCTCAGGGGCTCAAACAGGATTCATATGTTGTTGTACTTTATGTTAACCCCTCCCTCTCCCTTAGTCCTGCCACCAAGTGGTGGGAAAGAGATGGCTCCCACCCACTCAGGGACGCTGTATGACAACGGCACAACGACCCTCAGCAGTCTTTGAATCTGACCTTGAAGAAGAAGTGAAAGATCTGCTCCCCCATCCCGTACTGAAGTCCAGACGCCACCACGTAAGTCGAGAACAACTTCCTGTTCTGAAAACAACCATCGTGTGACACTGTGGTTAATTCTCTAATAACAATCCTCTATTAAGACTTTATAAATTGGGCGGTTTTGATACTGACAGTTTTCCCCATCTTGACAACCCTCTTCTCCAGGTCGATGTGATGTTTGAAGTTCGGGTGAGCTCGTCTTCTCCAGAAAATCTCATCTGTGAACGGAAGCTCCGGATCGTCCTGAAACAAAACAAAGACGACAAAAACACAACAGAAGATTTTCACTTTAACACAAATCTGATCTGGACAGAGGTGGTGAATGAACAGTCAAAACTAAAAGTCATTTAATGGAGTAACTATATAAAACAAAACCGTACATCGTTGGGTTAATGGCAGGTTGAAGGTACAAAAAGAATCTTCATTTTTCTATTGATGTTTGTGAAAGTGAATAAATGTTTTTCTTCACTTAAACTAAAGAACAATATTCATTAAATACATTTATTTAATTATTTTGATCAATGATTGATGTACAGCTTGTCAATGTTACTGTATGCGCTTTCTTACAGGATCGATTGGTTTGCTGCAGGCCCAGGTCATCACCGTGGAGACGAGGATGAACATCTTTGGTCCAGAGAAAATGTTCATTTTATCATGAAGAGCTACAAATACAAAAAACACGATTCATTACCTGACTGATTAATTACATTTTTATCAAATCTTATTATTGTCCACAGGTGCAAAACTTCAGCCACTGGTCATGTGATGGCTAAAGATGAACATTGATGCACAATCTGAACTGAACTTTGTTTTTGAGTTCTTTTTATCAGGTTCTTTCTAGTTATTTTTTTTAACTACTTGATGAATCCATTAAACTAAAACTAAAATCAGGAACAAACCTTCTTACCTGAAACAGCCCAGAGAGCCTCCTCCAGCTGCTCGGCATGCTGGGTAATGTTGTAGATAACTACGTCACAGTCCATCAGTTTGGAGAGCAGGATGTCTCCGTTCATATTCTTTATCTTTTTAAAAGGAAGTTAAAATATCCTGGTTTTATTTAGTTTTATTAATGTTACTATTTATTATTTTATGAATGATTATTTTATGAATGAAGTACTTACTGAATACTCTTCGTGCAGGTAAGGTCTGTCCTCCTCAGGTGAGTCAGAAACAGTTCCAACAACACAGAAAGATTTGTCTCCGCTGTGGTCAGAGATCTTCCTCTCCTCCTCATCTTCATTTTCTCCTTCAGGATAGACAGCTGCTCCCACCAAACACTCCGACAAGAACTACAACAACAACAAAAAGAGGAAAAACGACACGTTAGCTGAGGCATGTTTAAGCTAATAACCAACCTGTTCACTAGCATTAGCTCGAGCTAGCAGCTCTGACAGGTTTATAATATATTTACCTTGGCGATCCATTCAGAAGTGTATGAGTCTACGTTGTTGATAAAAACTCTTTTAGGGGACCGTTTGAGTCTCTCCATCCCCTGCTCCGCCATGTTGGCTAGTGTTGTTGTCGGTGTCTTGTTACCATGGAGACGACCGCAGAGATCGCAAAAGAACCGTCGTTGCCATGGAGACGGGTTGTCAAGCTTTTCAGTGATTTCTCATTTAAGAAAAGTAGTTATTTTCTCTCTGTTAATAAAACATATATAAAAAGTAAATATTTGACCCTGCCTAGCATTAATTAAATTTTAATCTGCAAAAATAATGAAAAAAAAACAACAACATAATGGCACTAAGGAGTAAAAACACAATATCCCCTTGTCGGTTTCTTTTTAACCTGAGCCTGTGCTTGTCTGTGCCCAGTTATCACACTTTAAATGTAAGAAATGTAATCTTTGACTGATCGTGTCCCCAGTTAGAAAGCATCCTTTTAAAATGTATCTGAAGAAACTTTTAAGACAGCTAAACCTGTTCCCTATGCACAAGTTTTGAGAGTATTAACGCTGAGCCACTCTCTGGGGGAAACTCATTTTGGCTACTTGTAAACTGTATGAAGAATCTGATGGCTTGTAGCAACAGCCCCGGGACCTCATATTCCCGCAATACCACCCAAATGACCTCCTAGAGGCACAGTCGTTGGCCTTCTCCAAGTCCACAGAACACATGTAGACTCAATGAGCACACTCCCATGCTCCACCCAGGAGCCCTGCGAGGGTAAAGAGTCAGTCCACTGTCCCACGGCCGGATGGAGTCCGCATTATTCCTCTTTTATCTGAGGTTCGACAATCAGTCGGAGCCTCCTTTCCAGCTTTCACATAATAACCTCAATTTAAAAATAGCTTTCAGCCCTTACTAAACACACGTTTTAGATACTTAAAAAACAACTAAACTCAAAACAAAAGTATAAAAACATCCTTTTATTACAAAGACAATAATTTACAAAATGATCAGGTAAGAATTTAAAGGCAGGAGTGCGTATTGATACATTATTTCCCCTTTCGCATCCTAATCAAAGCATGAATGAAGTCATAAATTAGAGTCATCACAGCATTCACAGCACAGTGTACATTTCATCAGTCAGTGATTATTCCGCCACCACGTTGAAGTTATCAAACTGAGCCAGCTCAAACGAGCGGGTTCCTACAGCGGCCCAGCCGTTCTGAGGCATCAGGACCACTGCGTTCTTCCACAGAGGATATCCATTCAGAAGACCAGACGCAAATTGACCCTGCAAAACACACACACACACACCTCATTAGATACATCTGTCTATCACAGACTGCAGGTACATCACAGAGGTTTGGATCTCCTCTACATTAACAACCAGACTCTGCAGGTCTGTCTAAATTATACTGAGGTTAACCAACATTATTTATATTGTCAGTATCCAATGTCTGTGTACTTTATCATCAGTCGGGACGCTTTGACTTTTTTAATTTAAGACAGTTGCTCAGACTTGTGATGTTAACACGACTGAATGATCTGCTCCTGCTGATTTCTTTTCCAAAACCCACAGAAGACTGAGAAAATGTCAATGTTTCCAAAAGTGTGTACTCACCTCCACAGTGAGTGTCAACGTGTGCCAACCGAACGCAAGAGTACCAGACTTTCCCTCTGCAAGAACAGTCTGTCCAGCTGTGGACAAACAACACCAGATTAAAAACACACAAAATGACAGCAGTTTAATCTTTTAGATTTACATCGACTGACGAAACAGCAAGGGAGGGGCAGGGGAAGTGTGGAGACAGGAGGGGAGGGGGAAGCTGAGGGATGAAGGAGGTGTGTCTGAAGACAGCGTATATTTGGGACAGACAATCTGCTCTGAAAGTTGCATAGTAAGGTTTTGAATATCGACTTAAAACTTGAGCAAACATATCTCTCTCTTTCTCTTTATTTTCTCCATAATAAGCAGTGGTTTTTCTCACTGACCGAGGTCGTTGGTGACTTTGTACGTGCCGTCTGCAAACACCCAGAAGAAAACTCCTTTAGCGCTGCGGATCGACTGTCCTCCTTTGTCGACTCGAGCTGCTACAAACACTCCTCCAGTCTTCACCGTCTCCATGAAGACGTCGCAGGACACCGTCAGGTTCTGCCTGGAACACAGAAACATTGAACAGAGTTATATTATTTACATTTATAAAAACGTGCACAGTATTAAACCCGCTCTGCTCTGCTCACCACTGGTAGTCTCCGATGACACTGACGGTCTGGTCAGCATCTGTTGCCCAGGTAACAGGTCTCTGGGTCAGAACCTGCCGTAAGGTGAAGACATGAGGTCCAGGATCGGTCAGGTTCATGAAGTACTCGAACACACCGGTCTGATCTGCAAAGTCTGGAGCCTCCGAGAACGCAGGGTTTCCTGCAGAGAGGTGGAGGGGCACCGTGAGGGTTACTTCATTCAGTGTTAATAATTAATAAACAGTAATTAGGTTAAGTTAATGACCTGTTGGCTATAGACTATGGTCATGTAGAATAAGGCACATATAAGAGTTTAATAATGACTAATGAGCAGCCAGTATGCTACTAATTAGCATGCCAATAAACTAATACTGAGATCTTAATTTAAAGTAAATAAAATTTTGTTAAAAAAAAAAAAAAGTCTTTGTTCTGATTTTAGTTCCCGAGGTGTATCCGTTGTACTTACGAACATTGAAGTCGTCCTTGTAGACTTTAGGGAAGCGAGCCGATGGAGGGGGGGCGGGGTAAACGCCTTTCTGTCCCGTTGTCAGCGTGGTTAAAGTGTACACTTCATCTTCAGCCAGATTTAAAGTGAAAGATCCGTCTATGATCTGAAAACATTAAAACAACATGTTCATGTAAAATGTAAGCTTCCCTACAGCTCACATGAGATCAATGTTTGTGAACTTCTTTCACCTTCACTGGAGCGAGTTTCTCAAAGAACGACGGTTTCTTTGTTTTGAAGTCAAACTGTGAACGCCAAACATGCAGCTCCTTTATGAAGGCCTGGGGGGGGGGGGGGGGGGGGGGGGGGGGGGAGAAAAACAGCTGTGATTAAAGAGAAAGGTGACACTTCCTGACACATAACGGTACGAGTCAAACCTCAGATGAACTCACAAACGATCCCTTCAGCTGGAAAGTTGCATTCTGGGACGTCACATTAAAGGGGAGGAGAGGCGGTCGGACACACACCGAGTGATCATGAGTCTGAGAAAAAAAATAAAGTTTATGTTTTTATCTCATGTACAGGCATACTGCTAAGAACAATAAAGAGGATCATAGTGAAGGATAACTTGCCATGGTTTCTATGACGACAGTGAGGTTTCCTTTCCCGTCAGTCAGAGCGACATAACTTCCTCCGTGCTCCAGGTGTCCGACAGTCTGCAGGTACGTCCACCCGGGCTGAGTGAACTGAGTGGTGTGGGCTTCAGAGAAATGATACAGGGATTTACAGTTTAAACTAAAAGAAAAAAAGATATCAAAGCTTAAAAACAATGAGAATCAGAAATAATGCCTCTCGAGGGGGAACTCCATGATGAACAGGAATAACTGCAACAGGCAGCTTGCACGGTTAAAAAGTTAATAACACAAAGTTTTATTATTAATGCATCAAACTGAAATAAAAAGGATATTTTATTGATTTTGTTCTATAGGTGGGGCGATGACAGAAAATGAGTTGAGAGATTCAACAGAAAAGAAGAAGAATCGGCACTACATTGAAGAAACAAAACATCTTGGGTAGGCTAGTGGTTAGTGTGCATGCCCCATGTACAGAGGATTTAGTCAACTAAGCAGATGGCCCGGGTTCAAATCCGACCAGTGGCTCCTTTCACTCATGCCCTCTCTCTCAGATTTCTGACTCTATCCACTGTCCTGTCTCTAAATGAAGGCCTGGTGTCTTTTTGTAAACTACGGTTCATCATGAGAATAAGGTCTTCAGAATACAGATCAGGATTAAATCATCTTAGAAATAAAATGAAACCAAAGATTCAGAGCTGAAGTTCTGAAAAATAAAGACTCGACAGAAATGTTAAATTAATTTAACTCAATAAAAAAAAAACGACTTTAACGTAGGTTACACGTAAAACATGCATCTTTCTAAAGGTGTATACTGCCCCGTAGTGTCTGGGAGTGTGTGGTGAATGGCATTACAGCATCTGAAAAATAAAGATTTATTTTTGGGCTTTTTGTGCCTTTAATGGAGAGATAGACAGTGGATAGAGTTGGAAATCAGGGCGAGAGAGAGTGGGGAATGACATGCGGGAAAGGAGCCACAGGCTGGATTACGGGCCGCCCGCTTTGACGAGTACAGCCTCCATACAACCACTGCGCCACCAGCGGCCCGTTAATATGTCTTTTTAATGCATCTCATAATCGTGTATTAGTGCAGGACGATGAACTCCTGCACAGGTCATGAAGGAGTGTTCAGTGTTTTACTTGTTCAAATAGACGTTATCATCGTCTCAAACACACACAGTCCCATGTTTGTGCAGTATTTAAAGCGGACCTGTGATCCAGATCGGAGACTCCACCACATAGTTTCCACTCCACGGCTCCTCGGCCGTCATCAGCCCGTCTCTACCAAACGGGAGCTTCTCGTAGTAACTCGCCACCAGGTTCCATGAGATCGTCCTGGAAAGAGAACACACACACACACACACACACACACACACACACACACACACACACACACACACACACACACACACACACACACACACACACACACACACACACACACACACACACACACACACACACACACACACACACACACACACACACACACACACACACACACACACACACACACACACACACACACACACACACACACACACACACACACACACACACACACACACACACACACACACACACACACACACACACACACACACACACACACACACACACACACACACACACAGAGAGAGAGGAGGGATTAACACAGGGCTTTTAAACCTTACAGAAAATGTTAAACAATGATTTTTCAACCTTGCTTTAACATTAAGTTGTAATTAATGGTCGCTTATAGCTTGTTTTTGAGCATTTTCTTACGCCGTCATGAGTCCGTTGACGTAGTTCTGGTTCAGGATCCGGGCCCAGCAGCCTCCTCCCACCTCGTCGTTGAAGCTGCTATAGTCCTCCGACGACCACAGCTTCTTCTGCGTCTTCAGAGCGTCCAGCACGGTGGTGGTGCCCGGGTAGTGAGCCCTGAACGACACACAGCACACAACGCGTCGATATGAAGAGAAAACAACAGAGGTCTGTTCACACATTTTACCAATGCAAGAGTAGTACAAACACACACATACACACACACACTGACATGAAATCAAATGAGGGATACCTATATATATATATATATATATATATATGTATATGTAGTGCCGTTATTTCTCACATCCTGCAGATAAAGACAAACGCTCTCAGCCCCTCCAAAGATAACCAGTGTTAGTATTTGCATGCATGTGATAATGAGTTATAGACAGACTCTGTTAGCGTGAACAGAAGAGGCTCCTACCCTATCACGTCTACAGCTGTGCTGAGTTCAGGGTCTAGCAGCAGAGTCAGAGAAATGGGCTCCCACAGGTTGTCACTGGCTATGATCCTGACCCCCTCCAGACCGCTCTTATCCAGAGTGTAGCGCAGCAGCTGGAGCAGCAGAGGGAGACACAGAATCACTGACTGTGTCTGACTCTGCAGACTTTACTGACACCATGTAAAAACCACTTCTTCTGAAGGGAAATAAACTGGCTTCAAATCTATGTTTAATGACTTTATCTCGCTGTTAGACATCCTGAAATATTCAAGCTTTTTACAGGTACTCCCCCTTTGAACTCGCAAAAGATTATGGGTAAAAAATGCAACTATTGGCTAATATTCCTCCCCTGAAAAAGGCTAAATACAATATCAAACTGATGCAGATTTCTTTTTCAATTCTTTGTCTGCATATCAGTTGTTTGGCTGAACATAAATGTTGTTGTGCAACACTGCGCTTCATAAGAAAACGTTCCCATGCAGAAAGGTGAATGACACGAGCATGCACACACTGTATGCAGACGATGAAGTTAAATGTACGACGGAACTACAACAGATCCCCGAGAAAAAACAGCCACAAACATTCAGCTCTCAACCACACATCAGGAGGTTTTTATGGGAAGAAGAACGAGGAACTGAACTGTTGACACCTTGTGTGCATCATCGTGCACAATTGTTCTGTCAATCAGTTGTTAGAAATACAAGTGTCCTTAAGTCACCTCACAGCTCTGTGTCAAACCTCATTCCTTCACTTTACAGGAGTTTTATTTCAGTCACCTGACTTCAGGCTGGCTGTACTCACCCGATCACCTGAACAGCATCGTTAAGGTAAGAGTCAACGATGACAGATTTAGCGATGCTCCAGTCGCCGTCTGCTGCGATGATGGCGACGTCAGTCAGACCGACTTTATCCAGAGAGTCCCGGAGCACCTTAGTGATAAAGACACGCTCTCAGAGGAGCCAAGCTTTGAACGCAGGCTACATCTCCCCCCCATGTGGGATGTAACTCAACTGTTTGTGGCTGTTTTTTCTCTTCTAATTTCCCATAATGCACTTCAACAGTCATGTGTACGACATTAAAATTTCAGCGGTTAGGATTACCTTGATGTACTTGCTGTCATAGTTTCGCTCGTTCCAAATCTGAAAACAGGAAAGTGAGTTTTAGTTACAAACTTGTTTGGTTTTATTTGTGATCTGCTGCTGAAACAAATCCTTCAAACAAACATTCAATGTGTGATGCAGAAGGGTCAGACTCCCCAGGACTGATGGTTGGATCTGGGGGGTCTGCATACATAAGCTGCAGGGCCTTCTCCATTGCTGCTCCCACCCTCTGGAACTCAAGCCCAAAATCCATCAGAGACCCCCCCTCGCTCTCCACCTTTAAGAAATCCCTAAAAACTCTCCTTTTCTACATCGCCTATCACCTCTAACAGACTCTTCTCATCTTCCTTCTCCTACATTATTTCTTTATTGTATTGTTTTCACTGTTTTGTTTTGTGAAGTATCTTTGAGTACTTAGAAAAGTGCTATAAGGAGGGGCGGAGCCGGACACCAAGCATGTAAGACGTGCTTTTCGATGCTCCGTTGTTATGTGACAATTTCACCTAAAATCAGTTTCTTGATGTCATTTCTGGACACCGTGTGACTCTCTGCTTCCTTAGTTATAACTTTGGGACACTTTTTTTTTTTTTTTTTTTACTTTTTCTGGAACTTTTACCAACTATGACCTCCACTAAAACAAGAACCGATGCTGCTCGTGCAGGCCGCAGCAAAGCCTCTCATTTGACTGCGCCTTCGTCACCCCCTGCGGCTACAGCTAGCACAAGTATGGCTAACAGCGCCGACCTACGGACTCTGCAGTCAATGCTGGACTCTCAGAAAAGCACTATAAGAGCCCAATGCATGAACTGGCGGCTCGATGGAAGAAGTTATCTTCATGCAACATAAACTATATCTCATTTGTAAATATGACCATATATCTTACAAACTTGACATAGCACCCAGCCATTACACAGTTTGTGTACTGTTAGAGGTAAGATTACACATGATGAGGTAGAGGTATTTGTATTTGTGCAGAATGCAACATTAACAAGAAAGAGAGATAAATTAAACGTGAACACACCCCGACATATTGGATATCCAGGTCGTGGTACTGTTTGGCACCAATGATCCAGTTCACCACGTACGTCGCAGTGATGTCTGGGAAATCATACGGCCAGTTTTTACCGTGACCGACCCAACCGGGAAACGCCCAGGGTAGCCCTGCACACAGAAAATACAATCTTTATCATCCCAGCTGCTGGTCTGACTTCATGGTGCAGGATTCAAACTTTACCTATGAGAGTGATATCTGGGTTTCTCTTCTTGGCCTCTTTCATCAGCCACCACTCATAACCTCTGAAGTAGTTCTCGTCATTTTCATAGTGCATGTGCGACGGCTCGGTGCCATCTGGAGAATTAAAAATAAAAACACATAATAGGACAATATTAAAATAAGATAACTCACATGAAAAACTCAAGAGAACAATGCTGGTTTCCAGGATAACTTCTGGTTGTTTCCTCCACTTATCTGTCCTCAGGATCGTGTGTAACAAAGCTTTTGAATCTCTGCCTTGGGCCAACACAGACTCCAGGAGCGCCACTGATGTCTGGATGTTGGTTTTGGTCTTTTCTGACGACAAACAGGTTTTTAAATAATTAAGTTATTTTCTGTCCTCACCTGTAGTTTGAGCGTCCCCTCCGATCTCCACCTTTAAAATGTGCAGAGAGGCTCCAAAGTTTGGCTGCAATCAGAAGAAGACGACAGGTGGTGATTTTTGTCAGGTGGTTTAAAGTGAGCTGAATGAATGAGCTGCATCGAGGCTCACCTTGAACAGGTAGTCCAATATCTGACTGCGGTACGGCTCTGCGTAATTCACCAACAAACGAGACGTCGCCTGCAGAAACCGGTGGAAAAAATGATGCTTTATAATCATCAAAATTACGACAGAAAAATATGAAAATATGTCACTTTAACTCTGAAACAGGAAGTAAACAGAGTGAACTCACCCCTCCGCCGCTCAGACCTCCGACCCCGTCAAACTCTCTGCCCAGCCCGTCTTTATCGTTCAGGATGTAGTCCTCAGAGGAGCAGAGAGCCGCAGGAGCACCGAGGGTTAAAACAAGCACCGCAGAAACACGGAGGATTAAAGCTAACACCGGAGAAACTCTCAAATCCATCACTGAATCTTCTTGGAAGCAGCGCGAGCTCCGGCTGCGACTGCGGACTGTGTGCACGCTCGCGCCTCCTCCTGCTACCTCACGTGACTGAACTGCTGACAAGTCACGTGCTCTCAAAAGTTGTCTAGCAACATTTGTGACCTTTGACCTTTTAATTTATTTAGGAAGAAGTTGTCTCATTTCGTAAAGATTGTGCTGAAAGATTGTAACTTGCTCTAAGATAAAGGAAAAATAAATGAGACTGTAAAGCTTTATAAAATGTTTAATGACTTTTTAAGACCCTTAAGACCCAAACAATTCAATTTAAAAAAACTTTATTTGTCCCTGGGGGGCAGTTCAAAGGCACATAGAGCAGTATGAAGAAAATAATAAATAGATAAAGTAGAATAGAGGTATAAATGGACGGTGATCGGACTAACAGATGTAAACAGAACTTAATGCAGTAGAGGAATACAGAATGGGTAAAGTGATAATAGTGCAATGGTGATCAAAAATACAACGAGTACTGAATACAGAGCTACATGCTAGTTGGCAAATCGTCTCGATCCCCAGCTCCTGCAGCTACATGTCCGATGTGTGCGAAACTTAACCCCAAGCAGCCTCTACCACCAGTGTGTGAATGTGTAGGTGTGAATGTGTAGGTGTGACCTGCGGTTTAAAAGTGCTGAGTAGTCAGAAGTCTAGAAGCTTAAGTTGTTATGCACATTACAGAAGTGAAACTGAGAAACCTTTTTTTTTACAAGACTTATTTTATGTGAACATATAGACTTTAAACTAATAAACATAGGCTATATACATGACCAACCTTCAATGGGGCGCAATGACACTCTAAAGCCACCTGGTGGTGCTGTTGTCTGCGTAAACAATGTTTGAACTCACCGGAAGCTGCAGGCTATAATCTCTGCTTCTGTTTGCTGTGAAATGATTCATCCTCTCTCACACCATTAAACTGTCAGGCAGTAAAACAAATCCCATTCATTCATCGTCCAGTTCATTGTTTAGCAGTTTAAAGAGGTTTGTTTGTTTTAAACTGATAAATAGACAGCTGAATAATTACCTCTATTACAGATGACTGTACATCCGTTTCTGTCAACTTTTTGTCAAAATTTAGATTTTATTTTTGAACAGCTGTAATCGTGTACATCTTCTCATTAATACACATGTTCACAGAGCACTTAAAATACCTGCACATGAATACCCCCCACTTATCCTGCTGTCACTATCCATCCATTTGTTAGTCAAATGACGACTGGTCTTCAACCTAAGAGCACAGGTCACTCCGCTGCTCTTCTCCCTCCACTGGCTCCCAGTTACTGCTCGCATCAAAAATGTAAAACTCTGCTGCTCGCTTACAAAAACATCACCTACTTACCTACACTCTATAATCCAGGTCTACACTCCCTCCCGCCCACTACGCTCTGCCAATGAAAGGCGTCTGATCAAAACCTTCACAACAGGGTCCTAAGTCTCTAACTAGACTCTTCCCCCGGTGGTGGAATGAACTTCCAAACTCAATTCGATCTGCATAATCCTTTTGCACCTTTAAGAAAAAGCTAAAGACCCAGCTCTCTCATGAACATTTTGTATTTTGATAATGATGATGATGATATTTAAATTTATACCCCACAATATAAAACATGTAATAAAACCATTACAATTTCAGGAGAGACAAGTAACATTATGCTGTGATCTGGGGCTGATCGGAGGAAGAGGATGATGAGACTGCAAAGGTTTGGTGGCAACGATGGCATGAATGAACTTGTGGAAGACAGCAGCAACATGATAGGCTAACGATGAGGGAGTAAAGCACTGCTATAGATAGATGTGAGCAGAATATAAAGTGTTCCTGACTGAATGTTAGCTAGAGCTACATTTAGATAAATGAGTGACAAAATTAACTGTTAGCTTAAAATACTGTTATGTCCACAAGTTTGAAGAAATCCTTTGCACAAACATTTGGTTGCAGATTCACTTCAAACCTAACATAAAGGGGATGCAGCCTCTGGGTTTAATGCAGGAGTGTCTTAAACCGACATTGTTTCTAATGACCAGCAGGGGACAGAATCCTGAGAACCCCCCCATGTCCTACTGCAGAAGACATATTTGTTTCTTTGTCTCTTCTGTCAAACCCATCTCTCTAGCCACTTCAGCCCTCACCGTGTTCCTCTTCTCCTGCTCGACGTCCTGCTGCTCCTTTGAAATTCTCTTTTTCGCTTTCTTTGACGCCTTTTTTGCTTTTCTGAACATCTTGACGGAGTAGTAGCCCCCCTCGTTCTCCAGAATCATCCTGTCGATCTTGTCCATGAGCTGAACGGTCTGTTCCCGGGAACTGAGTCGGTTGTTGAAGACGTGATATCTGCCGTAGCACATCTCAATGAGCCCCTTCAGCTCTTCACTCTTTGAGATGAAGGTCTCAATCGTTTGCTTCTTTAGCTTGTCTCCGTGTGTGAACAACACTAAAGAGTACCTCTCTGCATCCTCGCCGAAATAGGACTGGATCATCTTGATGGTGTCCCTCTCCTCTTTGGTGAACCGGCCCAGCTGGAGAACCACCAGGAAGGCGTGCGGACCGGGAGCAGCCAGCGTCATACACGGCTGGATCCTCTTGAACACTTCTTCTTCGTTGAAATTAGTGTCAAACAGCCCCGGGGTGTCGATGACCACCACATTTCGACCTCCGACCTCTCCGTCGGCTCTCTTGCATTGAAAAGTCCAGGATGAGGAGGACAGCTCAGACTGGAACGCCTCTCTGTCCAGGATGGTGTTTCCAGTCGCGCTCTTCCCTGCGCCGGTCTTCCCCAACATAATGATCCGGAGAGCGTCACTCTTCTTCTGCTTTCTTGTTCCTGTGTACACAAAACAAAGCAATGTCTCTTAAATTTCTTTAATGAGCAAACAATCTGAACGCAGCTTTATTTAATGTTAAGACTTATTCCCTCATCCCCCTTTATGTACGACAACAAAAATCATTCAGCCTGAGTCCAGCAGGATTAGTTCTTAAATTTTATTGCACATAAATACAAACTCTATAAGTAGCAGGATGGTACATGTTAATGTTGATTAGCTTTTATGCACAAAATGTATCAGATATGAAGTGATTCATAACATCATGAGAGTCGTGTGTACTGTCAGATGTGCAAAGATTTAACAAAGGTATAAAAGGCAGATGACATCAGAATTTGGAATAATGTTTTCACAGTAAACATTACTAAACAAACTTTAACTGTATGTTCTGACAAACCATTATCCTGTAAATGCACAAACAGTCACAAAACATGTGCAGAACATTTCCACAAACATACCGCTTTGGCAAAATGTTTCATGCCTCTGAAAGCCTTACAGAGGAAGGTGATGCAAATATGTAACATAGCATACAAAACATTAATTCAATTTTTCGTAGTGTCCTTAATGAATTACTAATTCATATTGTCCTCTGGTTTCACATGAGAAAAGCGTCCACAGAGAAAGCATGGAGTCGAAAATGATTCACTGGCATAAATAAGGTCGTATCACTAAACCACTCAGCTCCTTTAGACTCCTGTCAGGAGTTTTTCACTGGTTACAAATCAAACTGAGATTAAAGTTAATGTCTCTTTATGAGCTACAACAGAATATTCACCAGACCATTGTCGAAAAATACAACTTCATGATAATACATTTATTTATATAAAAACTTTAAAAACAGATGTTTACAAAGTGCTTTGAAAGACAAGGCAAAGGCAGAGACTCCAAACAGAGTGATCTACACAATTCAAACACAAAGGCAAGAATGTAAAAGATCTACATTTACAAGAATAAATGCAATATTTACAAGATTACTTTTTACAAAGTTATCAATGCCTGGAGGTAGGTGTCAGGCAGAGGCAGAGAAACACTTCACTGAGTTAACTTCCTTTGATTTTAACTTTCCTCTGTTATTCTTTGTTTTGTTCTTACAGCTGACCAAGTCGTTTTTAGGCACCAGATGCACCTCAGTTAGTCTGTATTAAGGTTTAGCATGAGATGATTTGGGCTAAACTAGCAAAACGCTTCTTATCAACAGCCAAGGCGCATTGTTATCTTACAAAGAGCAGGTAAAAGACCTTACTTAATGCTATATTACAAAGACCTGGCTTAATTCATCCTGAGCACTTTGAACCCTTGAAGGTTGACAAACTTTAAAACAAGTTTCTAGTTCTAAATCCACTCTGATCCTGTATTTGATCATGCCTATAAACCCCTCTATTTCAGCCCTGCTGAGAACAGGCTGTTTCTGTGTCTATAAATGTAAATGAGCTGTGTCTGACCACGCCCCCTCTCTGGAAGGTCTTAAATGTACTCGGGCTTTCTCTCTCCATGTCCTATTGTTTACGGTGAGAAGGCAGACTCAGAGAGCAGAACAAACACCTAGCTGTGGGAGTGTCACCCACCTGGGGGAGGGGTTACTGCCCTTTGTGATGTCATGAAGGGAAAATCTCCAAACGGCCTGTTTGAGCACACATTTTCTGAAAAGTGGAGCAGGCTAAAGGAAGGAGAGAATGGACTTATCTCATCTATGGGGGGTTTGTTGACAGACTAGGGACACATTAGTGTTATAGGAACATGGTGAAGAGGATTCTGCACAAAATTTGACCTTTAAGACATAATATTGATGAACGCTGGTTTGAGGACCCCCCTGTGAAATTTTGCAGAGGGACCAAACAGACTCTAGAATCGCCACTGCAAACTAGTTCTCTGATGTTGACCTCAAGTTTCACATAGTATTCCAACAAAATCCTCCGAAGTGAAAAGAGAATAAACTTCTATAGACCCTTAAGACTTCTGGACTCTAGATATTGTTTGAGACGTCAGCAAGCAGTTTTGGCACCAAATGAACCATAGGAAAGTCTTAAATAGATCAGAGTTGAAGCAGCAAAAAAACCCCACATCAAAATCAGATTTTGATTTAAAGAACAAGCATTGATGGTCTGGTTAAAAGAAGGATAATTTTCACACGGATATGAAGACTGCCCTGAATTTAATTTAAATCCCCACTGGGTTTTGCGGCATTGGGGATGACAAAAACACTTTCATGCAGCGGGTGAGAAATATGCTTCAACTTGAAAGGAGTCGTTTGAAAGTCTGACACACACAGAAGAGTATAGTATTCGCGTACAGGACTCACATGTTGTGACTATTTAATGAACTGCTGTTAGACTGGGTTGGCTCTTCTCATTGAACATTGCATTTATCTGAGGCTTTGACAGTTAAGACTCCAACTGCTGCTCCAACTCCTGCACCGACTGCAACGCCGACTGCGATACCAATTGGACCTCCAGCAATACCCAGAATCCCTCCGACAGCAGCGCCAAACGACGCAGCTAACAGAATAGCTGGAGCAGCAATAAAATCATTTGATCTCTCAGCCTGAGATCTGGCTTGACACTCGTATCTCTTGTACACCAGACGCTCCTCCCTGCGGTATGTGGATCCTGTATATCTGGATCTCAGTTGATTCAGCTCCTTCTGCCTCTGTTCCTCTAACTCCTTCATGAGGCGCTTTGTCTCCTTCTCTATGGCCTCCTCTGCTTTCAAGAACATTTCATTGGTGTAGAAGCCGCCGCCGTTAGCCATGGTCATCTTGTTGATTTTGTCCACGAGCTGATTGACTTGCTCTGGGTCTTTGATTTCGTTGTTGAAGACGTGGTATCGGTTGTAGCAGGTCCGGATGAAGGCTTTCAGGTCAGGACTCTCAGCCAAGTACCCCTCGATGGTTTGCCTCCTCAGCTGGTCTCCGTGGGTGAACAACACCATTGTGTATCTCGCAGCATCTTCCCCAAAAGTGATCTGGATCATCTTGATGGTGTCCTTCTCCTCCTGCGTGAACCTGCCCAGCTGAAGAACCACCAGGAAGGCATGAGGACCCGGAGCCGACAGGGAGATGCACATCTTGATCCTCTTCAGCACTTCTTCTTGAGTGAAATTAGTGTCAAACAACCCCGGAGTGTCGATGACAGCCACTTTTCTGCCTCCAACATTCCCTTTAGCTTTCTGACATTCAGCAGTTTGAGAAGATGGAGACAGCTCCGACTCAAACGCTTCTCTGCCCAGGATGGTGTTTCCTGCCGCGCTCTTCCCTACTCCGGTCTTTCCAACCAGAACAATCCTTCTTTCATCTGAGTCAGTGGCTCCTCCGTACCCTGTCAGACAGAAATACACTGTTTATCATGCAATCAGGGCTGGGCGATACAGTGATACTTCAATTATCAAGATTGTTCTTTATCATGATGTACTACCTGATTATCCTACCAATTTAGAAGTATATTAGCTTAGTTTAGAATTTATTTTTGTACCCTTATCTGAATTACTCTCAGGTCTCCTCTTCTCATAAACCAATGTACCGAGTTATTGAAACCAGTACGATGGACTAGTCGACTTTGTTGGGACTTCAGCAGCTATGATCTGAGTTCCTTGTTTTAACCCTCTCCTCCATGCCATGTGGGTGTTACAAACAAATTCTTAAAATGGTTTTGTCAGGAAGTTAATAGAAAGAGAAATAGAAAGAGTGTACTGAAATTGGCCGATTGGACTACTTTTGATGGTGGGAATTCCAGCTCCAACCTACAGATTGAATGCCTTTTAGCCGTTGTGTGATAGGCTGTTTGATCCATCTGAGTAATGTCAATGACCTAAACGTAATCGCAACAATTGTATCGCCCAGCCCTACATACAGTGATGTTCTGTCAAAAACAGGGGGGCTATGAGAGCACAGTACTGATGAAAAGACTCTCTTCGTTTTTGAAATGAAAGATTAGAGTGACCACTCATGGGAAAATATCAGTCAGTTATTTAAACCCAACAGTCATGTCACAACCCCGAAAGAAACATCCTTTGTTATTTTTGGGTAATGCAATAATGGTGATATCCAACAGGTGTCAGGGCCCTTATATCCAACAATTCAAATAATTCTTAAAACCCAGAACCAGTTTAAATGTGCAGCACCTTCCAACACCAAAGCTTTTCGAAGTAATGTAAGACAGAACACAGTAAGTAAATAAGTGACAGAATATCAAGGCAGTATTCACAGACAACAAATACGATTTTAAAAGTAACACACAAACTTAAAGGTCACATATTCTTCTCTTTTTTAACCAGTTAAAATAAGTCTCAGAGGTCCCCATGAAACATGTGTGTGAAGTTTCTTGTTCTAAATCCACTTTGATCCTGTATTTGATCATGTCTATAAACCCCTCTATTTCAGCCCTGTTCAGAACAGGCTGTTTCTGTGTCTGTACCTTTAAATATGTAAATGAGCTGTGTCTGACCACGCCCCCTCTCTGGAAGGGCTTGGGTGGCTTGGGCTTTCTCGCTCCATGTCCTATTGTTTATGGTGAGAAGGCAGACTCAGAGGGCAGAACAAACACCTATGGGAGTGTCACCCACCTGGGGGAGGGGTTACTGCCCTTTGTGATGTCATGAAGGGAAAATCTCCAAACGGCCTGTTTGAGCACACATTTTATGAAAAGTGGAGCAAGCAAAAGACGAAGAGGATGGACTTTTCTAATCATTCTGGGTTTTGTAGACAGACTAGGGACACATGTAAGTGTTTGAGAAACTAAATTAGACAATTAAGAACTGTATAGTATTTGTTCTTATATATATTTGTTGAGACACAGAGCTTGAAAATGTTACATGCAAAGCTATTTTGAAACTATTAAACACAAACGGTAGGTACAGGCTGGAAGAAGCACTGTTGTGACCTCATTCTGTGAGGCAAACAACAATTACAACCAACTTAAACAGGCTACTCAGGAGGCAACTTAACCTTCCACCTCATGTGATCAGTGCAGGTGATCAAACTGTGGATCAATAAATGTGGGTTTGCGGGAAAAGTTAAAGTGTCTCGATCAGGAGGTTTGTAAATAATGTAATTTAGCAGCAGCCTAACCTTTTTTAAATGTCTTTCAGATGACATAATTTACTGCCAGAGCAAACCACACAGCCAAGTGACTAATTGAACAAGATATGTGGGGAAACAAACTGATGCTACATTTAGCTCTGCTAAGCTAGCATACAAAGAAATCAAGATATCCTGTACCCAAAGTGAACTAGCCCAACAATGCTTATGTAAAGTCATAATAAATTGCATTAGATTAATGTAGTTATAGCTACGCACAGATGGTAATACATAATTGCATCAATAATAGGAAAGGTGAAGTATGGGCCCTAAGGTATTTAATTGTATGTAAGTGCTTTAATTAACAGTCTTTAAGTATACTTAACTTTGAAGCTGTCTGGAAAATTGGAATAATACAAAAACCCAACCACTCTGCTTTTAGTTCATCGTAGTTCAACATCAAAGTTGTCATGCAATGTCAAACTTTGATTAATTAAAAATAACATTAATAAACTTGACGAAAGTTGATATTGAAAAATAATCAATAAAATATATTTTTTAAAGTAAATATCTCACAAAGTCAATAACTCCACCGAGCGGTCATATTCACAGGATAACCCCCGACTCTTACCGTTATAGTATTCTTTGCTCATGTTGAAAAGCTTAAATCTGGAAGGGTCCTGCTGTTGTGTCTCCTCTCATGCTATGAACATTTCTTTCTAACAATGTTGTCATGACATTATCTGTGTCTCTCACATGGGCGGTCCCTCTCTCTGTTCGACAGGTATTTCCAAGCAGGAGGAAGAGAAGCGTGTTTTTCCCAAACATACAATCAAGTCACAGAACGTGTGGAATGTCAGATTTTAATGCCGCCATCTTAAAGTGGATGTTTCATGCTTTTGAACCAGCCTCATTTCCACTCACAATCGAGGCAGGCTTTTTCTTCATCATTCGCCTGCTTTCATGTCTGTGGGCTACATAGTTAGGGCAACTTGAACTATGACTCACATGTTTGTAAGTGGGATGAACACGTAACTCCAGTTCTGTCAGGTTTGTGTGCCAGCATTCATTCATGGTATGTGAAAGTGTCCACAGCTTTCATCACACTGAATGTAAAAAACAACATTCTTCATGAGAAGCTAAACACTGGTTTCAAGAAATGACTTTCAACACTCCACCTATCTCTGACAGCAGCCGCGATGAAGGAAGTAGATTAAACTGGATGACGCTACTTAAAGAGTTATCCAAAGTATTCGGCTTTTTCTTTTGTATGCAGGTAGAAAAAAAAACAGTCTTGTGGTGTTTTGAGACCGCAGTCACAAAACACATTTTTTGCACAGTGCAATTATGAACAATTCAAAGACATATAACCAATGACTGGTGGACAGTGACACATTCATTTCATGCATTAAGGTCAATCTTTAAAAAGGTAACACCAACAAGAGCTTACCAGAAACTGAGCTAAGAAAAACCTCTGCATGCCGACAAACTTGTTCCGCTTGTCTGAACAACTTAGAAACAAGTCTCCATGACTCGGCAGAAAAATAGCATAAAGTATCTTTTCCTTTTTTACTCCCTCTTATCTCTCATCCTCCTGAAATGTAAATATTTAACAGACAACATCCTTCACATTACAGGGATGTCTTCTTGTTTTAGTTTATGATGACATTCATTTGTTTCATGCATGCGAATCACCTGAAGTCCCTTTCCCAGATGACTGACCTGCTTCAAGACAAGAACAACTGGTCTCTAGACCTTTGCTGAGAGACAGGAAACAGATAAGTGCAGCTGAAAGAAAATTAATCATGTGGTCTTCCTGGACATTACACATGTCTAATTTTGTTTCCCAAGTAAACACAGTCATGTCAAATTAATGTAGTCCAGCCTAACACGTGCAGACATTTACCTGATGTTCTTAGCTAGACCTTAACTTATCACCAAATCTATGGCTGTCGTCTTTTTTGATGGATGTGTCAATCACCATTGTTTTAAGTGATGCTTCCCTCCAGAGGATGATGGTGAAAAAAAAGTCAGCACAGGACAACACCACATCCCTGTTCCATCCTTGGTATCCACTGGATGGACAGCTGTGTTCAATAAAGAAAAAAAAAAGTTAAGCATATGTAGCACACAGCTATCACTGCAAATCCAGTTCCAATGTAAAAGATCTCAGCCTTTTTTCATCAAATAACAACTCGTCCATGCAGTGCGAGAGGTTGGTTTTCGAATCTTGAAAAATCTTGTATTTGTAAAATGAGGGAGGTCAGAAATGCACTCTGCCCTGAAAGCACAGAAAACCATGTCTGTGCTGATGGCAGCAAGAACTGAATCTTCAACTGTTGCCTTGATGGATCAGATTTCAACGGCCAATCCCAGGTTAGCGTTGGTCTTGGTCATATGGTCACTGTACCTCTGGACAAGTCCCGCCATGTTAAAACATTTTTTAAAGTAAAATTGAATGTATCAAATGCAGGTTTAATTATAGAGATATTCTGGCTTCATCCTGTTTCAACAGGAGGAGGCTGGGACACGCTGTCCTTGATCAAAACATGCAATTTTGGATCTTGCTCAGTACAAGTGTTGCAAAAGGCTGCAGATCCGAGCATGCATTTGTGGACCTGTGCAAGCTTTTGGGGCTATATTTATGCATTTGCAAATAGATAAATAAAATACTTCTATTGAAAGGCATCAGTGATAGCAGCCAGCTCTCACACTGTAGTTTCCCCAGCACCTGTCCATTGCAGTCCTGATTTGGTATCCTTAAAGTCTGTATCTGGAACAGTTTAATCCAATCAGTTTTTGCTTTAAAAAAATCTAGACAGCAGGAAAGTGGATTTCCAAATCCAGACCAAACAGATCCAGGTTATACTTTTTGATCAACAGGCTCAGATTACAAGAAGAAAAAACTCCTTCAAACATCCACTTGATGTCAGTGTCGCCTGACGAATACAGAATAACCAGCTGCCTCCTCCATCAGGCACAAATTCCCTCTCTCTCTCACTCACTCTCTCTCTCTCTCTCTCACACACACACACACACACACACACACACACAGCGCCCAGTCAAGTGTCCAGTATTTTCATTCAGTAATTGTCTTTTTGTGACACTGATTGGCTCTCCAGACGCTCTGTTTGAACAAGTCATGGCTGCTGGACCCAAAATTAATTTCCAGACTCTCTGACTGCTGTGTTACTGACTCTGTGCTTACTGCACACACACTCACACACACACAATGATTCCGTGCCTACCGCACACATAATGGCAGCCTCACACAGACTCAGCCCTGATGTCCGTCACCTGTCAGTCATTCAAAGAGCTGCAGGTTCTAAACCAAAGCTTAAAACATGAACACCTCCTCGTGTTGTTTCACAGGTTTGAGCATTTCAAGAAGATGAAAGGTGTGAGAGCAGTCAGGTAAATTATGAAGCATTTGCATACAGTGACATTTCCGAACTGTTAATGTGTGTGTGTGTGTGTGTGTGTGTAGGGCAGGGGGGCAGCAGCTTTCATGCCAACCTGTCAGAAAACTGAAGTCTGTGGGCTGGTTTCCTGCATTTTTAAAACTCGAGCCACTGGTTTGGTTTAACATATTCTGTATTTTTAGACACTCACTCACACAGGCTGTTCTTTTGTCTGCACGTCTTCACTTCTCACATTAAGCACGGCTTCCATCAGCACGTTATTATTTAGTTAAATCCAGCTCATTTAAATTCTCCGTCCTGTCAAAGGTTTGAAGAGTTAAGTAGTTCTTAAATTTAATTCTTTAATTCTTTAATTTAATTCTTAAAACAAAGAGAAGCTGAGCAGCCTGGACTGGGGGTTTTCTTTGTTTCTTTCTTCAGACAGTTTTCTAAAATCTGACTCTTGACTTCTTGAGGTTATCTGATTAAAGTTAACCCTAACCCTAAGGACACGGCTAACGGCCTTGCATAAGTTGTGATGAATCGGGCAAACAGGTACGTGCTGAAACCCGCCGTATTGACAGGTAATACTCCGCCATGCTTCATGGGGAGATGGGTCTCCTTGACTGTGTCTCGCCTTGAGAGTCTTGTGAAGAGGTGCTGAAAGGAGCAGTTAAAAGAATCTCTTGACATCCAGTATATCCTGAAATTCTGGAGGTAATCTCTGCCTGTGAAACCAGTGACGTCCTGATCCAACCACTCCTGGCTCCGACTCTGCATCCACACATATCTGTGCTGACATATCAGCATCACATACTGCACAGAAAGCCATCCTTTAAACTTTGACTCTCTCGTCTTCACTGCCACCTGCTCTGCTACTCATCAAATTGCCATCGTGCCTACGTAGTGGACGCCATGTTCACTTTGGTTAACACTGAGCTGTGTCTTTAATGTCGTTCTTTCACACATCCAAGCAGTTCAGGGACAGGGACCAGATCATGCAGGAGTCTGATACAAAGTGATGTGAACAGCCAAACAAAAAGAATCAGATCTTAGCAGGTCTTGGTGAAATAGAAAGCCCGTCTTGAAATAACCTCCAGCTATAGGGAGACCCCAAAAGCATAGCATTTTCACCCAGAAGTGTTCTCATTGAGACATGGTCAGGTAATAGCTGGACTGGTATCCCTGCATAAAAATAGGAGCCTGATGTGTTTACGTTGAGATCAAAGTAGCATGCCTCATTTAAAGCCCGCTTGTGTATCACACCCTTGAGATATCAGTCCTGTGTGTCTATCGAGTTCAGGCTGATTCTGCTGTCCATTATTACTGTCTGATAGGAACACGGCAGCTGCTGGCAGTGATAAATGAGAGGCCGGTCTGTGATTGACACCGCTGTGTGGTAACCTAACCTGCAGTACAAGGTGAGTCCTTTCTATATGATGACAGTATTCTTGAAACAGTCCAGCCTATAATAAGAGGAGTCCTGCAGTGAGGAGTGACAGATGAGATGCTCTGTTATCCTCCTGAGGCTGAGGAGGGCAGAGGCTCCCCCGGGGGAATTGCAGCTGACCGATCGTCTGCTCCCTCTGGGCGATATTAGGGGAGGAAATAGCCCCTTCAGTTCTCTCTCTGCACACAGGTGTGTTCTTTACAAAATGCTGTGTCGAGTGCTCTCCGAGGTGTGAAAGCTGACGAGACTCTGAACGTCTCTGCTAAACACTAAGAGGCTGAGAGATCTATCATGGTTAGACAGACAGATGGACAGCAGCAGTTATTTAGAATCATTTATCTAATTACAGCTTTTAAATTGGACAGCAGTTTAAATCCTCATCAATTTATTAAACTTAATGTAAAAAAACAGATTTCTCACGTTAAAAATACTCCAATTGGGATGTGCAAATAAGTGCAGTTCCTCAAGAGTTCCAAAAGACGGGTTATATAAATTCGTACAGCTGGCTCTGGGTCTATTACAGGATTTCCTCCCAGTTGGACTTGCCAGGAAGACCTCCCAAGGCAACCAGGAGGTATCCTGATCAGATGCCAGAACCACCTCTTCTGCTACCAGCTCCCTGCGGATGTCTGAAGACTTCATCCTATCTCTAAGACTGAGCCCAACCGCCCTTAGAGGAAGATAATGTTGGCTGCTAATATCCATTTCCTGGTCGTTCAAAAGATTTGATCCAGATATAAATGATCTGCCCATGCCACTCCTCTGGACACACCCCTAGCTCCAGCGTCTTTTAACCTTTACATGCTGAACGCTAACAACTGTAGGTGGACTACCCGAGGATCAAACTGCAGAGAGAGACCGAACAGAGCGGATAGTGGATGAAATATAAAACCTTCACTTGAGTGACAAAGTGGTAATTGGTCTGCTGTTTTTGCTGGATCAACGTTACTGAATCAGAGTGACAGTTTTTTGAAACTCACTGTTGTACTTGGCCCTGAGAAGATCATCAACGTCAACTTAAAAAAAAAAACATTTTAAAAGACAAAACAACCTTTTATGAAACATGCAGAGGATGTAAACACAGCAGAGCAAGAAAATAAGTGGAATGACCTTCTCGAAAGAATCACTGCTCCAGAAAATCTTTGCTGCAGGTACAAATTGACATATGCAATGTTCTCATTCTGCCACAATGCACTTATATGTTTCATTTATTTTCCAAGGCTAAAGATAATTTTAATGTCTGTTATGCAGATAGGTAAGCAGGAAGCATTTTCCTCCTCTCTCCTGCTCTGTATACTCTTTGTCTTGATGTGGACACAGATTCATGTATTATTATTATACAGGAACATTTTTTAAAGTAAACAGGGGCACCGGTAGCCTAGTGGTTGTGTCGCGCGCCCCATGTACAGAGGATTAAGTCCTCTGCCCTTTGCTGCATGTCAGCCCCCTCTCTCTCCTCCCATCATTCCCTGTCTCTCTCTTCGGCTGTCCTTTCCAATAAAGGCGAACTTGGCCGAAAAAATATCCAAAAGTGACATTACAAATGTTACAGTTAAACGAGCCTGACTCAGTTCAAACTGGTTTTCAGCAGGTCTCTGTTCTGCAGCACATAATACAAAAAATATAACATTAGACAACAGACAGAGGAAATACAAAACCAAACCATCAGCTGCAGAACCTGAGAGCACGGTGCAAAGAATAGAAAAGACTGCATAACAATGAGTAAGGCCTTAACAAGGCCATTCTGACCCAAGTTTCACGTCGGGTTTCGGCCTTATCGAAACCCGCCGTTTCATCTCGCCAGATGTTCCTGCTGTGTGAGGGGCGTCAAGAGTGACAAACGCTGAGTCATCAACAGCGCCACTTTCTTGGGTAAAGGTTGGTCCAAATGTTAAAGGCTAAAGGAAGCCTCCTAAAACTCATTTCTTTGCATTTAGAGAAGTTGAACAGCTCTTGTCTAACTGTCATCAGCTCAGCAGCTCTGCTTTAAATACAGCAGATATTCATATCGGTAACGATCTCTTATTGAATCTATATTTATGTCACTGAGTTGATACTGAGTTCAAACTCCTTTCAAAGCGTCTGTGAGTGATGGCATTGGTAGTTCAAGTTAAAGTTTAGAATCTGTGACTGATTCTTTATTTCTTCATTGAGATTCAAAGCAAAGAGTCAGACTGCCGTTTGTCACGATGAAGGACGGAGCTCGGGAACTCCATCACATTCAGATGAGCTTTTTATTACAGCACTGCTCTCATTGCTGCAGCAGAATGTTTCTTCTTCTCCCGGAAATCACTTCCTCACTCCCTCCCTCTGTTCACGCTCTCCGTGGAGCCGTGCGGCACCGTGACAGCGCTGTGATGGTGGATGTGCAGTTATACCGACGAGAAGCAGAAATAACATATTTCAAAAGTGACATTTACTGACTTTCTCTTTGAAATGAGTTCCGTGTGGATGACTTAGAGCTGCAGAGGCTCAGACGGGGAGACAAACTTCTCATAACAGTGTGTGTACTCAAAATATTGTTGATGATTTCTGTACTGGAGCAAAAGAAACTCAGAGTCACTGACGATTTATAGACCTATCAGAGGCCAGATTGCGTGTTAAGCATTTAATGAACCTAATTGATCATGTCAAAGGGATTAACACTAAACTCCCTCACAGATTAGACTTTTTGATCCAGTAGATGTCGCCCTTGAGCTCCAGCATGAAACCAAAACAAACTGCTGTTTGGCCACACCTCCTCCATACTGAAGCCTCCGCTCTCCTCCAGAGACACACCTCCAACCCCTCTACACTTGCGTTCACACGAAGGAGTCAAGCGCAAGCTGCAGACAAAATCGTCCTTTGCTTGAGCTGCAATCACCTGCGACCTGCATTGCTGTTAGCATGCTAATGTTAGCGCTCTTTAGTTAGCTCGTAGCTTCACATTGCATGTAAATTGACACAGAATGACTGTGATCTAAAGACACTCACATGACTTCCAAATAATCAGTGAGTATGTTCTTCTTCTTCTCTCTAGTCCTTGACTAAAACAGTTTTTATACACAAGGGGAGGAGCCGGCCGTCCCGTCCATGTAAACACGACTCTGACAACAACACAGCCAGTGGGACTCGAACTTCTGACTCATTGTAGACAGTCATGACTCAGAGAGACTTTTACACATGATAGACTGGATTTCTGATAATTTTGTAAAATGTTGCACATTCTGTCTTTAACAGTCAAGTTGTTAACGAATTCAAAGTATACTAGTCTGAACCTTTGAAGGGCCACAAGCAGTCAGACACTATTTTAATATTGTGTATTTTATGTGATGTATGTTCCTGAGCAGTGTAAATAAAGTGCGGCTGTTGTTTGGCTGCTTAATCTTCAGTAATTATTTAACATATGAGTAGATTTGTATCAAAGAAAGGTCCTTGTTTGTTTCACCTCACTAATAAGCCGAGGGCGTCTTGGTGATGAAATGAGCTGTTTCTCTCTACAGGTCAGAACTCAACTTTCCCCTTTATATGAACCTCTCTACATGTCTTTTAAAAATAACTTAAGTTACGCACGTGATTAATGATGGCGGTCCAAACATGCTCCAAGTAAAGGTACATTAGTTATGCATTATTTAAACATGATTTATACCCCCATAATGAACCAATTAAAAGTACTGTGAGTCCCTACAGCCAGCGAACACACCAACAGTAAGAGTGGGAGATTTGTCTATAAGATAAACACTTTGAATGTGGGTAGATTAACGTCAGAGAGGGTCCGTTTGTTTATGTCACTTTATATATAGATCTTTATATTCATACAGAGATCTCTGCCGGTTTGGAGGTCAAACTCCAGAGTCTCCAGCGTCTGCAGAAAGGCCGGCATACATCATCCCAATGATCTTTCTCATTACACCCGCCGTCTCGCTCGCCTGCGCGCTGAGGAGAAAAAATACGACGACATGAACGCCGCGCCATGGACGAAACAAACCGGCCGCTCGAGGAGACGAGCATCGTAAAAACTAAAAATGTTGTTGAAGGATTATGCGTCTCTCCGTGAGGCTGAGGTGATGGATGGAAATGAGGCGCGGCGTGTTTGTGAAAGGCTGTACTTGGATTTATTGACGGCGGTGCGATTGTGCACATAGAGGCGGATGATGGAGAGCGTTGAACAGTTTAAAACTCACTCCGACTCTGCAGGATCAGTGCAAACACACGGAGGGGATGCAAACAGGACAGAAACACTTCATACTCCACAGAACAGAAGAAGAAGAAGCATCGGAGCATTTGTTTCAGTCTGTATTTTGGCAAAGCTGGCTGAGCACTAGACAATTTTCAAATCTTAACTGCTTTTAAAAATGAGGGTGACCACAGACATAACAATCCTCTGATTAACACACTATAAGATTAGGCCAGACTACGAGACCACACCCTGACGTTTGTAGTACCAGTTGCACAGAGAGTCGATTCCAAAGACACGAGCTCTCACAGGAACTCATGTGATCAAATGTGACTTCAGAAGATAAACAAACATGGAGGACGATAGACGTGGTCAGCTAACTGTGTGGTTTGTCCTCTTCACTAGACTTTATAAAGACACTTGTGTTGTTGCCATAGTTACACAAGCTGCTCTTCTTTTTTCTATATATTTCACTCGGCTCGGGGATCAGTTGTGTTTTTGTTTGCCGCCATGTTTGTGGGCCGTAAAAGTACGCAACATCCATTTGGTGATGCTTCCTGGTAGTGTTGTAGAACTTGAAAATCGGTCTTGGTCTCGAGCCCACTTGATGAAGGTCTTTGTCTCGTCTTGGAATCTAAAGCCTTTTTACTCGGTCTTGTCTCATTCTCAGACTGGGCGGACTCCAGGTTTTAAATAGAGACCGGTCAAAACCACTACTGATGGGCTACTTTTCCAATTCATTACTGTGATTAGAAGGAAAACTTCAATTCATTTGTAGTTTGATTTCTATCCCCAAGACCTTCCCGGTGTTACAGTCTAAGCGAGTGACACGCCTGCTGCACACAAGATGATGATTTTTCAGTGATATTTATGATCTTGGTCTTGCCTCAGTCTCGCCCTGCCTTGGTCTTGGAGCACTCTGGTCTCGGGTTTGTCTTGGTCTCGATTAGTGTGGTCTTGACTACAACCCTACTGACCGGTCTGCTCACTATTGTTGAGTCTGTCTGATGTTTATGATTTAAGAAAGGGAGGCGCCGACTTGACAGGGAGCAGTAAAATAAATGTACTGACACCTCTTGCTTGAGGATTATTTGGACAAATAAAATCGGTTGTGACAAGCCTTGAATTAGGCCAGATTTAAATCCATTGATATCGACAATATCTGCACCAAATGTGACAGACCCGAGTTAGTACCTGATGTTGTCAGAGTTGATGTGGTGAACATGTTTATTCTCTCAGAAAGCAGCCGAGTCGAGGTCTGATCGGCTGGAGGGGGGGCAGCACCTCAGATCCACGGACGCCTCAAACTGTAAACTATGTTTAGCAGACTTTACTGCTGGAAGAGGAGAACAAACTGTGGAGATAAAACTCTCCGCCCACAGCGCTCAGACTCTACATCGCTCCTTTACTGCCGGATACACAGTTCTGTGTTACAGCAGAGAATATGAGGAGAGTCTTTGTACGCTCACTCTTGGAGGGCAGAGAGGAGAGAGTCACTGATGATCAACAAATAAGATCCTGTTTTAGCCTAACTCCTAACTGGTGTGAGTGCGGTGGTATTGATCGAGTAGGGGGGTGATGGTGAGTCTCTGCACAGAGACGGAGGACTCCTTCATTTAAGTCGTCCAACAAGCAGAAACAACGACAAAGTAACTACATGTGAGATCACAATCAGTCAAACAGTATGATTAGGTCTGCCTTTTAAAGGTGTGATTTCCAGTTCACCGCCTTTTTCATATCATGATGTTCCAACATATACCGCAAAACAGCCTACACGACCATTTCCATTGTGTTCAGCAAAGTCCACAACGAGGAGTCTCTGAGCAGCTGTGGATAAACTTCACAGTTTCTTTATGCGTTCTTTACTTATAAAGAGATAATTAAAAAACTGAGAAATGTTTGCGCTTGAGCAAACCATTTTATTTATGGGTTAGTCGTTCAGCAGATAAATAAAACTGTCAACAAAAGTTTCAGGTAACTTAAGAGAGTTTTTATTCTTCTTCAGTGTTCAGTCATGTTTGTTAATTTAGTGTGGAGACAAGTTCACAACAGAGCACATATTAACTCTGATTTACTCGCAGTGAACGGGGAGCTCTAATTAACGACGGTGAGACTCTGTTCACACCTGCAGTCACACGTTATCACACACTGACTCACGAGATGACATGTTTTAATTTCTGTTTAAGAGCCTGAAAAGCTTTGACAGAAAAAAAGTCTCAATGTTGATTTCATAAGACCACGCTGCTTTGGTAAAAATGAATGGGGGTGTGGCAGAGAGAATCACTCACTTCCTTCTTCCATCCTTTCCATCCTTCTTTCATCCCTCCTTCCTCCATCCTCCCTTCCTCCCCTTCCTTCCATCCATCCAGCCGTCCTTCCTTCCTTCCTTGCTTCCATCTAGTATTTTGTTTTTTATTATAAAGAAAACGTCAAATATAAAACATCAGTGAACATCAGAGTCTGGTGGATCATAAGAAGAAATAGTTGAGGCTCATTTTCTTGACTTCACTGAATTTAACTTTTTATTTTTATTTTCCTTTTATTTTAGACAAAATGTGCATCGTCTGTTTGATCAGTGCAACATTAAAGTGTTTTAGTCAGACGTTCCCCACAAACAGCAGAACGCTTAAACACATTTAAAGCTGTCAGAACATTTTTGTAAAATCAATCCTGTGTGTTTAAAGGTGAAGCGCTGTCACTTCTCTGCACAGTGTCACGTTTAAAAAGCTGAACAGTTTTTTAAAATGTCACGCAGACACAGAAAAGGTCAACATGTCCCATCGGATTTTCAGGAGGATGCTCCATCTACAGAGCAACGACTGCATGAAGAAAACCCAGAAACCCAGGAGAAATGTGTTTTTCTTTGCCTCTTTGGATGAATATTTAATTATAAAGTCTGTTCTTAGACATTGGCTTCCTGCAGGTTTGTGTTTAGCGGGGTTCACCTGATGAAATATTGCTCTCACTTCACACCCCGCAACGAATCAGCACTAATAAACGTTTTCATTTAAAATAAAGCCTCTTATTAATCTAAGCGTTGCCCCCCCACCCCCCCTCCCCCTGCCTGCTAGGATCAACATCATTTATTACATGTGCAAATGAGCTCGAATACATAAAAAGCACCAGCAGAGAAAAAGAGTGGTTTAACATTTTACAGCGTGCTGCGTGAAGAATTCCAGCTGATGATGAATAGTAATGTAGTCTGAGTGAAGATGGTAATTTCATAATGAAATAATACAAAGTGTATCTGTGAGCTCCGAGCTCCTGGAAGGTAAAGAACGACACAAAAAAACGCAAACAAGCAACTATAACAAAATGGTTGAGATCCTCTCTGTGCGTCTAGATTGTTTCCAATGTAGGGTACATTTTTCATCAGTTTAGAGTTCTTAAAGGATAAGAAATTAGTATTTAAGTCTGTCTAATTAGACAAAGGGGACAAGGTTTGGACTTGCAGGGGGGTTGATATGTGTCAATGAGCATGAAGAATATTTTAAAGGTCACATATTCTGCGAAACACACTTCACCATGTTTCTCTAACTCTAATATGTGATGAGAAAAGTCCACCTTCTCTGTCTTTTGCCTGCTCCACTTTTCAGAAAATGTGTGCTCAAACAGGCTGTTTGGAGATTTTCCCGTCATGACATCACAAAGGGCAGTAACCCCTCCCCCACGTGGGTGACACTCCCACGGCTAGGTGTTTGTTCTGCTTTCTCACCGTAAACAATAGGGCATCGAGTGAGAAAGCCCAAGTACACCCAAGCCCTTCCAGAGAGGGGGCGTGGTCAGACACAGCTCATTTACTTTTAAAGCTACAGACACAGAAACAGCCTCAGCTCCAAGCGCATTGCCTTCAGTGTTAGGCTGACTTAAAGTTAGGTTGAGATAGCATCTTCAGCAATGGCGACCGCTGATGAGTTTATCAAAAAGACAATTTCTCAAACTTCACTGTGACTACTGAAGTGGTCAGTAAAAGTGTAAAAAAGCAAATAATGGACAAAGACGTCCCTGGCCATGAGTCCTTCATCACTCACCGCTGGCTGCACAGAGAAGTTGTCCATCGGTCCCAGAGATTATATCACACGATATTTAGTCCAGCCTAAATTCTCAAGGCATGCATCTGAGAAATCTGTTCCTATGTCTTTGCTCTGAAACAAGTTCTCTAAAGATCTGTTGCTCTGACACATCTTTACAGAACTGACCCCCGAGAGAGATTCAGACTCAGTGGTCGAGAAAACGACTTCACGCCTCACTAACTGAGCGACACTTTCACAGAAAGATGAACAAAAGCCTGATGATGTTTAATCACCCTTTTGACTAATTAAATTGTGGGCATGCACATGTCACACCTCTCCGTGTTTGTGCGTCACAGACGATCTAATGATTCACAGTGATTCCTCTCGGTCTTGTGACTCGGAGCTGGAGGTTTAATGAGGCTCAAAGAGGACTGCTCGCATTTTATCCGAGATCAGGACTTCAGCGGAGCCTCAGACCAGGACTCCACACCACGATAAACACCAGTTTTATTAGAGCTATAAAGTTTTCACAGCGCTCAGATCATGCTTGTAGTTTTATGAGTTTGTTCATGACAGTCCTCTAAAGATCAGGCTTCCCCTCATCAGCACGTCGTTACACTGTAGCTCAAAGCTTTACAGAAATCTGACAACACCTGCTCTTCATTTCACAGAAACTGACAAAAAAAAGGTGCTTTAATCACCTTCTTTGTCTGCAGCTTCCTATTGTACTCCCAATCCCATTTGCTGGATTGTTAAAGTGCTGCAGCAGCAGATCGGATCTGAAGGTGAACGTCCTCGAGGATCAAAAGCAGCATTACGAGCCAGAGGAGGAAATCTGCGTTTTTTAGCCTGCAGTGACACTTTTGAGGATCTGTATCCCTCCATCATCTCATTAATCTCATTCTGGATGTTAAAACATGCTAAATCTGCGTCTGGAGACACAGCCGGGGAACAATACTGTCACGTCAGCTCTTTGGGATAAAACCCTGACGGAGAGCTCAGGATAACTGTTCAGGAAGTTCGGCTCCTCTTCCTCACTCTGCATCCAACAGAAATGTTCTGCTTCACTAAATCAAAGTGCGACTCGCGGGGGGAATCACAACGTCTACATCTGCTGAGGCCTCTAAACTTTTCCAACAACATCCACTCGAGTCGATACCAGATGTTGGCGTATCAGATGTTCCAGAACAAAGCTGAATGTGAGAGTTTGACTTTAACCACTCTTTGATTTCAGTTTTTTTTTTTTTGGAGTAGTTTCTGAGACGTATGCTTGATGAGTTTCGATGCTGCACATTGAACTGGAACAAAGAATCGCTGAGATCTGTCAGACGTTTCTGCAGAAGAAGATGCGAGGACAGTGTGATTGATCGCAGCGGGGACGTCTTGATTTTCAGGCGAAGCTGCGGATTTCACTTCTTCGTTTATCAGTTGAGTGATTATCATGTCTGAGTGAGGAGATAACAATTAACTATGGAGACAATAGTGTGCAGTTCTCGCTGCTTTTTTTTTTTTTTTACTTTAAAGAGGACATATTATCCCCCTTTTCCACCTTTTCAAACAGTCCCCTGTGGTCTAAATTAAACATCTGTGCTGTGCTTTGGTCAAAATATAACATGAATCAAGCACCAGAGGAGGTTTGTGACCCTGTATAAACCAGCTCTCTCAGAACGCTCCGTTTTGGTGTGTGTGTCTCTTTAAATGCAATAAAAACTATTTTCCGTCTTTGCACAGGTTGTGTAAATGAGTGACAGCGAGCTCGGATAGGGTTACATTCTTTTATCAAAATGTTATAATGTAAAATAATACAAAAGCTGTTGGAAAATCATGATGTATTTTTTATTTTTTTTACTCCAGAGCCATGACTCCACAGAGCAGCTCTTTATTTCTTCTCTCTTTCTTTCAGTCCAGGTTAAAGATAAAATCTCCCACGCTGTGACATTGTGAACACCCACAGCTTCTCCTCTGTCCTGCCACCTACACACTCTCTCTCACACACACACACACACTCACACTCACACATGGGGAGCGAGAAGGTTAAGTAGAATTAAAAGCAGGAGCACAAAGAGCTGTGAGAGAAGAGACCTGACAGGCAGAGAGCGAAGGCTTGGCCGCCCACCGCTCCGACACTTTTATTAACACAGACTCCCGCTGAAGGTCTCCGCTCATTGATTCAGCTGCATTCATGACTCGATCAATAGCACTTGATCAAGGTGCAGCGCCGAGCTGTAAATCAGATGTTTGCATGCTGAGTGGCTAACATCTCCTGTCCTGTCCGCTGCTTCCTTCGACTCTGGCTTTTGTTTTTCTCTCAGGATAAAGAGGAGAAAATGTTCTTTCAGCACGGCCTCGGGCGCAGGAAGGAAAATAATCAGAATCAGAAAAGAAGAAAACATCTACAGAGGAACTGAGTGTTCCTCCACCTCCGGCCTGGATGTAAATGCTGTGTGATGTTGTGTTAAAGGAGGCAGACAGTAGGTGGAAGGTTAACAGTACACACTGCACAGAGCTTCGCCTACCACATATCCACATCCTCTCGTTTCAGAAATAAACTGTCTGAGGTACACCAAGAAACCCTGAATCCTTTTCTGTTTTTTTTTTAGTGTGTGCAGCGATTAATTTGAACGAAAACTGTCTCTAATCTTTTCTATGTGCTCCAAAGCCTTTTCAATTCACAACCACATTTGTGATCCAGTTACATTTTGTAGAGATGAGTGGCTGTATTGCTCCAAATCTGTGCAGGGTCATGGTGCAGGCTTTGTGAGTTATTGTGCCGCTGATTTGATTACATGAACTTAGCATTTACTGCAGTTATAAAGACTTATTGTGCAGCTTTGCACTGATTCTGAATGTTGGTATTTGATCTAAATCGTGCTCTCACTGCAGCGTCAAACTGGTGTCATGTGAGGCCTCTCCAAAGGAAGATCAGTGCAGCAGATATCCACTCCACAAATCTTAAAGGCTTTATATGCGAATTTTTGATCCAGCAGATGTCGCCCTTGAGCACCAGCATGAAACCAAAACAACTCGCGGTGCATTGTTGTGTTCGCATGCTAATGCTAGCGATCTTTATTATGCTCGTATCTTCACACTGCATGTAAATTTACCCGAAATGACCGTGATCTAGAAACACAGTTAAGCAGTGAGTACAGTATGTTATTCTTATTTTCTCTAGTCCCTCAATTAAACAACTTTTATTTGCGAGGGGAGGAGTCAGCCGCCGTTCCGGCGATGTAAACAAACTGAAGATAGGACTCGGAAAACTCTGAAAACATCACAGACAGTGGGACTCGGGTGTTACACCCATTGTAGACAGTCATGACTCAGAGTTATTTTCAGAGGATATACTTGATTTCTATTACATTTAAGTGTAAAAAATAGCATATAAAGCCTTTAAACATTTTGATAAAAAGAAGGATATATTTACTGATAAATCTGGTGTATAATACCCGTTTTAATATCTATTTATGTCACCTAAAAAGTGGGCTGCATCCTATACACTGATGTCACCAATGTACCAGTATAAAATGCAAAGACGTGCAGCTTCATGACTCCAAACGTAAACACTGCACAGGATATGACATGAAAATTTGCCTCCATCTATTGTGTATTGTGAGGAGCCATTTTGCCGGGAAAGCATGCTGGGATTCATAGGCCCTCATTAGGTCATAATCTTGTATTTAAAGAAAACAAGAGGTTCAGTAGGGGTGTTGAAATTAAACATTGGCACGATGCATCGCGATGTGGACTTGAATAATTCTGCACCGATGCAGTGACAGAACATAAATCAATTATTGGGTACTGATGCTGCGTGCCTTTACAATTTTTTTATTTTGGTTTAATTAATTTGACATTGATTTCAAAAGCACTTTCTAAATAATTAAAAAGGAGTTCCCATTTATGTGGCTGCTTGTCTTCATTGATGAAAAGAAGCCAGAAATATAGAAAACTGAGGATGTAACCCTTCATGGTGCATTGTGATATCAAATCGAATCATGAGCGCCGTGAAGATGCACCGCACGATTGTTCAGAAAATTCAAACCTGTGAAGTGTTGGATTCACTGAAAAGAATCCTTAATTAAATACGAGTAACCAGTGGATTCAGGACACATGAGTCTGGGCTAATAGGTCTCAGGCTGTGGATCAGTCATTCACAACTATCGACTTTACTGTAGGCTGAGAGCTCAGCTATGGCGCTGTGTCCACCGTCTTTTTTCAATTGTTTTCAGTGAGGAGAGAGCGTTTGCAGCAGCAGTTGAAAATCTTTCAACTTTTCAGAAAAACGTTGTTGATGTCTCCGGCACTCTTTTCAAAATGTATGATATTGCTTGTATATTTTACTCCTGTACCCACACCTCCTCCTCACTTTGTGTCCAGACAAAGACGAAAAACAAGCATCCTGCGTTTTATGCTCACGGTGAAGGGAAAACGTGATTTTAAATATGAAACATACCGAACAAGCAGTGTTGGTAGAGACAACACACACGCAGCGCGCTTATCCTCAGCGCAGCCTGCAGCTAGCAGGGTTTCAAACTCCACATGGAGAAAACAGACGGTACTAAAAGAGCTGCACAGAAACTGCACGTTGTTGCAGTTGTTGAACACAATGGAAATCGTCCCACAGTTTAAGCCTTTTTTCCCTCTGGTAGAGACTTTAGGCGGACCTCAACCTTTAATTTAAAACAAGCTTTCTTACTGTAAACAGGATAAACTAAAGGAGAGGCGACCTTTCCTACAGCACTAACTGCTTCTATTATCTGTTTGTGTTCCTGTGAGAAGCACTTTTTCACAGCCTGCTGACATTTCCTTTTCCATTCAGCAGTTTTTAAACTCCACTGTAGCCGTTCTGTGTTCACTTCATGTGCTATATTGTAGATTCAGTGTTTGAACCCTTTAACCTCTTTTGTCCACGGGTTTCATCTCCTTTCTGCTCTTCCCACAATGAACAGACCCATGTTAAATGAACCAGACTTCCTTCCGCAGGTTGAAATGATTACAGGTAGTCCTCAAGAGTCTGTGATGAGATCTGTTTCCATAGCCACCATCTGCTTTCCTAAGTGATGGTGCATCCCATTTACTGCAGATGTCGGAGCGGTGAATGACGTCACACCAGGGTTTACTTCGTTCCAGTTACGAGTTGACAACAAGTCAGACAAGCAACATGGACGCCTCCAGGAGTACCTTTGTTTTGTTAGCTTACACCAGGCGATAACAACGCACTCGAAAGCAACATGACAACTTGTCCACAGATAGAACTTGCATGATACTGGTATTGATTTCATACCACAAGACAAATTTGCTAATAAACACTATATATGAACAGCTTAACTTTATCCCCAATTTCCACATACTGTCTGTCAGTGCCACGCACTACGCCGTAGTTTGCTGCCACCCTAGTCAATCATTGTATTTCCACAGCTGGCGCCGTCTCCGGAGCGTGCCACCAACGCCACTACGCTCTACTCCGTTTCAAATACGCTGTGAGTCTCATTTCGAGATGGAGGGAAAGCAATCTGTTGCTATGCGTGTTTGGCCAATGAGAATCAAGTATTTAACAAAGCCAAGTAACAGAGCTTCATTAACAAAGTTTAAGAAATGACAGTTTTCAGATGATTCAATCTGATTTCTTGATTCTTTCATGCGGCTTTGATCTCCCAAACGTTAAATTTCAGACTCTGCTGCTTGGAGAAAAAGAGTCATTAGAGGATGATTCAAATATGAAATATGTTCTGAGAACAGGATGTCCTTCACAAACTGCCCTTCAGCTGATATCAGCGTCGGATTCATTTCATCTTTTTTATTTTAACACAAAAACTTTTTTTTAATGATATCTATCTATCACTGTGGACTGACACTTGTTACACAGTCACATCTGGTGGTTCACATTTTGTCCCCACAGCCGGAACTGACCGTTCTTATAAACAGTCAAGTTGTATCACAGACAGTGTTGGAGTCTTGCATGTGAAAGAAAAATAACACTCAGGAGCGAAGCCAAGGCGAGCTTGTTAATAAATGAATAAGCCAGTGTGTGTAGCCCTTCAGGGGCTTTAAGGCTTAGCCGCTATGTCCTCATTTATAAGACACACCTACCCCGCTTCCCTCATACTTGTTTGATTTTATATATTTGAAAATGTTGGAAGCAACGGTCTTCGTTCTTCAGTTGCCAAACTTATTCTTGTTATCTGATCCCAAAGTGAGTCTGGAAATGGGGAAAAAAGGTTTCAGGTACGCTGGTGCTGCAGGTTGTGTTGTATGACTGAAATAATGTCTCTGCCCAGACACATTTTAAATAAATAAATAAATAAATAAACAAACTCATGACAGAGTTTAGAGACGTCCATCTTTAACTCCATCTCCATCCACCTCACACCTTCCACAAATATCTCTCTTCATATCTCCGCTCATCTACGTGTTGTAACTCCCCCGTGGTTCGCTGAGCAGCTAATCAATATGTGGGCAGGAAGAGTCGGAGTAAAGAAAAATGACATCTAAAAATAATGTGAGAGCAGAGCGGTGAGCTGAGGGAAAATCAGATGTGAAGAAGACGTGGAGGTGCAGATGGATGTGTTCTCGTAGCACAAAACATCCCCGCAGCAGAGCGACATTTGAAGGAAGAGGGAGGGAGTGGGGTCAGCGTTCTGCTGCAGAGCCCCCCAGGTCTGTCAGGATGTCTCCATCAAGGGGAGGGAGGAAGGAAGGCTTTCGTAAGAGCTCAGTTTAAAGCTCACATTAGTGCTACATGCAGCTTGTTTTTCAGAGAACAAGTGAAGGAACCACTACAAGAAATCAGACATGAGAACAAATTAATATCAGAAGCTCCAGTTTGACATTTTTTTTTTCTGTTCTTTGTTGGTATTGTCTGTTGGACTGAAACGGTGCTGTGAAAAGAAATGTCGCCATGGGGACAATAAAGGCTTTAAGTCGAAGTATAAAATGTAGTATTTGCTAGGCTTGTTTGAGTTTCTTTCTTCTCTGTTGAACGTTTCCGGAGAGCCAAGGCTCTTTATGTGAGATCTGTTTTTATATTCACTTCACAGTAGTTGAATTTATACTTATTTTGTGTATTTTTACTGAAAGGGTCAATAAAAATAAGGTCATACAAAGTAGTGCTGTCACTTAAAAATAAATAAATATTTAAAACAAATTTAGAGCATGACGCATAAAGTTTGAACGCATTAGAACACATTTTGTGCCTTTATTTTAGAGATAGGACAGTGGATAGAATCGGAAATCAGGGGGAGAGAGTGGGGAATGACATGCAGGAAAGGAGCCACAGGTCGGATTTGAACCTGGGCCACCCGCTTGGAAGACCACAGCCTCCATACATGAGGCGCGCACACTAACCACTGTGCCAACAGCATGTTGAGTGCATTTTTAAACAGTTTGAATGTGAAATTTCTGGTTCAAATGAATGATCGAATACAGAGGCATCAGCATACTCCCCACCGGGTCTCTAAAGGAGCTGCATGTGTCTAACTGAAGACGTAGTTTAATCTCATTCATCAGAACAATAAGGCGTATTTATCCACCTCTCCGCCTTGTTTTTTATTATTTTAACCCTCTTGTGAAGACTGGGCCCTCTTCAGTCTGTTGTTCAGTATCCTCTCTGCTCTCCTGATCCACTGAGGTATAAGAACATCTTTTCTTTAACATCTCTCTCTCAGCCTCTCTCCTCCTCCTCTAATACCCTTCAAACGCGACGTCATAAATATTGAACGATCCTGTGCTCACCAGGAGAAAGGTCTTTCCTGACATGTCTTTAAATTAAGCGAGAAAAGCTCCGGTGTCAGGCAGAATTTTACTCCTGACCTTTTCTCTGCTGCAGGCTGGGATCAGACTATTAAAAGACTTTTACTGTATCCTGTAAAGAGAGATGTATGAGAGTCCTGCTGGAACATTTTTCTACATTGAGGTAATCATTTTTAAATGTCTCATCCTCCAGGCTGAGCGCTCAGAGGGAGCAGGAAATATGCTCGGTCTGAAGTTCAGCTGTAAAGTGTCTTTCTACCATTTCGGAGCTGCTGTAGCACAAAAAAAGCAGAAATATCACCACTCACCTGCTCCAAATCTAGTTTTTATTAAATAGTGGGTATAATCTTTCTCTCCAAGTCAAATGACGTAGCTAATAAAAGTATAAAGACTGCTTTAAAATGAGCTATAAGAAATTTTCTTTTGACCTTAACATGAAGAACAAGGAGAGTTTAATCATTGAAGAGGTTTTAATAAAGTTATAGTTCTGAGCTGGAGGCTGATTGGGGAAATGAGACCTGGGCAGGTGGAGAACGGCTGAATGGGAGATCTGGTGTCTTGAGAGCTGAAGATAGCAGGCTGGCGGTAGAAGTAACTCCTGGAGCAATAGGTTAACAGAAAGGCAACACACGAGGAAACAATGATATAAAGCACAAGTGAAAACTCTCTGGCATTATCAGAATACTCTGTAGGGAGCCTGAATGATCCGGGGATATATAAGTGAAGAATCAGGACGTATGTGCAGTACAAGCTGATGGCCTGTTGAGAAACACTAGGCATAAACTGTGAGAACTGAGGCCGTTTATGACCACATGTTTGAGTCACAAACATTTTCTGAGAAGACTCAGGACCTTTGGTGTATCCCGGGAAGTGCAGCTTCTCTTCTACCATGCAGTAGTAGAGAGCCTCCTACGATATGGTATCTCTGCATGGTTTGGAAATTTGACCGTTCAGTCAAAGGCCCAAATCAACAGACTCACAAAGACAGCCATGAAAATCATGGGAGTTCATCAACACCCCAGCCTCCAAGACATCTTTCAACAAACCATAATTAGACAGGCACAAAAAATAATCTCAGACCCATCTCATGTTCTTCACCCTGAATACCAGCTCCTCCCCTCAGGCCGACGATACAGGGTACCCCGAGGGAGGAACAACCGTTTCAGAAATACCTTTGTTCCCTTGTCCATCAAAGCCCTCAACAGTACCTAAGCTGTAATGTGTGTGTCTACGTGTGCATGTATGAGGTGGTGTGAGTGTGTGGGTGAAGATGTGTAGATGTACCTGCACTGTTATCACTTTTCATAACTATTACATATTTATGGTTTTAGTAATTCACTTGTAGCATTTTATGATTATTTAACTGACATGTTTTACCGACAAATGAATGTATTTTGTTATTTTTTGTTACTGCATCAGAGCTCTGTGAAGTCCAAGACAAAGAGGACAGGCGAATTAATTTCTTACATGTTTGGACTTTTTTTTACGACTGCACACACTCGCACAGTGAGAGCAGAGCCACGAGCCGGTACCCCAAATTCAAGTGTCCACCCCCCCCCCCCCCCCCCCCCCCGGATTGTCCCTACACAAAATGTCAGACAGCATCTGAAATATATCATCTTCTTCCCCGAAATATCATGAAAGATATGAACAAGAGAAACATCGGCAGGAAATACCTGCCGGCTGAGCACTGAGGTCATGCTGAACAGTCGGACTGTACGGTGTGAGAACATCATTTATGAGCTGTGGATATGCGGTGTAAATGATTCAGTCAAACAGTATGAAAAGACGAATTGAATTGTTTTTGCATAGGCTTCATATTTACAGAGGTAAGAGGTATTATTTCGTGGAGGCCGCCGTGTTGCCCAGAATGGACAAACCAAACACTGAATCTAGAGGGGGCCTTTTGCTTTTTGTGAGTTTGCAACCAGTAGAGAGTTGGATGTAATCAACTGAAGGCAATCTGCACCTCAGAGTATGATGCAACTTAATCCCACTCTGGTGCATCAACGGTGTGTTCAGAACAAATACAGGTAAATGTCCCACACAGGGCAAACATGCAAAGTAAGAGTGACTTAAATATGTTTAATTTATGAAATCCAGGGAGACATTTCTGTGGAGTTATACTGTAAAAGCCTCAGAGCTGGGAGTCTCCTGATGTCCTTAGGTTGCATCAGAAACGTTAGATCCAAAGTCTTTTCAAAAACACGTTTTTTAAAAGTTGTTTTCTTGCCGTCTTCCAGACAGAGCTGACAACTCCAGCTTTTTACAAATCAGCTTCATGATGTAGTTATTTCAGCATCCTTTCAGTCTGTTTGTTATCATGAAATCTTATTTTGGGTTTGTAGTGCTGTAGACAGATTTCAGAGGAATTTAGAGGGACTTGTTAGAAACAGTGAAACTGTCACTCAGTGGAGAAAGATGGTGAGGAGCTCCACAGCTCAAACAGAACGGGATCAGAGAAATCATGGTACTGATCCTAGCTAACAGGTCATCAAACGAGGACCTGGTACTGATCCTAGCTAACAGGTCATCAAACGAGGACCTGGTACTGATCCTAGCTAACAGGTCATCAAACTAGGAAACTGGTACTGATCCTAGCTAACAGGTCATCAAACTGAGACCTGGTACTGATCCTAGCTAACAGGTCATCAAACTAGGAAACTGGTACTGATCCTAGCTAACAGGTCATCAAACTAGGAAACTGGTACTGATCCTAGCTAACAGGTCATCAAACTGAGACCTGGTACTGATCCTAGCTAACAGGTCATCAAACTAGGAAACTGGTACTGATCCTAGCTAACAGGTCATCAAACTGAGACCTGGTACTGATCCAAGCTAACAGGTCATCAAACTGGGACCTGGTACTGATCCTAGCTAACAGGTCATCAAACTGAGACCTGGTACTGATGCGAGCTAACAGGTCATCAAACTAGGAAACTGGTACTGATCCTAGCTAACAGGTCATCAAACTGGGGCCCTAAAGTAGCTAGAAGCAGCAGGAAAGTTCATCCAGACACTGTCCATGGAGGAGGAGGAAAGTAATCAGAAAGAAAACTGAACTTATTTATGTGACAGAAATTTAGCTAGCAGACAAAGTGCTAATACAAAACAGTCTTGTGTAAGTTGTTTTTCACTTACAGAGTGTAAATAAAATGTGAGTGGTGAATTAGAGCAGCAGACAGGAAGTAAAAGTCGGAGGAGCAGCAGTTTGTCGCCTCTCCACCCGCCTGCCTTTAATTGCAGAGCAGCAGCGTTTGTGACGAGCTCTCCGGAGGACGACTCCGAGTTTTCAGATGTTAATGTGAGCTGATCGAGTGTCTCAACAAGCATAACTCTGCCTGAGGGTGTCTTCCTCCTCCTCCTCCTGCCCCTCTTTGGCCTCGATGGGGTAATTTGGAGAGGCGAGGATGTGCTGCTCATTACTGCTGCCTCGCCCGACGGCCCCCTGTGGACTCAGTGGACACAGCTCAGCAGTCCAGAAACGCCAAAAAAACACAGGAGGAGAACGAGGAAGAGACGTATCGACTGTCTATCACTGAGGAGTAATGTCCAAAGCCCCGAGGCAAACACAACAGAAAATGTGTCACAGCAGTTTTTGACTCTCAAACCACATCTACCCCACTGTGATTGTGGGAATTCTGCAGATAAACAATAAGAAACTATCGCTACAGAAACCAGCGATACTTGTCAACGAGACAGATTCTAGAGGAAGATGGAAATCTGTGGAGAAAACTGACTACACAGCAATTTATTATGAAATTGAAGGTTGCAAAACAGTTGTTATGAAGAGTGGATTTATTGTTGTGGTACTTCAGTGAAAGGAGCATTGGAGGAGGTGGACGGATGGGTCAACAAAACATCAAACTGTAACACAGGAGACAGCTGTTTATTTCAACATTTATTACTATTATTATTAGAGGTATAACAGTTCCCAGAGGTCATCGTTCAGAATGAGGCCGGTTCATGACGGTAAAAACCAACACAAAGTCCCAGATGCATATTTCTAGGATTTTCGATTTGGACCCGACAGTAGTACAAGTTACAGTTTGTTCCATCTTGTGCTATTTAGAACTACCTGTGATAGTTGGTGCAGCCAGTTTATGAAACACTCAGAGAGGAAAACAAAACAAAATTGTTGGAAATGTTGGCACCCGCCCCAGCTCCTGCTCTCAGCCTGTCGTTAGGTTGTCTGAAAGTTAGTTTGAGACAGAATTCCCAGCATGGAGACTGCCATCGAGGGGCTTCCAAAGTCCCCTGCAGTAAAAGACAGGTGACATCAGCCCTGCTGAGAACAGGCTGTTTCTGTGTCTGTACCTTTAAATGTAAATGAGCTGTGTCTGACCACGCCCCCTCTCTGGAAGGGCTTGGGTGGCTCTGTGCTTTCTCACGCCATGCCCAATTGTTTACGGTGAGAAGGCAGACTCAGAGAGCAGAACAAACACCTAGCTGTGGGAGTGTCACCCACCTGGTGGAGGGGTTACTGCCCTTTATGATGTCATGAAGGGAAAATCTCCAAACGGCCTTTTTGAGGACACATTTTATGAAAAGTGGAGCAGGCAGGAGACGTAGAGGATGGACTTTTCTCATAACGGAGGGGATTTGTAGACAGACTAGGGACACATGTTAGGGTTAGAAAATGTATTTTGCATAATATGTCACCGATTTATAGTCTATGGGTGAATTACAGAAAAAAGGATTTACCTGTGCAGCCCTCCTTGCTCCCTCTTTAGTTAAACATCACAGCTGATCAGTCTGCACAACAACAACAACAACACACTGAAACACTCTGAAAGTTGTCCTTAGTAGACCTTTTGGCTGGATTTCTACTTGTGTATATTCCATCAGTCTGCAGAGTGTCTGTTTACACCTTTGCAAACAGCTCAGTAATACGATTGAGGGGGCAGACTCCCTGCAGCAGCCTGGGGGGATGAGATGCTGATACTAAGATCTGCTCAGGAAAACGATGCCTGGGAGAATCAGTCTGCTCTGAATCTGCAACCAAACACACCCAAAGACAGGCCGCAGTAGTTAAAGTTAAATTACTGCTCCAGTTGCCCCGGGGCTCCACCCCTGTGATGTTGTGTCAGGTTCTACACTTTCAGTATCAGTGTTTTTTATCTCCTCAGAGCAGCTGATGATCCCAGAAGTGCTGTAGTGTTGTGTTGTCGTTGTGTTTGCATCATCATCAGAAAGTGGACGGACGTAAAACAGGATCACAGGGATTGAACGAAGGATTGATTTTCAAGTCGTAAACTGAGGCCTTTGTAACACCTCTGTGTCCTCTCGGAGTTCAGCCTCTTTCTTTTACATTTTAAAGCTCTCTCATTAAATGTCTGTGTTTTTGAGGCTGCAGGGTTCATTAATCTCCTGGGACAAACACCCTCCTGACAACCAAACACCTGTTTTACAATATAAACTCCAAACAACAACAAACATGATGCCCTAGTGAACCCTTGACCCTGACCTACATCAGGTTTATTGAAGTACTTTTTATAGAAAGACGAGAAAAAACGAGGAAAGTGCCAAAAGGTCAAGGGTCTAATTCCTAAATGTTGCAAAACATGGCCGGAAATCTGGCAAGCCACTTCCTCAGATAGTTTGTGATGTGCTGATCCACTTGTGAACTTTTCCAACTTAACCCCGGACCGCCCACTTGGATGACTATAGACTGCATACACCGGGGTAGGGCGCACACTAACCACTTTGCTACCGGCAACGCCATATTTATGATTGCTGTTGGAAACACAAGATACATTTTTGCATCGACGGGATTGAACAAACCGCCGCAAAATGATTTTGGAGAAAACCCAATACATCATTATTTCTGTCACTCCTTAGACGCTATTTGATCAAATTATTTAAAAGTCTAAAAAAATTGTGTTGCATTGGCAGCATATTTAAGGAAATGAAAAAAACAATAATGTTCCTCTCGTTTTTTTTGGTAGATAAAAACCTTTTATTAGACTTTTATTGAGTCTTTAAAGTATTTGACTTCACAATGAGGTGGGTCAGGTCTGTTATCTTAATATATTCTCTCGTCGAGCAGTGGGAGATGAAATTATATGGAAGATAAATGAGGTTTGGTGCAGCGCGCCTGTCAGATGGGGATACTCCATCTCGGTGTAGACTTTAGCCTGAGGCCTCAGCAGGTACTCTTGTTCCCTCTTGGACCCTGACCAGAGGAACCAGGCCAAATTCATTAGCATTATCAGACCTGTGCCAACATGGCCGCCTGTCCTCATCCCCTGACAGAACACAGAGGAGCAGACGGCCAAGAAGACCCCCCCCCCCCATTCCCCCCTGGCTGTCAGAAACTCTCAGACGTGACTTTGATCAGAGTTTCTTTTTTTTTAAATGTTCAGATTAGCTCAGGAATAAGAAAGGACAAACTGAAAGGACATTTGTGATGATTATGAGCAATAAAAAAAAGACTAATGGCACACGTCCCAAATCCCCAAGCTGAAACGATCCGTTAAATTACAGAAATCCAGGTGACAAAATACCAAAGTATGTTCCAAAAAACAGCTGACTACAATTATGAAATACTCCCTGAGTTTACTGCTAAAGTCGTATATGGTCCAGAACAGTTTTCAGATCCACCTAATAACTCTAGACCCTGACATTCTCAGTATCTTGTGATAAAGCCTTGTGCTGTCGTCTTAGACTCCCTGACAGTCATAAAGATGTTTGTCTCTTTAAACACAGATCACATGTTTGTGATTGTGATTCATTCTGATGAAACGTTGTTGAGTGTCACTGGTGCAGATTCAGGCTCTGGTTTTAGTACCTCACAGGCGCCCTACAGGACCATGTCATCCCTACTGTGATAAACGTCACATCTCTTTCAAACCTCCCCAGTCTATTTTCTGCACAAGTAAGAGTGATTGTTGCTGAAATGTCAAAGGAGATTTCGATTCAGATATAATTTTCTTCATCCTGAGGTCAGACATTCACCAGAACTCGTCTTTTATTCTATATGGATTTCTTTTCTTGAGGTCCACACTTGTGACAGCACGTTGCCAGAGGATCAGCTGAGACGGTTTAACAGACGATCTCTGCAGAGGAAGAGCCTGGAGGTGGTTCATACTTGGATTTGAAAAATGTTGCCTTCAAGCACAATGCGCTAACATCATCGTCCACTTAAGAGGATCATCTTCACTTTCGCAGATGACTTAAACAAAGATTGAAACATCATGTATGACAGGCCAGCGTTGGGACTCTACAAGAAAGTAAAACTGGGCAAACAATGAGTTGGATTGTTGAACTAAATTGAGGCTGTTCCTGACCTGATTCTTGAGTCACATGACTGATGTTGAAGTCGCGCATTATTTCTTTATAGCTTTAGGCTTGCCATACAGTGTACAAGTGGTTAGAAGGGGAATGATCACGGCTCCATCAGCCGCTACCGACCAGTAGGATGAATTTTGTTGATAGGAAATAGCTACGGGCCTGAACAGAAATACACATCTGATTTCAACTGTTGTCAGAGGAAGCCTTATTGAAGATTTGTCAGTGCTCGGTCCTGATTTATCACATAGGCCATTGGTTCCCAAACTGGGGTCCAGGCCATAGCTCTCAGGCAGGGTGCGAGGCTTTGTCTGCTCTGATGTTACACAAAAGGTCTAAATAACCTTTTCTGTCGGGATTTCATCAATGAAAAGTTTTAATTCATGTCCTTTTCTGTCGGCCAAGTATCCTTTTTGGGGGTGCCAGCTTTTCTTGGATAAAAGAAGGGGGGCTCCAAGGAAAAAAAGTTGGGAAACAGATATAGGATTGACTGTCAGACCGTACAGTATGAGCATATCATTCATGAGCTTTGGTTGGACATCTTGAACATTTCACTCGTACAGTGTGAGATGAGATTACACCACAACATTTTTACGACAGTGCAGGCAGGCTAAAGTTAGCACTTTTTAAAACACAGGGTGACAGAGTGATTACAATAGAACACATTAGTTTAGTTAACAGAGACAGAGCATTATAGAGCTACATTTATCAAGAAAAAAAGATGGATGACTTTCAAGGTCACCTCTGTCCTAAGATTGGACAGAGGTGATAAGAGTGTCGAAGATGATTTCAGAGGGTGGGCGCTAAAACAGTGAAGACGTGATGACCTTTTGGGTCGCAGCTCAGGCTGAGCGATAGATAGATAGATAGAAGGCAGATGATTAGATTGGAGTGGACAAAAACTGCAAAGCTAAACAAGGAGGTCAGAAATATAACGTTGGGCGAAGACATGTGGTGCTTGTATAAAGTAAACTCTCCAAAGGATAGAAGGATCTGAAATGCTTTTGTTCTGACGTTAACAGTCCTTAAAATCTCAACCACTACTCGAGCAGAATTACAAAATATCCCTTGAACTAGAATTATTTGGGAATCTTTCTGCAGATCTCCAGCATTAATATTGATTAACATTAACCCATCATTCTTTAATGTCAGGCAGCTCATGGACGTCTCTCTCTGACGGATTCAAAGACCTTTCTGCTCATTGCACCAGAAATGTTCATGTGTGTGAAAGAAGGGCACCTGTGAGGGACAAACTAAAGAAACCAGCAGGGAGTGAAAAGTGAAAGTTCAGCGATGCCTCAAGCTTGTTGTGAGCGACACAGCGGTGACTTAAAACTTTAAAAAAAAGCTGCAGAAATGCTGCTGGTAAACAGGCTGGAGTAGATTTAACGAGACTGTTTAAGAGACTGTTTTTGCTTTTTTTACAAACAAATTTAAGTGATTCTGTCCAAGAGCTACAATTCCTGATTTGTATGTTTAAAATAGAATACAAGTGGGTCATTTACTTCACTTTTCAGCTTTGCTGTAGAAGGACAGGAGGACAGGATGCCATCTCTATTGTGCAGATTTGGGGAACAACTATTCCCTCGAAATCAAAGCATCTTCCAGTTATGCTTGCCTAAGGATTGAAATATCCACCTCTATGAAGATGATACTGATTTGTCCTGCTTATTCTGTGCTACTAGGTTTTTTTTTTTTACTAGTTTTTAATGTCAGCAAAACAAAAGTCTTGCAAGAAGTACTGCATCACAAAAGGGACATGGGTAATAAACAATAAAATATTAAGTTTAGAGGCGGTTCCTGTGCTCACATAAGGGTGATGCATGCGTACCAGATAGTTTCTGGTGCTGGAGAGAAAACATTGTGTGCACACATGAAGGTTTCTCGCGATCACTAGAAAACAAATATTGCAAGTGTCTTCGTCACTCTGTCTCATAGAAGAGCGTAACTGCTTTTTGCCATCTTTGTGACCTCCCGCTTTACTCAATGATTGTGTTTCCACAGCATCTACCGCAGTCTGTCTCCAGAGTGTGCCTGCAGCGCCATTCCAAATATTCACCAATTCTCTTTTGTTGTCGCACGCTGCAAGCACACGTCAAGAAGAACAGAATAGATCAATGCGGACAGGAAGCCAAACAAGAAAATGCACAGAGACAATTTTTCATTTAAAACACATCATACAAACTCCTGATCGTATATATATTCCATCACTTTTACATCAAAACAGGAACCGAATGAAAAACAAATCATCCTCAGAAAGACAAATCCACATGTTATGAGCACGCTTCTGTCTTTATTCCATCGTGATCTTTTTCACCTGTGTGTACAGCTGCTCACGGCTGCACTCACTCTCCAGAGGTGGGGTAGGGTGCGCGCCTAATGACGGCACAATATCTGAAGGAACGCAGCGCGCACGGACTATGTGGAAGGGTTAGAGTTTCATGAGTGGACACAATACTTTCTTTTGAGCATGTTAAACTTTTCTTGAGCACAAGAAATGGTCTCATGAGCACAGGTGAGTTTCCAGTACACACCAGAAACATTGACTTATTTTTTTAGCCCACGTCCCTTTAGGAGCTCAGTAAAGAAGTGTTCATTTCTTTCATTACATCTCAGATAAATCCAGACTGAATAATAGTTTAAGAGTCACAGTAGTAAGTCTTGACATTTGTCTGGATGAAGCGTCTATGTTTAAATACTATAATGAAAATTAAACCTTAGAATGATTAAGTCCATCTAAAGCACCTGAAAGCATTGACCATATAACTGACCTGAATACGTGAGACTGATTCCTCCTTTCTGATCACAGTCCTGCTCCTCCTCCGCTCACAATGTCAGATTGGTCACATTTTCCTTTTTCAAACTGAATAATGGATGCTCCATATCCTTTGTGTTATTCTCCTCCCTCCCTTCAGCTCTGAAGGAAATGTTTTATTCCTCACACAGGGACGCTGGACTGAGAGGATCTGTGTATTTTTCCCTGCCTCAAGGTCTCATCCTGTCCACAGTGACAGATACAAACAGAATCAGACGTCTTTTCACCTGGAAGAGAAAAAAATCCAAGAGAAAGATATCGACTGCTGAGGAGTGAGGAGACAGCCGCAGTGTTCTGCTTCACTGAAGCCTGAAAAACAAGAGCACAGGATGTAATATTTAAAATTTAGTGAAGAGTGTTTTTTTACAGGGTCAATCGTTCTGATGTGCTGAAAACTCTCATTTTAGCTTTAAACGTACAATATGTAGTAGCAAAGAGAACTCCCATGATTCCCCGCCAGCCTCAACGTCATCTTTTGTTGTTGTTTGATTGAGAGCCCCCTGGTGGCAGAATCTACATATTGCATCTTTAAACGGAGGTTTTAGGTTTTAAAATGCATTTCCATTTATAGGTCTGCAGATGAAACAGCCGTCACCAGGTTATTCTCCTGAAAACGGCATAAATCATCTCATGTTGGATCATGTTGGTTTTCCAGCTCCCTCTGTGGAGTCAAAGATGTCAGTGGGAAAAAAAAAACAATGACTGATTTTCTCTCCATTTGACCACACACTCCAAACACACACACACACGCACAGACTCTTCAATCTTGTGTGGGTTTATAGGTTTCCTTTTAAATCTGCCCTCTGTGGTCTGGAGTGTGTGCCGGGCTCCTAATAAATGGACTTCCTCTCTAGGAAACAATGAGAGTTTCTTGGGCGCTGACAAAGATCAATCTTTGCCGTGAGCGAGCGAGGTGAGAGAATAAGGAAGAGAGAGAGAGAGCTCCGTCTGGTGAAGACTCTTATAGAGACAAACAATCCAACAAGCACTGGCTCACAGCTTCTCTGCACTCCCTCTCTGTAGAGGTATGACCAGGTTTTCTTCCTTTTTAATCATTCTTACTTATTTTTGGCTCCGGTGTATCTGTTCTGCTAGGAATACGGAAAAACAGATTTGAAAAAAAATAAAATGAAGGTGAGCTTTGAAATACTTCCAGTGTTCCAGACACAGATGTATATTTATGGCCATCCAATTTTCAAATTGTTTGTATTTATTTTTAAATTTTTTCTGAAAATTGCAGCACGCACGAGAGCGTGGGAGAGTGAGTGAGTGAGCGCTCTGCGGAATTTAAAAACTGTGCCTGAGCCCTCGGTGGCTCCGTGCAACATAACATAACTAGCGTTTCGACAAAAATGACCTCTCGACTCCTGCAAAGAGATAAGACACAGCAGAACCAACAGAGCAGGATCAAATCAGCTTCAGAAAGAGAGATAGAGAGAGGGAGAGAGAAGGACAACTCCCCGTATAGCCCTCTTGTAAATGCAAAAAAAGTATGTAGACCCCCTACCCCCCCCTCAGCCGCGAAATCCACCGCCCATGTATTGAGTCATTCTGTGGGAAACACTGACTTCCCGAGGTGTTTTATGTCAGAGGTTACAGACTTTCTGAATCCACTGACACACAGGACTTATTGTGTGCGTGAAAGAAAAGATGGCCGAAACTTACAAGTCCAAATTAAAGACACAACACTGAGATGAACTTACATCAAAAATATATTTTTTAAAAGAACGTCACTTATCACTTTAATGACGCAGCACATGGGGCAACGGGGGCTTAGTGCGCCCCCCATGTTCACAGGTTATAGTCCTCCAAGCGGACGGCCCATGTTTGAATCTGACCTGTGGCTCCTTTCCTGCACGTCATGCTCCACTCTCCCTCTCTAACTCTGCACTGTCCTATCTCTAAAATTAAAGGCATAGAAAGCCAAAAATGAACCTTTAAAAAATGACCCTGTTTGACAAGATAAACTCCAGAACCTTCAACAACAGTCAGGACTTGCTTAAGATTGTTGGAAGGGCCTGAGGATCTTGTATTTACCCCGCAAGTCCAATGAGATACTTTTATGAACATTCAAGATGGCTGCTGCTCGTGTGTAATGTTCTGAATCTACTCTAACGTCAGTATTAAACTTACATTACAGTAGTACAGGTCTTTGTACAACATGTTGGTTAGCGATGTTTGTGGTGCGATTAAATCATATCAAGTCATGTTTCTGTAAATAATGTTTACCTAAAGTGAGTGTCACCTTAAGAGGCCATGTTCTGGATGTTATCGTTAGCTACTGAAGCTAATGTCCGAATACTATGCGTCACAAAGCTGGCTGCCCTGATTGATCGTAGCATGCAGCCTTTCTTTAATCTGTTTATGTTGATAACAGTCTCTGGAAAGTCCAAGATGAACTGAGAGTTTCTAGTCCAAGTAGCATTAGCGATGTCATGCTAGTCCAAACCCTGAAGTGGTCTAAATCATATCTGACTTGATTTGCTCTCCAGGACGAGTACTTAAGTCTGAGCCCGGGGAGAGACTAATGGGGTCCAAATAAATTATAAACAATTCACCCTCTCTCTGGCTTGTCTGTCGTTATCTTCTTCTCAGTCTCTCTTTCTCCGCTCTGACTCAAGGCTTCATGAAGTCTCTTAGTTTTCTTTATAAATAAAAGTTATTCAAAAAGAAGGCCTGCATTCTTAACCTCAGAAACATTTATTTCGGCTTAAACGTTACGCTCTGAAAATTGCCACAGCTGCACAATAAACACTTAGCACCCAACCCGTTACTTGCAACCTCACTATAATTTAAAGAGGTGAGTTTTATATAAAATATATCAGCCCATACAGCTGTCATTGAAAGAGAAACGAGCTGAAGAGACCAGGCTGTAAAAATGTTTATTTCTGTCGAGAGTTGGACATTTTACCATTGGGCTCTACGGGGATTGACTCACCGATGGAGTCAGCCTCAAGTGGACACTCGGGGAAATGCAGTTTCTGCACTTCCACATTGAATTTTTCATCATGTTGGTTGCAGCTTGCTAATCACCCTAATTAACTCTGCAAACCATTAAAGTTACAGTAATCTGTATCTATTTATAACACTGGGACCCTCCATGCCCCATGACCCCCTCTTTCAGAGGTTTATTTATTTGTGCCCATGGAAAATATGAAAGTTTGTATGCATTGCAAACTGTGCGTCCCAGTGCTATGAACTGTAGTTTTATTCTCTTTATTCACATTCTTCTTGGCATCTTGTCACAGAAATTTACAGAAAAAGTGATGTCAGAAGACAACCTGCTCGCTCAGCCAATAGACAGATTTATTTGGAGAGTTTTGTCCCGGTCGTTCACAGTCGATGTATGATGTGTTACATTGCCTCTAAACATTGCATCTTTGTTAAGAAGCATCTCCAAAATCAGGCATTACAGGCTGTCACACTCACAAAGAGCCTAGCACAATCCTGGAGGGACTTACTGGGATTTTAGGTGTTAAGTGCGACATATCTGACTTAAAGCTAAAACCAGGTTTAACAAGCCCTAGAGCTACATGTGAGCTGTTGACTCATATTTGAGGAAAAACTGCCACTGGAAAACTGAAGGCATTTTGACTGGCATTTTCAGACCTGCCAGCCCAAAACTTAACACAGGACTCTGCTGATTTCCAGTGTCTTACAGTACTCTGTGTGGGGAGAGTTTTCTCTGAAACTTTGCAGTAAGCTCGCTCTGGAAGAGGAGCAATCTAATTTCAGGCCTCCTACAAGTCTCCGACAGCGAGCAGGGCAGGAATACCAATGAGAGAGTACAGTTTGATTCAAAGTACAGCAGAGCAGCGTCTCCAACTGTTCTCAGAAGCTGCTCGTTTGGCACTATCTGCTGGGACACATCCGCCTCTTAATTGTGGTCACGCCTGTCAGCGGAGTTTATCCTCAGCCGGGAGCAGGTAAAGATTTGGAGAAGTTGATCAGCAGCGAGAGAAGCAGATGGAAGACAAACACAGGCGTCCATTATGTGGCAGAGAAACAGATTTTCTGCTGCTCTGAGCTACAGAGATACACAGCCTCTAACGACAGACTGATGGAGCACGTTTGACTTTTTTCTCTTAACATATGGGGGCTTCGAGGAATTGGGGCATAGTTTTATTAGACACACACGATGAAGAATCCACATATTGCAGTGTTTTAAAGTCCCCATGAAAATAATTGTGCACATAAAATGCTGCTGAAACCTTGGTTTTAAACGTCCAGCCAGCATTATTCTCAAGCTGACAAATGGGCAGAAAAAGCAGCGGAAAACAAAAACAGCCAAACAGACATGGTCGATTCACACAGGATTAAAAAAACGGACGTCTTCCACAATAATTACAAACTACCAAAGGTCCCCAGGTAATATTAATCCTGTGGGAATAGGACTTCAGAAAGTACTTACAAAATGGAGACCTTCATGGACGGGCTTCAAAAGTGTGCTTCAGAAACCAAAGGAAATGGGTGACGTCGCTGAGGCTATGTCCATTTTTTATACAGTCTATGGGTTTTTAAACTTCTAAAACTATTTTTATTTTTGTCTTAAATTCAAGGCAGCATTTACAGATTCCAGGTGTAATAAGTTAAATTTAAATAACTAGTCCTTAAAGTTTGTTTACTATACACTCCTGTGTTACATGATTAGTCCTCTCGTATGAAGGTGATCACTGCAGCACTCTATGATTAAATGAGTAATAAGCCCAGAAAGCTCTCGTCTAATTTGGTATGATTAATGAAGCTGCTGGAAGAGGAGAATGAGGAGTGGAGCGGTCCAGAGGAAACACTCTGATGTACTTACCCTTCATTATTGTCACAGTCTTCCTGCCTGTCACACAGAATTACACTGAAGAGCTTCACATGATGAGCGGGGGTTTGTAGAGATTAACAGCACTTTAAAGTTTAGGCATCATGCGCACTTGTAGGCTATGATTCATCCAAACAAAAAAATAAAAATGCATGAAGTACAACTCTGCAAAGTTTAAACTCCTGTAGCTTAATATCTAATCTTCTACAGAACATTTAAGATAAAACTGATATCTCAGACTGTAAATATTAATGTTTGAAGCCTGAGTTACATCACCCATCTGTTACTGCAGGGTGCTTTGGAGTCCCATCGATGGTGGTCTCCATACTGGAAATGCTGTCTCAGCTTAACTTTCAGTCAACCTAAGGACAGTCTGAGAGCTGGAGCTGAGGCAGGTTTTAAGCCTCTTGACAAACTGTTACACCGCGCCCACCTGTCAATCAGATCAAGTAAACACCTAACTTAATTTCATAAAATCAAAACAAATGCGTCACCCCCCGTACAGTGTCTGAGGACACTAGATCAGACCAATAACGTTTTTTGTACCAGGCTGTAAACATTTAATTTCTGCTGTAAAAAAAATGTTTTTTTGATTGGGTGTGTATGTGACTTCTGGTGCTTCTGCAGCCAGCCTCTAGTGGACGCTTGACGAACTGCAGGATTTTGCACTTCCACATTGGCTTCACTTTACATCACTGGAGGTTGCTGCTTGGTTGAGACCAAAATCACAGATATATTTGCTTTACATGCGCAGGATCATTGCGGTATGATCAGGCTAAAGGTGAAGCTAGAATTAGCTCCTCCATTAGTGTCTGTAAATAAATGCTGTCATTTGGTGGTTCATTACATCCCTGGGAGGAGATAGCTCTGATCTAATCAAACTGCTGACATGGTTTAAACTGCTGTGTGTCTGTTCATTGGTTTCTGGTGTAGAGTCCAAGCACCAACAACATTTTCTCTAGACACATTTCCATGTTATAAAGTCAAGTTCTAAATTAAGGTTGAGTCAGCATTTCTAATATGGTGACCGCCACGTAAGGCTTCACAACCCCTCTCCTGAAAGACCAAAGGTTGTCATCGCTGAGTCTATATCCATGTTTGAAACAGTCTATGTACCGTACCTTCAAAGCAGCGTCATTTGTTGTGAGGTCACTCAATTACTTGGTGATGATATGAGACCCTGTGAAACTCACGAGCAGCTCTGAATCTGAATACAAAAAACGTTCAATCTACTTGTTTAGCCGACCTTTACATTCCTGCAGATATAAAATATGAGGATGGGTAAAGACCTGAGATGTCTCTCTCTCTCTCTGAGTGTCTCTCTCTCTCTCTTTTTTCACTGACTAAGTGAGAGTTTAATTAAAAGATAGGATCTTTATGCGAGGCCCTTCTCCTGCTGCTAAGTCAGGAGGTTATCTGTGGTGACGGCTGCTCGGGGAGCGCCGCCATGACGGGTGGTTTCAGCTCAGTGTGGGGACCATTACATCTGTACGGGGAGTGTGTGCAGACGTTACCGACTGTAACCAGGGAAAACAGCTTGTTCTATTCCTGCATCAGCACTTTAGATGTGACCTGCAAGACGAATATTAATAAACTAAGACAAAAAAGCATCAAGTTCAACCGCCAACCAATGTCAGATTGAAGTCTATTGGTGTCATCTCGAGAGCAGCATTGATGTTTGTAACTTTGCATAAACACAATTCAACTCGTGCTGTTGTAAGTATGACAGCGATGCAACAAAGCGAGCACAAAACAAACAGTCTCACTGGACAGTGCTGATCAGTATGTCGGTCAGGAATTTGCCCTTTTTGTTTGTTTACTTTTAAAGTGAGTGAGTTGAGTGCATTTACTTTGCTGTCTTGATTTCTATAATTCCAGGTTTGTAAACAGAGAACATTTATGTAACTCAAATAAAACACATTTCCAGCAGGTGGTAACAAGAGATCTGGTATAGACGTCCCAATGTGAATGGATCTAAAATAAAAAAAGCATGTTAAGTTAATTTACTCATGACTGCAGAAGCTTGTTCTCATCACTTTCCATGTCAACACCTTCATTACATTCAGCGTGGTGTCAAACCTAAAACAGAATAGTGCATCTTTTGAGTTGGGCAGGATCGGTTTCTTCTTTTGGGGTTATTTTGGGCTTTTTACGCCTTTCTTTTAGGGAGATAGGACAGTGGATAGAACCAGATTTTGGAGAGAGTAGAGTGGGGAACCACGTGCGTGAAATGAGGCAAGAGCTGGATTTGAGTGGATACTGCCCGTCCGCCTGGAGGTCCACGGCCTCCATACAGTAGGACACTAACCACTAAGTTACTGGAGCCCAATTGCTTCCATTTGTCATCTAATGCTAAAATGAAAGAAACAGCAAAGTGGATCTTCATTGTGCAAATAAAATGAGCTGCTTTTCTGAGTGCAGACCATGGTTTCATCCTCCTCTGTTCACAACATAGATCAGCACCAGTGAAATGTCCTCTCTGATGAACTGAAGCATCAGAAAGTCCTTCTGCTGCACGTATACATACAGCACTTCTTATCCAGGTCTCACAGTTTTTCATATCAGACTCCCCCAGCGCACAGCATTCAGTCACACCACAGGATTTACATTAAGTGTTTACATACTCGCACGCCAATCTAGACGACCCGCCCACTAAAAAAAAAGTTCACAGAATCTTCAACTTCTCCAGCAGCTAAAGACGTGTCGTCTAAACGCTCACTGATGACTCACAGTCAGTGTTGTCCTCTTTCAACCTTTGAGTTTTAAAACCAACATATCAGCTCAGGCTAAAACTCATAATAAGTATAAAATGTTGGAGGGTGACGTTCTGTAAAAACATATTTTTATTGCTGATGATGAGATAAAACAGAAACATTTTTAATGAGAGCTCAGCTTCCAGCGGTCACGTTTCTGCTACACAGGAGATGATGTGATTAATGTAGAGTGTTAGATTTGTATTGACAGGAGAGCAGACATGATGTATGATGCTCCTCTTAATGTAATATTATATTATTATACATGAACGTTAAAGTCTAGAGGAAGAGCATCAGTTAACACAGTGATTTCAACACGAGGTTCACTGTGATCCTGAATTACTATTACATATTGACTGATGAATTCAATGTGGAAAAATGTATTTAAGCAGTAAAATACAGGGTTTTTTGGGTTTTTTGTTTTTTTACAGAGGGGGGCAAGTTAACCCCCTAAGCTCTGCAGGATAAATGGTCAGTCAGTACTTTTATTGATAATTTGTTATCTTCACTAAAGGTAACGCTTTTTATTCATACAATCTGTAGATCCTGAACATTTATAACTTTTACTCGAGCTTTACAGCTTTCATTTTACATCACTTCAAGCAGGAATATGCAAACAAAGATATCCTGCTGAGAGATATTTGTTTCTTCTCAGACTTTGTCAGCACATTTCGAACTGAACATAATAAAACAGATGCAAGCACAGGTGGTTCCACCTGCTAGACATGTCTGCCTGTTGCACCTCTGACGGTGCCATTGTGAAGGCTGCAGGGACGTCGAATGCAACCACCCTTCACTCATGTTTTGCTCCTTTAATCCCAGAACATCTCGAGGTGGTGTAGCAGTGATGGGGACGTCTCCATACCACTCCCTGCAGCCCAATCTAGGATCCTTTCCCCAACGCCTTGTCCTTCCTTCTGAGCCTGAGCCAGAACCTCCCCAGTGAGAAACCTTCAGGGCTCTCCTCTCCTCCTACATGAAAACAGCTTAATTTCCTTGTTTTCTTCATTCACTTCAAACAACAACAGACATTTGATAAAGAGCCGACTAGATCCTTTATTCTGCTACCTTTAAAGTTGTCGTCAGGGTTAAACTGGAGGAACTTTTTAAACAGGACCCGAGCATGTAGATAAGTTTATGAAGTAAAGTAGCAGCCTTAGATCTCATTTAACATGTTGACTGCAGGAGAAACCGTTTGGTCAGTGTGAGGTCTGCTATCTCAGGTTCATGTGAGGCTGCTGCCGCCCACTGTGTGTATAATTGAATATTCCTGTTGGTGCAAAATGAACCCCGGCTGCCCTCTGCAGACAAAAAAGCTTGAATAATTAGAATATGTAAATGAAGACGACTGCAGGCATATTTGTAAGTGATCGAGGTTAAAAGCAGCATTACCACATGAAGAGCATGTGCAACTGGATCAAAGCAGACAGAACATCCATTAGCTCTCACATCAAACGCTCCGGCTGCAGAGAACGGCTCACTGTGTTCAATAATACATGAACGTATTTGTCATGATAATAATGGATGCTCTCAGGGTTATTGTTCTGATCTCAAGTCACAACGTAAACTTCTCAAGCTGAACTCAAATACACAAAGAGAACGAGACATCATCAATGTGTTGACTGTCGACTTTGATTGAAACAAAGGATGCATGTACGGCTTCTGCTGCTGAAACGCTCCCACTTGATCTGTTTCATTAATCATTTGTGAAGAAATTATGATTATTGAATCTCTTCCCAGTTGGTTCTGATTACAATCTGTTGTGGTTTTAGAGCTTCAGAGATCAGGGGTAGCAGGCCAGACCAGCAAAACTCAAAAACCCTACAGTGACTCAAAATGAAACCAGTGGCTCAACAGCTCCTGGCAGTCTGTTGATCACATCAGCATCAAGTCTGATCGCGTTCAATATTCAGCTCTCTGCTTCAGGCTGACCACAGTAAACATGGCCAATCATTCAGGTCTCTCCTTCAGACTGACCACAGTAAACATGGCCGATCACTCAGATCTCTTGGTGCGTTCCATTTATCTGTGAGGTTGGATGTCGTAGCTGAGAATTACATCACACATCAACATAAAACTTATTTTTTTCGGTAAGTGACCTTTTTATGACAGAGAAAAAGAAAGAAAATCACTGACTTCCATTTATAATAATAATAATAATGGAGACCTCATTGAGGTCAAGATCTTTTTGTTTTTTAAAACAAGCATGTTTGTTTGTAACTTTTAGCCCTTCCATTACAGTCTGATGTTGGGACATTTTCAAATGAAGCAAACATTTTAAATCAAACTTTCGCCTGATACCCTTACCTCAAAATCAGAGATACTCAGGACTGGGATTATGCCTGAAAAAAAAGACTGAAACCATACAATCACAAACTAGTCCAAATCAAACCACTGCAGAGGTTAAATGAGATGTGATAATGAACCACAACAGAGCAAAGTGTAAGATCAGTCCATGACCTGTGAGCTACCTGAGCAGGTATCATGCTCTCACTATCTCCTGTGTCGTACTCAGAGCCGAGCTTCTATCAGGGTTGGATGTTTGTATTAAAGTGTCTGTATGAGAGCCTGCAGTGTGGGTTTGATTCCCCACACACTTAGGATCCAGACTTTGATTATCCGGGGCCCCCGCTCCGGTTTATGAGTGGGGCTGAGGATTCATTAATGTGACACAGAGCAAACTGATAACTTAATCCTGTTGGAGGGAGAATCCCATTAACCGAGCCGTGCCCTCTGCCAGGGGACCATTCCATTTAGTTTGGATCTCATCCATTCATAATCATGTACGATAAAAGGTTTCAAACTGAGTGTGTGTAAGAAAGATAGTAGACGATGGATTGTTTGAAGTTTGTAGAAAATGAAGGAAAAATGGATCAGTAATATTTACAACATTACTTCTTTGGTTTTCTTAGTTATAACCAAGTTATGTTTTATGACATCCTCCACATTTAATGCAGATTATTTTTCCACCTCGATAAACAACTCGTCAAGGACTCATTTGAAGTGCATCGTCTCAATGAATCCCACGGAAAGGACGTCACAATGATAAACAGATAAAAAATGTATTCAATAAAATACGTTTGGTAATAAAAAAAAAAGTATTCTGCAAAGAAATAAAGGTTGACTTTTGAAATAACAGCTGGACTAAGGGAGGCTTTTAAGGACTGAGAGACTGGTGCTAAAGTGTGACATATATACAGGATCGAAGTCGAATATTATACCTTTAAAGGAATGATATAAAGGTGATCTATAAAGTATCTCATGAGAAGAAGAGAATTTAAAATGTTTAAATGCTTTTTTGGGGCCTGTATTGGACAGGACAGCTGAAAAGAGACAACAAATGTTAGGAGGAGAGAGTGCACCCACAGCTGCTGCAACGGGGACCAACGCCTCTGGACATGGAGCGTGCAACAAAACTACTAAACCATCTGGCCTCCCCTTTAGAGATTTATCTGGCCTTATCAGATGGTACAGCTTTAAAACAGAGTGTGGGGGGATGACATGCACCGAAAGCTCCAGGATCGAGATCAGTGCGTCCAGAGCTCCTGATCTTCCAACAAAGCTGAACCAGCATCCTAACAATTTTCCAGTTCTGTGGTTTGACGTGCACGAGCAAGAGGATTAGAGTTTTAATATTTCAAGTAGTAAGTCTAAATTGGCTGCATACTGCATGCAAAGTGACTTTAATGGATGCTTCGGTTTGACTGCAGATAAAGAAACAGGAGCTGATTTTAAAAGCAGCGCATGTTTCTGTATGTGGAAAGTGAAAGGTACACTGTGGAGCACTTTGGGTATAACTCTACTGATGCAGTCTTCTTGTTACTTCATAATCGGGGATAGATCGACATTGGCACAGCAGACAAGAACATGTTTTTTACTGCACAGAAAAAAGAGTTGTTATGTCAGAGCGCTGAGTTCAGGTCGGAGTCAGGTTAACAGCGTCTTACTGGGTCACAGTTTTAGGTTTCAGGGATGAGACAAAAAGCACAGTTGGAGGATGGAGGAGGAATACTGGATGTTTTTTTTTATCCCAACATAATGGTAGGCCTATATTGTCTGTATTTGTTCGATATTTAAAAGTGAAGTAAAACATTTGAGTTGGATGGAAAACCACAGTTTTGAAGGTGAAGTTCCAGTGTTGAAGAACTTTGGGAGTGACGTAAAAACAGCAACAGTATACGAAACGGCATTAGCATTAGCAGCAGTAACAGAGAGCAGCCGCATAAGAAGCGGTATAAGCAACAGCATTCGCAGCAGACGGGATTGGAAATGATGGAAACCTCAGTGTCCTTTCGAGAATAAATAAAGGTTTGAAATGAAATGAAATGAGAAGCATACAAAGCAGCCTTAGCAGCAGCATTAGCTGCAGCAGCATTCGAAGCAGCATTAGTAGCAGCATTAGCACACAAAGCAGCATTAGCATAAGAAGCAGCATTAGCAGCAGCAACTCCAGAAACAGCATTAGCAGCATCAGCGGCAGCAATAGCAGTATTTAGCGGAAAACATTAGCAGCAACAACTGAAACGCGGTCAACAATAGCAGCGACAGCAACAACATCCGCATCAAACAAACAGCACGGCACCAATAGCAGAAAAACAGTAGCAACAACAGCAGCAACATAGAAGCTGCAACACACAAAAACATCAGCGACAACCATGATAAAGAAGTTTGTTAATAAATATAAATTATGTTTTTATAGTGACCAGAAGATCTCCTATATTTTCAGCATTGAAGGGTCAGTTGAAGTAACTGAGTACTTTATGAACTCAGGAGTTAGGATTAAATTCGTTCCGTCTGCACCTCAGATTTTACATTTCAATCAGCTTAAAGGTATAATAGATGTATTATCACAGAGTGTCTATCTCTCATGTTTGATTGAATGTAGGAGGAAACATCGTCTTTCTTCTTCTCTGTTCTTTCTTTTCTGAAGCGACTCCTGGGTTGATTAAAAGACAGATAACTAAAAAAAAAATGAAAGGGAGAAGTCACACTTTACAGCCTCCAAACTATTTGATTTCAGAGAATAAAGCAAACATGATGCCATATTGGTGAAGTCTTGAGTTCAAAGGTTTATTTTAGTCGTACACTAGCTGATGTTTTCATCAAACTCAGGAAAAGATTAAAATAAAAAACCTCTGAGAGGAAGTGAGACTAATTAAAGAGAGAGAGTGTGTGTGTGTGTGTGTGTGTGTGTGTGTGTGTGTGTGTGTGTGTGTGTGTGTGTGTGTGTGTGTGTGTGTGTGTGACTGACATCTTCCTGAGGCAGAGCAGTCCCTTTGGACCATATCTGCTTCCTTAGACTATAAACTGATAAATTCTTAAAAAAGATTTGAAAAAACTCAAATTGAAAAGCGAAACATTGCCTATGGGAAGCTTTAAATGAGCAGTATGCAACTCTAGCACCTAGTGGTCTTCATGGGTACTGCAGTCCAAATTTAAAACATTAGATAGAGCTGTCTCTCTCCCCCCCCTCCTCTCTAGAGTCAATGTGCACGCAGGTTGCCATGTGGTGGACACTGAAGCTTCAGTGTTTATCCAGCTCTGCATCGGTCTGTAAACCTTTCTGTGTTCTAACCTCTCTCCATTTTTCAAAAACATCTCCAATATTGATCCTAGTTTGAGCACGTTTCTGCTCGTGGAGCTTATTAGAAACATGCAGAGGCTTTTTAGGTCGAGTACAATCACTTCTATCTGAACCACTTCTCTTGCCCGCTTCCATCGCTGCAACACCTGTTGGTTTGACCTGATAACTGCTCTCATATCTCGTAAACTGAGGGGCTTCCAAAACGGCCGTGTGGGGGTGCCTTAAAACCGTCTACCTTCTCTGGTCCAAACAAATCCAGATCATTCAGGAGCAGAATCTAAAGATAGAAGGAGGACATACTGGCTGCTGCATTGTTGTCAGAGAAGCCAGCACTTCAACATAGCATGTTTCCTTAATGTCTGATCATAGTGAGGTCATTTTATCATTTAATTCAGGAGGTATTGTACAGATTGCTTCTTAAATAGAAAAAAAAGGTTTAAGATTTCTCTCTGACAAACTGAACCACAGCTGTGTTTAAGGTGGACAGAGATAAAAAAAAAGTTGTATGGTTGATGTTCAGCCGTAAAGATGTTAAAAGACTTCATAACACCATGTTAACATAATTTCATTTAAAGCGTGTCTGACTGAGACTAACACTCATGTCAGCCTCCTCCGTGTGTTTCTGGGTCAGAGATATGCTGGAGCTCCGATAGCCTCCATCCCTCCCACTCACACAAATCTGGACTGCAGGATTATCAACAAACCACTGACACCGACGCTCACAGCTATACGTCTCGTTAAAATCAAAAATTAAAGCAACATCACGCAACTAATTCAACTTAAAACCACAGCTTCACAATCACCTGGACGGAGCAAAAAGTTGTAGAAAGAAAAATGAAGTGCTCTTTCTGCTTGGCAACATGATAGCTTTATTTCAAATTGATTGAATCAGATAAGGGATCCAGTTTCCTGGTTCGAATCCTTGTGGCGTTTCCATGTTCTCCCTGTGCATTTGTAATATAATATCTAATTTTCATTTAAAAAGTCGTCTGCGTCCTGTGTAACGTTGAGAACAGTACGCCAGTATAAAACACAGACACATGGGCAGTCATGACCTTTGAAGCAGCCGACGACCTGACATTATTGTACACTTGCTCCAGTTCATCGTACAGCGAGCCTCTACACTTCTGGGTCATATTTTGTATCGATCATGTCTATTGTGGTGCCCCACTGTCTGTTTCTATGAGAATGTGTCTGTATGTGTGTCTGTCACTCAAGTGTCTGATGGATCAGTACAACTATACAGCTTCCTGATTGGATCAAGCCTGACATCACAACTTCAACTTAAATCTCAGCTGCTGCAGTCTGCAGTCATTTTTAAAGAATATCAAACATTTTATTTTTTTCCCCAAGATGTATTTTGACCCTTTTTTTTTACATCGCAGATTTAAGAAGATTGTAAAATCCCCCTAACAATCCAGGACAGCTCCCTCAGGGTCTCTGGATATCGGCAGGGTTCTCTGCCCATGGCTTGATTTATCCTGAGTGTATGTGATAAATAAAAGAAAACTGAATTACCAAATGTCCAATCAGCGCCATCCACAACATACGATACCCGGGGTTTGTAATTGTCAGATGACAACTCAAATCAATTAGGTTTCATTTGTGCTTCCTCATTAGGTTCAATATGTGATCCATCACTTCTACGAGAGAGGCAGTGTGGAAGTCACCGTCCTGATTGGATGCACACTGTTTCTGTTATGATCCCATCTATCCTGGCTGCATATTGACCTCGGGCCGGCTCACTTTGAGGGCAACAATAAAGACATTTATCAGTATGGATTTTCTCCCTGCAGCCTCGACAGATGATACAATTAGAGAAGAAAGTCCCATCAAATCTCACACGCAGATTGGTCTTTGACAAATGGGTGTTTAGCTGAATATTTCCCAGGATAATAAATATCCTGACGATACTGTAAACGCGTCTCTGGTCCGTGTTTAGGAGAAGTCATCGCTGGTGAAGAATCTATTATCAGTAACAGATGAAGATCGTCTCTGAGCTGTGACGGCAGCCGGGATATTTTGCAGCATGCAGTGCAGCTCTGCCACTGACTGTTCTTTTTTAAACAGAAAAATGAGTCTTTTATTGAAGGAGCAGCAGCAGCTTCTACCCACTTTATCACAGCTGACAGGTTGTAGCCGCTGTGTGATAAAGCAGCGTCGCCCTACACCGGCTCTGTGTGTGTTACCACTGACCTCTGTGTCCCCCTCTTCACGGAGCCTGCAGACACAGAGCGGAGAGAAAGTACACCTGCAGGTCATCAGGACAAGGTGAGAGCTCAGACAGACGAGAGAAAAGTGAGCGGTAACGTTAAGGTGAGTAATGATAAGCGTACAGTTGTGCAACTCAAAAACACTATAGGGACCCCCATTCTCATGTTTTATATTTGTTGTTTGTGTATTTTCCTGCTCAGGGGTGCTGCTGCAGCAACAGCAGTGATAGCAACAGCAAAAAAAAAAAACAACTGAAGCAGGGATAACTGCATCAACAACAGCATCAGCAACTACAGCAGCAACAACAAGCTCAAGAACAACAACAGCAACAAAAGCAGCAACTACAGTTGTAGCAACAACAGCAACTGAAGCAGGGACAACTGCAGTACGGCAGCAGCAACATAGTAGCAGCAACAACAACATTGGTAGCAACAACAGCAGAAGAAACAACAACAACAACAACAGTAGTAACTACAGCAGCAACTACAACAGCAGCAGCAAAGAAAGCAGCAACAACAGCAACGGAAGTAGGGACAACTGCAGCACGGTAGCAGCAACAACAGAAGAAACAGCAGCAGCTAGAACAGCAACTACAGCAGCAATAGCACTAACAGCAGCCAGAACAGCAACAATCGCAGCAACAACAGCAGCAGCAGCAATAAAAAAATGCAGCGGCAACATAGTAGCAGCAACAGCAGAAGAAACATATCAACAAAATTAGAAGCAGCAGAAGCAACACAGTTGTTGTTTTTTTTTTAATGCAAAAACAGTATGTGTAACATTTGAGAAGGTTTTTAAATGTGTAAGATTCCCACAGACTCTTTGGAGACAGAATCAAACAAAGTCAAAAGGCAAATTAAAGCTTACGGTTTCTGAGTGCAAACAATCCAAAACGTCCAAGAAAAAGAAAAAACACAGAGAGACACAAGGACACACTGGAAGAAGAAGATGAGAAAGATCCACAAGTGACACAGGAAGGTAAACATATGAACTGACCCTGGAGGGAAGGAACACAGAGGCTAAATACACAATGAGACAGGTGAGACTAAAGACACAGGTGAAGACAACCAGGGTGGGGCACTCAATCACAAAGACAGGAAGCAAAACTAGACATGAAACACCAGGGGTAAAACAAAACACTAAAGACTAAACTTTGGAATATAAAATAAAAATACACACAAGGGATACAGAAAACATTAAGTGAGAAAGACAAGGACAAGGTTACCAACTTAATAAAACAGAAAGTAATATCAAACCGTGACATGCAGCGCTGCAGCAAACACACAGCTGCTCTTTTGGATTTATCAATCCATTTTTACAAATGATTTGTGAGGATATTACACGTGTGAGGATAATTATTCAGGTTGATTCAAAGAGCTCTTTGGGGAAACTTTTTAATCTAAAGGTGGGCACTGAAAACATCATGATGATTGTTTTATCTGGAAACCCAGTGTGCCACGATACTCTCGGAAATAAAATGTTGCAGTCATCCTTTATGTGGGTACTTTTATGGCTGATTTCTGTAAATGCAGCCCAGCTGGACTGGCTCCTAATTGGCTGCCTTCTGTGCAGATTTCCTGAAATTCTTCCAATCAGGCTGAAGAACGTCCACTCAGCAGCCTTCTCTCATTAGCATCAGCGCAGCTGCTGTTGTCAGCCTTTTGGGTTCCTGTGTGATTAGTGCTTCTGCCTTTTAGAACATGTGACTCTGTGAGCCCCCGCTGAGGCTTTCTCCTGCACCTGTTTGTTTTTAATGATTTCAGAGAGAAGAGGTGGACACACAGCTGCAGCACTCAGACCAGGTAAACACAATGTCACACAACTGTCTCGACTCTAAACTTTCATTTGAGACATTGCCAATGTGAGAGTGCAGAAAAAAACTGCAGTTCCTCGAGTGTCCACTAGAGGCTGGCTCCAAAGCACTTGGAAGTCCCGAACACACCCCAGCTGCAACCTCCGGTGTTGAAAAATGAAGCCAAAGCTAAATTTCCTGCAGTTCTTTCAGTGTCCACTAGAGGCTGGCTGCAGAAGTACAGGAAGTCACATACACACCCATTTTAAAAAGCCTGTTTTTACAGCATAAATAAATGTATTTACAGCCAGGTAAAAAAAACCCAAATAATTCTGATAGCTCATGTCTCGATCGCTACACACTGTACGGGGGTAGTTAGGGGCAGGACCGATTTGACTGAAAACAAGTGCATCCAAGCTGTTTGAAAGGAGGCTCCGCTCCACCTCTTTGCCTGTCGTTAAGTCGACCACAAATTTGATAGTCAGCATTTCCGCCATGGATAGGCTTCCATAGAGCCCTTCAGAAACCAATGGGTGTCGTCACTCAGACTTTGTCCATTTTTATTCATAGTCTATGATTATTTTGCTTGATATCAGAGAGACAAGATGTGAAAGAGACTGAGTTAAATGACTGATGACTTATGCTAAAAGATGAAGATAATTGGAACACGCACCTTAAATGGAACAAAACTCTTGTGATTTTATTGCAGCATTTGAAGTTTGTCTGTAGTTGTAGAGTAACTTGTAAACTTGTAAACTTCAGTCTTGATGTCTGAATATGTCCTCAGCTGCTGCAGGACGGCGTCACCTCACTGTGCTGTGATGTATTTGTGGTGCAGGGTTTCATTTCCTCTCTGCAGACGAGAAATGAAGCTTCACACACCTCAGCTCAGTCTGAGCCAATTTTCAGCTCACTTCCACGTTCAGGACAGAACGCCGTGACTCGTCTCATTTCAGAACTCTGAAGCACAACTGCCCAAACAAAATCACAGGCCTGACAGTTTCTGTTGAACTTTTCACTGCTTTAACCAAAGATTTCTGTTCAAAAGGCCGATGTTAAATATGTCCCAGCATGCCTCGGAGCATCACAGTTACGATAAGAAGAGTCAGAAACAAGCTTTTCTTTGATACCACAACCAGTAACAGATAAGGTTGAACTGCCTGTGTGAGTGTGTGTGTGTGTGTGTGTGTGTGTGTGTGTGTGTGTGTGTCTCCTGTCCAGTGAGAATTTGTCTCTCTCTCCAGCATCTTGCTATCTCTTAAAACAGGATAAGTGCACATGCAAAATAGATTGGTGAATTTTTGCATTAATAATTACATTTGAGTCAAAGCCTCTGTGTTTGATATTAATAGAAACAATCTGGTAAAGTTAAGTTGTGTAACATCTCATGCAAAGTGTCAGCATCAGTCTCTGAACCTGCTCCATGTTTTCACCAACACAGAAACCACAGGGTTATCCTAAGCTAACAAAGTGTTTACAGACAAGTATCTTGAATATTGTGATCTGGAGCCATGCACAGTTAATACTTTTCCAAAGATATGGCTGCTAATATCCTCTTGTTCTTTTTTTTATAAGAAAAGAATCACCTTAAATGGGAACCATCACCGTGTGCTGACTCTTACTGCACCTCTCACAAAAAACAGCAGCATGTCTGCAATCATGGCGCTGCTCACTGGAAACTCTGAACTGCGTCAGTTTTGTATTAAATATCGACACAGCCAGCACAAAAATGAACTGCGTTAATGGACACAGGCCCTTAAAGTTCTTGCTAGCTCGGTAACAGGAATAAGATCAGGCCGTGACAAACACAGAGGGGGATACATGAACATTTTTTGATGATATATAATAAGGAACAACATCAACCTTCGCCTTAAGCCTCAACGATACTCCCTTCTTCAAACAGAAAATTCAATACTTAATGTTTGCAATAAACAGAACTATTAAGTTGACTAAATTATTTAAAGACACTGTAACAGACTTCTGAAAATATCTGCAGGACAGAGGGGGTCATGCTGCGGTAATTAGGACTCAGGATCTTTTTTTTTTAACTTACTGAGTGTGTGCTCTTATCCTTATTTTTACAGGATCAAAACTGCTGACAGAGATGTCTGAGAAAACAGAGGAACAGGAACATGCTTCACTTTCTGCCGAGTACTGAACTCCAACTGCAGGTATATCATAAAAAAACATGCTGTTTATGTGACAGACTGCACTCGAGATAAGTGAGAAGTCTTGTTTATTTGGTGTCGCGGCTGACATGAATGTGAAGAAGAAGCTGCGTGGCAGTGATCCGCACCGATGCAGGAGCCGTACCCGTCATGCTTGTTCATGCACATTTCTGCAGCGTCAGAGCTTCAGCAGTCATGCGTGTCCGTCCCCTCTCGTCTCCTCAGTCAGCAGAAATCTGTGAGTGAACACTATGCAAATACATGTTGGTTCTTTGCATCGTCTTTGAATTAATAACACAAGGCGTGCAGCAATAAATTACCGCCGTAAATCTGACCCAGGTGCTTTCAATGCACTCATTCTGGAGCTAATGTTCCCTCCTCCTCCTCCTCCTCCCTCCTCCTCCTTCTCCTCTGATTCAACGCTCCCTCTCAGATGAATGAGGCAGGCTTATTGATTAGGACTTCATTATGATTGATTTGCATCTATGAATGGTATATGAATATGCGGTCTTTTTAAAACCGAGTATTCACCTTCATCCATCAGTTTGAGGTGCAGAAGGAGAATGAATGTATGACGCAGCCGATTATGAGCTAATTTCTTATTTTCATCCTTGCAGCAAAATAAATCTTTGTGTAGTACTGAAACTGGTGTGTTGGTGTCGTCCTGATGATCCCTAACACGCTGTACTTTCTGCAGCAAAGTGATTTTCTCAGTGCAATTAAGCGGACAGGAGCCCTTCCCCCAGGTGGACGGAGAACAAAGTGGAGAGCAGGGACTCGCAGGAAGCTGACGACGCACGCCGGGCATCAGCACAAAGGCCTCTGGAGGGACGCTATCCTTGGCTGGCCGGCCGTTAGCGAGGCGGCATTGACCTTTTCCTGCTGCAGCCGCGACTGAAGCGGAATTAGATATAAGACGAGGACAGAGCCGGAGCCCGGCGGGGTCGGAGAAATTAAGGAGAAAAGGAGAACAGAGTCATCGCTCACACTGTGGCTGCCTCTGCTTCTGTTTATAACTCGAGGTGTTGATATGCAGACATTAGATTTATAAAACTACTTTGGAGCGACCTTGGTGCAACTGTAGAGGAAATTACTGCTGAGTTTCCTGCATCTTCACTGGATTTAAAAAACAGAAAAGATGAATGAAGACTTAGGCGATCAATATAGAAAATCACTTTGTGCTCAATGGTTTAGATGAGGTTGAAGAATTATCCCCGATTTGCATGTACGTATTCTAAACTATACTATAGATTAATATAGGTATGTTAATGAGACTTTCCTGCAACTCTTGTCTTAACTGGATACTGATTTTGACTTCATGTTTGATTTGTAGAGGTAAACAAACCCTGCAGGCAGAGACCATGATCTGTAGTTCTGTGTCCAGGGGAGGACAAAGGGGAGGGGCCAGATGAAACAAAGAACCATACAATGTAGATTAGTGGGAGGTAATCAATAACCAATCACAAATGCGAATAAAAACTGCACTAAAGACTCAATCATTGTTTGTATACTACCAGTTCATAACAAGTGTTATCTGGAGACGCTTTACAAAAGACTATATGGGATAATATGCAGGAAGGATTTCTTCTTTGTATTCCTCTCGTTCCTGTTGTCCACACTTCCTTGCTGCTGAGGTGGAGGTCGGAGCAGGCCGTGCATGAATGAGGACGGCGGTGGTTGTGGGGACGACACAGTCTGATGGTGGAGGCTGGGCGTCGAGTGGTGACCATAGACTGTTAATATTAATGGATGAAGCCTGAGTGACGTCAGCCATTTGTTCCTGCAGGGGGCGCTGGAGGCTCATCAGCAGCAGCCGCCATGCTGGAAATGCTGTCTCAGCCTAACTTTCAGTCAACCTAACGACAGGCTGAGAGCTGGAGATGAGGCGGGTTTTAAACCTCTTGACAAACCAGTAGCTTCAAAATCTGTCTACAAGCTCCTTATTACAGATGGCAACTTAAACTGCGTGAAAAGGTTAGCCACTGAGCAGGAGACTTCACACATCCTATCCAAACTTTGTGTCTTATTTTTACTCAGTTTATTGACAATTTTGTGAAATGAGTTTTAAAGTTGTGTCCATTTTAGTGGTCTATGATTAATAATATGTCCCCAAACAAGGACTGATATGGAAATATAAATGGTAGAAAAGTTCCTTGAAAAGACTTTGACACTAATTAAAAACTTTTGAAAAACAAGAGGCAATCTGTACACTTCTAAGTCATTATTTCTAACTAATTGGCAGCATATTCAGATAACAGCAGGCCAGCTGGACAAACAAGCGAGAGTCATTTGTCTACAGCGGGCAGACAAATATAAAAAATATAATTTCTATGAAAAATCATAATGAACAAATGTTTACTTTGTTTTCAACGGAGCCTTTTCTTTCAGGATGATTCATCTTGATAACAACATCAGATTAATAACTCAATGTGCTGCAGACTCATGTTCATTAAAATGATTGAAAACATCCTAACTCTGGGATTTAAGATGCAAAAGTGGAGCTTGGATCTCAAAAGTACACGATTAACAAGATTTCCCACCTGTTGAGATTTACCTGAAACAATGACATTTCAGCTGGGTTCAACAGAAACAAACACACAGTTTCATCAGGGTGTGTTCTGCATCCCCTGCAGGACTGAGAGCCTCCACAGACTCTGCATGTCTGAGTCTCATCCTCCAGTATTTCTGTACTCCCCCATGTTAAGCCCCTCTCCTTCCTTATCTGTTTCTTCCACTCTGAACAGCTTTATTTAAGTCCACTCTGTGAGCAGATTTAGAGCCGAGCGCTGAAGTGAAAGTTGGATTAATCTGCTTGTTCAACAGGGTGACGAGACGTTCAGCTGTCATTTCAGAAGTGACACGAGTTTGTGAGACGAAATAAATCAGAGCATCCCGTTCAGACGGTTTGGTTCTGTCCAAACACAGATCACACTGCTCTGTAATCTACCCCAAACACTCTCTCTCTCTCTCTACATCCACAATGGACAGTGGATGAACAAGGGAATTGGGATGAGAAACTGGGGAATAGCTTGCAGGAAAGGAGCCACAGGTTGGACTCCAACCCGAGCCACCCACTTGTAGAACCAAAGCCTCCGAACACGGGGCATGATCTCAACAATAGCCCATCTGTGCCCCAATCCAGCTCACTTTTGTCACAGTTTTTCAAATTGAATTCACCTGATCCAGATCCAGACTTTGAAGGATTACCAAATCCAGATTTCAGGCGCTGTAAAGGGATTTGGATTTGGAAAATCTTTATTGTACCCGAGGGGCAATTTGGTTTGCAACAGAGGTCCATACAGGCAACACATCCAAAAAACAACACAAAGACATAAATACATACACAGAGACACTACCATGGAATGTTGTCATGATGGATGCGAGTGACATAAGAGACACAAAGACCAACAGTCCATAGTATAGGTGTACTAACAACAATGCCTACCGTTTATTCAGAAACCCAACTGCTGACGGGACAAACGACCTCAGGTATCTGTTTGATTTGGATCTCCTAACAGAAGTGAACGTCCTCCCTGTCAGCAGACGTCTAAACTCTGCATGCAGAGAGTGCTGAGAGTCTTCCAAGATGGCCTTTGCCTTCTGAGTGTCTCTTTCTTGAAAGAATATGGCCAAGGTCATTCAAGTCAACGCCTTCACACTGCATACTTTGTCTACAGGGGGCGCCAAAGTCCACACAAAATGAAAGATCCAGATTTTTATCTTGATTTAAACCAGGCCTGGATTACCTGATTTTATCTGATTTCATTATCATTTTTTTTTTAGATTTCAAGAAACCCAATTTCAAGATGTAACCCTCTCTGATAGCTTTAATCTATTTACTTTTCACCAACTGAGCAAGTGTTATAGATAGTTTGTCAAGTTTTGTCTTTCCATAAAATACTTGTGTCCACTACATGAGCGGCTGTGGCTCATTGGTAGAATCGGTCATCTCTCAACTGGGAGGTTGGGGGTTCGATCCCCAGCTCCTGCAGCAACATGTCCGATGTGTCCTTGGGCAAGACACTTAACCCCAAGTTGCTCCTGCTGCTTCGCCGGCAGCATGTGAATGCGTATGAATGGGATTAGTTACTTCTGATGGAATCTTTACAGAGCAGCCTCTACCATCAGTGTGTGAATGTGGAGGTGTGACCTGCGGTGTAAAATCATTTTGAGTTGTAAGAAGACTAGAAATTAGCTCAACAATCTCAAGTCCATTTACCACGAATTTATAGTTGGGTGCTTAACCTGCACATCAAGGCCAATTCTGCATTGGGTGCAGTTGTGGAGAAAAGAGTTGAGGGGATATAAAATAAATGTTTATTTTGTGATACATAACAATGTTGAGTTTACCCAGACTGTGCAGAGCATCTAACGCACCTGCTGCCTTAACGCTCAATGCAACGGAGTGAAAGGAGTTGTGCAGTCTCTTTAATCAGTATTGGCACATCCACATTCATTTGGAGTAGCTGGAGTGGCGTTTAAAACTCCTGGAGAGTCTTCAAAGAGGAGCTCAGCAGACAGACGGGCCTCTCAAACGCGGGCGGGAGGAAGAGAGTGTTTGGCAAAGGAGGGAAAGCTTGTGTGTGAAGTCAACCTGTCGCAGGTGTGCATTCCTCGATTACTTCCTCTGATGAAGAAATACTTGCCAGCTGGTTTTTAATGATTCTGTTTGCCCACTCCTGAATGCCGTTTTTTTTTACAATATAGAAATATTCTGTTCTTCTTTCATGTATTCCCAGATTGGTGCAGAGTTCTTTGACAACATCGGAGTCAAACTGACGGCCTCAACGTGTGCAAACTTTGATGTAACCTTCAGTCACTGAGGCACAAGGGATGGACAAAGGATCATCTGGTCGTAGCTGTGTCCTTATTCCATACATAAAAAGTAAATCAGAGTGAAGTTTCAGGGACTGTTTGGCTGCAAAAGGCTGTAAGCTGATGTCAACTGCAGCGCTGTGTGTTAGATCAGCATCTTGGCTGGACCTGCGTTCTCACATAGATCATTTCACAGAGTTAATTGAACCAGCCTCTCGTTCCCCACTAACAATTACCGCTGCAAATCATATTTTTAATAGAACACCAGGTTTAATTTTACCTGCGTGCTCGGGTAAACCTCCGAGTCATTTATTCAGGGGAGGTGCTCAAAGCTTTGGCAGACTGGCTGTTAATTGAGACGCAGGAGAAAGGCTCCCCTGACGGCTTCGCCAACATTCCCTGAGTGTGGAGGCTTTTTTATTGGTGGTCTCCTGGGTCCCGGCAGCCATATGGTGCTGTAAATGCTTTTATTAACAACAAGAGAGGAGAGCAGCAGCATGTGAAACCTGCCAAAAAAGGATCAATACAATAATCTGACAAACACGTGTAACCTGAGGCAAATAACACATCTCTTGAACAGATTGGTAAATTGGCAGGTTTATTAGATCTTGATTTCACTGGGTGTGTCTCAAAGGACTGTGCAGTCAATAAAACAGTCGATTGCAACATTAGCAATATAAAAGTATGAATTTAGAATAAACACAACATACTTAGGCCCCAATAAGAAGGATGAGCGCTCAGTGAGGAACCCCTTTTCATACACACACCCATTGAAACCTCTTCCCAATGCTTTTGCCTTACTGAAAACCTACCTAAGACCACATGGCCCTCAGTGACCACCCAGAGGTGCTGCTTGTCAATAGGTGAGGCAGGCTTCTGCTTCGGGCCCTACACCAGTAGGAGGCCCCAAGTGTTGTGCAAAATTTACAATGACAGTAGGAAGCCTCCCTAAGGGGGGCCCATCCTTGGGGCTGCAGGTATTAACTACGCCAATATTTCCTACCCGACCACATGGCCCCCCCCCATGGCCCCTACAACCTTGAAACTAGATGGGCAGCAAGAGCCGAAACAATACCAGGGTTTTCAAGTGAGCAGCTCCCTTCACCTGTGTGTCTACAATTTGATACAGGTCCCCTAAAAACTGATCAGCATTGGGATCATTGGGATATGTGAGATTTGACTCACCACTCCAGCTTTGTTTCCAGAATCCAAATTTCCTAGTTTTCAACTTCAGAATGAGTGTTTCCAAATGGTGATATGCTTGAGTCCTGCTATGTGCTAACTGGCTACATGTGAATTAATTAAATTAGGTCTTTAGTTCACCTGGGGAAAGGGGGCGGGTGTCGGTTGGCTGCAGACTGCATGTGATTGGCTCAGGTGTTTTAACTGACAGCTGCTTCTGCTCAATGGTAGGGAATACAAGTGTCAGGCTTGGGTGGAAATGACGGGTGTACACCAACAATACTGTTAGCAATTGTGTAGGAAGGAGTCATGCTTCATTATTTGTTCTTAGGTAAAATGAACAGCCATTAATATGCCTCCTCTGACAATCCGTCCACCCACCAGAACCAGACCAATGTTTATCAAAGACAGTAACAAAAACATGAGCTGTAGTTTTCTTGCCTTTTTTTTATAAACCAGCTCAGCCCCTCATAAGGTGACAAATAACTTCCAGGAAGTAGCTGTCTCATTATATCGAAAACAAGCATCTTAAATGTTGCTCATGCTCTGAAGTAAACAGATGTATATTTGAGTTCCTGGTATCGATTTGTTTCTTAAAAGGAGCTCATGTCCTGTTGAGTGTGAGCTGTTTTATTACTGGTTTGGAATAAGAGGCTGTAAAAGGATTTCCATCAGAAAATATGTGAGCCTAATAGTGCAGCAAACAAACAAGAAACTAAACTAAATGTACTTTTTATTTCCGCAGAAGCAGCCGACTCTGTGACACTGAGACATTTTCCAGGATAAACCGGTCATTGCTGCTTTGTAAGACAGAGAAGCTTCCCATCATTACAATGTTTTGTACGCTGTTGGAAACAAAGCACAGCTGTTGTCCTCGGCTGACTTTAGCAATCATCAGCCTTACATCTATTATCATAAAAAATAAAAATTACATCATCAGAGCTGCTCAATTTCCGCCTTTATAATTTTTCCTGTTTCATCATTACAGTTGCTAACATTAATATTAGACTGATCAACCATTATCATCAACATTGTAGCTTTAAATCTGTCTCATTTACTGGCATTGTTACTCTGTTTGTCCCATAGACTGTCAATATTAACGGACAAAGTCTGAGTGACGTCAATTTAGCTCTGTCGGACAGCACGCGTCCTGCCCCGCTGGATCAGTTTCTGGAGCGTAAGCACAGCCATGACCAGCAGCTGTACACACACAAGATCACACGGGAATAAAGAGAAAAACGTGCAAACAACATGTTTCTTTGTCTTTCTGTCGGTGCCTGTTTTGATGTAATGTTGATAAAAAGTGATGGAAAGTACGGTAGAAGGCTGTATATTGTATTTTATTATCGCGTTTCCTTTTTCCGACTTCCTGTCCAGGTTGTTCTATTCTGTCCATCTTGATGCGTGCCTGCAGCCTCCTTTGAAGAATAGACTCTGAGCGCGTTTGAAAGGGAGCAGGGCGTAGTGGCGCTGCTGGCACGCTCTGGAAACACAATCATTGACTAGAGTGGCAGCGAACGGCGGCGTGGTGCGCAGCGCTGACAGACGCACGGATTATGTAGAAATTGGGGGTTAGGTCTCTTACCTGCTTTTTGTAAAATGTCTTCAGATAACATTTGTTATGAATTGACATGAAACAAATAAAGATTGATGGATGGATGGATGTCTCTTTATTTCTGTACTTTGGTTTCATTTCTTTCACACATCTTGTGATATTTCTTCTTGTGAAGGTTTTATTCCCTCTTACAAAGCATCACAGAGTCTTTTTCTTTGTTGATAATATCGATTTTCCTTCTTTAACGTTTCAGTTGTTCAGTTTGTCCGACATGCACTCTTCTTTTTGGGGAGATTTTCAGTGTTTTTTCAGCTGCATGTAGGTCAGTCTTCCAGCTGCTTTTGGCCATAAATCTGTGAACGGTAGCAGCGTATAGCACAACAGTTGCGTTTTTGCCTGAGGGTTCACTCCCACATAGCCGTGTGCTTTTTCTCCCGGCAGCACCATCTTTGTTCTCACAACCATAGAACCCACATTTATGTAAAGCCGGCCGGTTGCGGCTGCCAGTGTGCTGTCACTGAGAACAAAGAGCACGCCACACAAACAATATTGATTGTTGCAGATATGAGATTCTGTTGTTTTATATTCTAGGTCATAGCCCACAGGCTTCCTTCCTCACAGACGCTTTCTCCAACCGTTTCAGGGATGTGAACGTGTGAGCAGAACATGAAGAGCTGAAGGAGAGGAGTAAAACAAGTGAAAAAGTTTCTGGAAAGCAACTGTTGCACCTTGTGGGAAGTTATACTGCAGCTCTACTCTGTACTTTTTGTCATCAGTTATCTTTCTTTTAATCATCCTGATTCTGTTTTTCTGGTATTAGAAATAAAAAACAAACAGACAGCTATATCTTATACACAGCAAACACTTATGGTGGTGCTGGCAGCCATTATCTACCATGCCATATCATTATGATCGCCTGACTAGTGTCGTTCGTATCAGATCAGGGCCAAAACAACCATTACCTAAGAGACGTGGGCTGCAGATTGTTGAAGTCCTGTCGGTTTCAAGGTGGGGACGCCATGGATTGGACGTGTACAGATGATCGTTTGGATCGAGATCTGGAGAATTTGGAGCCCAAGTGATCACCTTGAACTAGTGTCTGGTCGTCTTGTTCGGCCAGGCAACTTTGTTTGTTCAGTTTTGATTTTAAGCAAACACCACAGATTAACAAATATCTTAAGCATGGTGAGGATTCTCAAACAGGTGTATGATACAGCACATTTTGTTTATTTTAACGTCCTTCATCCTTCACTTGTTCCTTCTTTCCCTCGTGTCAAAAATAGATTTTGCTTTACAGCCGAACGATGGATGCACCTGTCACCCAGAAAACTAAGACATTTCTGTACAGGAGCTACAACAATGCTAAACACACACACACACACACACACACACACACACACACACACACACAAGTATAACAGATAGTGTGAGTAGTGTGTGGTTGATGTGCAGCCTTGAGTGTCTGACTCCTCCATCCTACATGTTCCCACGAGGTTACACAGACACACAGTAATGGTTTCTAAAAGCATGATGGATGAACTTAGCACACACTGTCCTCACCTTGGAAACAGACACGCTGAGCTGCACACACATGCACATGCACACACTCTCTCACACACACATTAGGTGCCCTCTTTCGAAAGGAGATTGTTAAATGGAGGTTTTCACCAATGAAAGCAACACATGATACTTTGCCGACTCCTCATAAATTGAACTTAAATGGTTCATACACTTTGGCAACAAGCTAATGCTAAGCTACAACAGATAGATCTGCCAAAAGGTTGCAGGGCAGTGAAGGCTCTGAGCTTCTCTTTGACATCAATAGTATAAAGGTTATATCCTCTGGTCTGTAATATTTAGGAGACGTCAAAACTTGTCTTAAGATAGATCTCAATCAATTTAGTTTTTAAATAAAAACAGTTACCTTTGGGGCGCTGGTGGCCAGGTGGTTGCAGAGGCTGTAGTCCTTGAAGCGGGCTGCCCGGGTTCGGATCCAACCTGTTGCTCCTGTCCCACATGTCGTTCCCCTCTCGCTCTCTACCTGATTTCCAACTCTATCCACTGTCCTGTCTCTACAATAAAGGCACAAAAACCCAAAAAATAGTTTCCTTTTTGGAGCTCATCATGATCGCAGCTTATAAGTGAGACTCCTGCTTTCGTACACATTCCTGCAGAGTTTGTGCAGAAAGTAAGGACAGGTTAATCTGGTGTTGGGGCATCAGATAGCCTAGCTGTTATGTTGTACGCCCCATGTGAAGAGGCTTGAGTCCTCAACGCATATGGGATGCATATCATCCCCTCCTCTCTACTCCCAACAATTCCTGTCTCTCTTCAGCTGTTCTATCCAATAAAGGCAAAAAGGCCCAATAAATGATCTGGTATTGGTTAGAAAGATTCATGGATGTGTCCTTGTTTGAATATTTGAAGGGTTACCTTGTTATTTTACATCAGCAGCGTGAAGTTGGGGTACACACTACAAGACAATGGGGTTGATATTGGGCCTGATTCACCCCTTTTCAACAGTCTGACTTTGATGGCTCCAATGATGATCTTCTCCAGACTTTCCCTCCCCCCCTGAGGTGTGTTAAGAGTCTTCTGATCAGCTCAAATGAAGGTAAGGCCACCCCGATGTTATGTTGTCTGCCATTAAAGTTGAGTTAATAATTCAGCAAAGTAATCTCAAATTCATTTCAAGGGAGAGTTTTGGTAAAGCTTACATCATTACTACATTTTCATGATTCTCTTGTCCTCTTGTCCTGATTTAGGACGGATGTTTCTTTGATGATCATTTTGATCTTTTTCTGTTGGAGAATATTAACAAGTTGAAACACTGATTTGGGGCCATGAGGAGCTCCTCAGTCTCCCTCAGACACACAGCTCCAACACTTTCCATTAATGAGGAAGTAAAGCTTTTACGTAGCCTGGGAGGTGAAACACGGGGCAAAAAATCTCAGCAAAGCACTTGAAGCACCTCTCACTGCTGCTTGTTAAGCTTAATTGCCGCCAGCACGCTGAAGGTGACTAACATGAGCACAGTGACTGTTTTTATCAGCTCCTCACTCTCTATGGGTTTCAGCAGATGGACAGTCAGAGGACAGAAAGTAAAGAAAGAAAATCAAACTTAAAGCATAAAAGTGTTGTAGAAAGAAATGTGTCCTTGCCAATATTAATCTCCTGCCTGTGTGTTGAGTACAAAGCTGGATAAAAGTGATCAAGGTTATCATGAAGACAGGAAGTAATAAGATACAGCTGCCTTATACCCGTCCAACGTTAGCTGATGCCAAGAAAAGGTTCTAGCACATACTGTAAAAACCCAGGAGAAATTGAATTTTGTGTTCACAAATGTGGCAGAAGACATTAACCTGAGATACTATAAGAAGACACGAGTTCACAGGGACCTTCACTTTTGGCCTTTGAAGAAGAAATTCTGATCATTATATTTTCCAAGTGGGTGTTCATGCCAATTTTGTAAATATTTCCTTCAAGTATTTTTCAGATATTAGAAGGATGCTACAGACCCAGAACAATCCGCCATGACACTATGACCATCTAAGCAAAAATGACCTGACAAGACATGGACTCCACTTCATCGCTGAAGGTGTGCTGTGTTGTCTGGCACCAAGACGTTCCCTCCAGGCCTCCTGCTTCCATTTTACCTTGGTCCAGTTCTGATGCTCATTGTCAGAGCTTTTGGTGGTGGACAGGGGGGCGGCATGGGCACCCTGACCATTTGTAGCCCTAAACACGACACCGCAATTGTTGCCCTTTGGGTTTTCACACCATTCCATCATAATCAACATGAACTTTTTCACTGCTTTGAGCTCTAGTAGCTCTTATGAGTAGGTCCACACAGGCCAGCCTTCTTTCCCCATGAGCATCAGTGAGAGATCTTTAGGAGGTAGTGGCCACTGCAGACAAAGGAACACACCACAAAAGCTTCAGTTTTGGAGATGCCCGACCCGGTCTTGTAGCCATAATTTGGCTCAAAGTTGTTCACATCCTAAAACTCGCCCCTTTTCCTGCTTTCAACACATCAATTTTTCAGGAATTTTTTTTCCCCTTACTGCTCAACATTTGCCACCCATTGACAGTTAATCATCATCATTCACATCACCTGGCAGTGGTCATGAGGTTATGGCTGATCTGTTTATGGTTCTCATCCACAGGTGTTACCTGCCTAGAGGCATGAAAACATAATAAGTAGTGAGATTAAGAGGTGTCAGCAGCATTTTTCACTGGACAGTGAAATGTGTTACTCCAATCTGGCTAGTCTGAATATGTTCTCGAAGCCAGCTCTGTCTTGACAGAGACATGTAAGATTCAGAAAACCAACATAGCAGCAACCAAAATGCTATTTGAACTACAAAAAAAACCCAGAACATCTCAAACACCAACAATCATGTCAATTGTCTGCAAATAATCTGGAAAAAAAGATTTTCTGTAGGCTAATCCAGACCAAAATAAAAATGTTCAGCAAATAAAAAGTTAAAAGCAGAATTCACTTTGAAGATTATGTAGTTAGAAACTAAAGAAAGGCAGGACTGATTGGAGCCACCTTGTAAGACCTGAGAGAAGATTTGTGATTAAACATAACCCCAGGTGAGAGAGGTTGTGCAGAGCGGGCGAGGAACAAATTCAGCTTGGAATCAGATGCCAGCTCTCAGAGTCAGTGAGATCCATCAGGCAGACAGGATGGAGGACTGTAAGCCGCTGAGAGGAAGTGAGCACAGCAAAGATAAATGCCTCCATGCTGGCTTCTGGCTCACTGAGGCCCTCCCACTGCTCTTGCAGCTCCGGCGACACAGCTGGGGAGGGAGCGACGCGGAGGTGTGGAGGAGTCGATGTGAGTACATGTTCTCCCTCGCTGAGGTAGAGTAAATGATTTTCTGGTAATCCCTGGAAAAGCTGTGAACACTTGGGACACAAGGACCCATTCTTGGTCCTCTTTTTTTTTTAAACCATGAATAATATTATCTCTTACAACTCAAACTGTAATGTAAATTTTATGCAGATGATACTTTACTGTCCACTCTGGACTCTCCTCCAAATCCGTCCAATGAAAATGTTCTACTTCGGATACTTTTCAGGGCACTCTCATTAAACATACGCCCTATTTACATTTCTAGAAACCGAATGTTTGCTCTCTTTTTGGCTCTCTAAAGAATATCCATTAAATATCTATAACCAAACCTTTCAGAGTGCAGAATATTGTATTACTCTGTGCACTGGTTGGATAAAAGACTCACCTTTAAAAACCATGTGGAGCAAATATGAAGCAAACTGAGGATCAAAATGGAATTTTTGATGGAAAGTTGTTGTTTTTATCCTGCAAAAAAAATCAATGTACATTTCATAGTCCTGCGTATGCCCGATCATTTTGATAAACAATGAGTGCACGATTCTCCTTACATAATCTGAAAGAGTTATGATGTTCACAATGTGATTTACATTTTGCTCTCACCATTGACTGTTGTTTCTCACTTTTTGTATCTAGACCAATCTTCCACATATCGGATTCCGTTTTTAATTAATACGTTTGATAAACACACATCAATAAGCAATTATAGCTGCTTTTAATCACATCATAGAGAGCAATGGATGTTTTAAAAAAATGTTCATAAACTGCTTTAAATGCAAAGCTCACAATCAGGTGTACAAGAAAGAATGTTTGGCTGTTTTACGACTAATCCTCTTATATATCCCCCAGATGAAAAACACCAGAAGTTGTGTTTTTCTTGGTATTATGTTGCAGAGAAAGCTTTATTTATATACCCTCTTCTATCCAAACACTCTGAGCAAACATCGATAAAGGACGGTTTGTAGTAAAGCTGGACGGCGCTCAGCTTCTCACCGAGGCAATTAGCTGAGTGCAAAAACAAGGCTGGCCTGCACTCTGAGCCGCTGCCCGCTGCATGAAAGGAAACACTCTCAGCTAACATTCTGATCGATACGTGTGTTCTCTGGTCGGTCGTGTCCCACAGCAATTATCACCAAACACACACACACACACGGACATGGCGACATTACCGTTCAGGTTGCAGAACATTTGACCCACAACCCTTCAAAGTCAAATAAAAGATCCAGATCCTCTCTGCATACACAAACCTCAACCCTTTATGTGATCACTGATGGGTTAACTGTTTATGAAACAACAGTTTGCAGGTAAGAATTTAATCACCTGTCTAACTGTAACATTTTTTAACATCATGTATCTAAAGATTCAACACAGAGTAAGCAAAGATGATCTAATACTGTTTTTTAATACCCCTTGAAAATCAGCATCACAGTTTTTTTTACAAGTGCTTTCATCCTTATTCTAAAGTAATTACATTTGCAGAATGACTACAGAAAGTCTATTGTCTGTGGCATTCACAAGAATTATTATAAATCCAACTCTCTGTTGCATGAGAGTGTGTGAGTGTGTGTGCTCCTGCATGTGTTTCTGCGTGTATTAGACAGAACGGAGTGAGCGTGCACGGAGCGAGAGCTTAGAAACAAACAGAAACTTAAGCTTTTCGTCTCTCAGCCCTCTGCCCAATTAAAATCTCAATTTGAATGTATCAAAAAATGCTCCTATAAAAACTGTGGAGAAGATGAGCTGTTGTGTGCACCCTGTGTGTGTGTGTGTGTGTGAACTTAGCTTTGTGGAAGTGTGTTGTGAACTTTTATTATCAGGAACATGCTATCCTTCCTTCCTATCCCTATCCCTCTTCCTGCATCTTATCCCATCTCCCTCTATCCCATTTTACAAGGCCGGTGAAGGTAAGGCAGGCGGCTGTTCAACACGAGTCTGGTTTTGCTCAATATTTCTGCCTCCTAAAAGAAGTTTTTTTCTCTCGACACTGTAACTTTGCTCAATGTTGCTAAGTGCTCATGATGGATAAACATTGGGTCTTGTCTGCGTCACAGACTTTAGACTAGGTTTTTGGAAGTCTGAGGTGCAGTCATTTTCTGCATCCTCAAGATAGGAACGCGCCAGCTTTTTGCCTGACCACACCTCGTTTAAAGACAAACACACTCCTGGGCACTAACGAGGGCGTCAGGAGGGGAAAAGTAAAGACACCTGCACCGGCCAAGATGCCTTGTGCCGGGTGTAGGATAGGGCCCTATATGTGAGCTTTAAAATGGGGATCAGCATAACAGGTCAACTTTAACCTTTGAGGTTCCCATGGAGATATAAAATCTCTTTGACAAGTCAGCAGCATAAACGTTTCACAGAGAGAACAAACAACAGACAATAACAAGCATGAATAACATCAGACATTTAATGTGCAGCCTTAAGCACAAAGACATGAGCACCCATTGATTAATCATGGATGAATCATGGATCAATGGGTGCACTTACATCATCCAGACGTTGGCTGCATGTTTTCATGAACTTTCTTATAACTGCACAAAACAGGTTAAAGTCATCAGTCTGTTTTGAATGAGTCACCTAATGCCAATACACAAACACACACACACACACACACACACACACACACACACACACACACACACACACACGCACACACACTTGTTTTTGATCTTCTACCCCTGTGAGACGTGAGAAAGTGTTTACAACATGCAGCAGCACCGAGCAGAGATGCTATCAGCCTTCAATAATGACTCCTGCTGGCTGACCTGCTGCTGAGTGCGAGCTTTCAGTGGTCGGTAACTTCAGACGTGAATGTCAGAGTCGACACGGTGGCAGACAGACAAGCTGTCTGGAGCCTGTGGTTATTGGCCTCATTGATTGAGACAGATGCTGAGCTGAGCTGAGGGACACTCTGGCAAATGGAGGCTGGAATCAACACAAGACTCGGCAGATAGCGAGGTGACTTGTTCTGTCTGGTCATCAGTTCTGGAGGGGGTGTCCGATGTTCTCACCTTGTGATGTGACTTCGTCCCGGACAGCTGGGATCGATTGAACACGGGACAACAGCTTGATGACTGATGAGCTGAATTCTTGGTTATTTCTGGACTCACCACACAAACTCTGAGGTGTGAAAAAGCTTTTCCTCAATATCGACTACTTCCAACATGCTTTTGAACATTGTTACTACGTTTTAAAAGCACTAATTGTACTGATTTCTGCAGTAAGTTGTCTTCAGACCAAAAGCAGAGCAAGCCTTATTGTTATGTTAAACATGTACATTTTCAAACGAGATCATCAACGTGTCTATTCAGTCTCGTCAAACAAGGTCTCTAAATTTCTCAGCAAACAAAACTCCATCATGTCAGTGATCATATCATCCTCTGTGATCTCTCAGCTGGGTTAACCTCCCTCCTCCTTAATGAACTGTGTCTGGGTTAACTTTCCTGCTGCTTCCAGCTACCTGAGGCTGACCAGGTCCCAGTCTGATGACCTGTTAACTAGGATCATTACCAGGATTTCTCTGGTAGACTGGTATGGTAGAAGCAATTCCAAACAGGCACAATGTAGGAGCAGCCTTGTAGTTTACAGGGAATTGAAAACAATTTGAATAGGTGTTTTCTATCTAAGGAATAAAACTGACAAATTTTTATTTTTTGAAGATCTCGGCTGACAGATATGAGCTTGCTTCTTTTTAACAAATTTGACCTACAGTCAGGTGCATTTTATGCCTATAAAAATGAACAGGTGCAGCAGGTGTTCTATACAAAACTTTGAAGAAATCAGGAAAAATCTAGCTATTCTAACATTCAATCGAGGCTTTTTGGAGCATTTTGAGATTAGATCCTGATAAATGAGGACCTTGTTTTGATACTAAATAAGAAGCCTACTCTGTTCTTAACCTTAAGCCGCCTAAAGTAGTAACAACACAGAAATTCCCTCAAACAAGTAACAGAAGTTAGAGTACAAACGTATCAGACTTCAGTCTGGAGTAACAAATGAAAAATAGTTACTTTGCAAAAATGTCCTTTTACTATTATTATTATTTTTTATTATAATTATTATTAAATATTATTATTATTTTATTTTTTAATGCATTAATGTGTTCCTCATTTTGTTGTCATTGCTACAGTTGGAGCTTATCCTACTTGAGTTATTTACACACATATAGGTGGATACCTTGTGAATTCCCAGGGCATATAATAAAGATATTTTGACAAACAGTGTATTCATTCTACTTTGCATTATAAATCTGAATCTGCGACGTAACTAGCAAACTAATTTAAGATTTTCTATAAATTCAGTGGAGTAAGAAGTATATTTTTAAGTACAAGAAGGCTTTTTTCTTTACATTAAACAGAACTTATGCAGTGCTGTATTTTATAACTTTCACCCACTAAGTTGTTAAAAGTAAACTAGTGCTAGCTTGTTAAGATAATATAACATGTAAGAATTGTGTCATCAAACGGTCCAGTTTAAAGGTGATTCATGTCGCGTGGTGCTCTGTGTGGGTAATGTGCTGTATCGCCTGTTGTCTTGACACACGTTCCTAACGGAGTGTGTCCAGTAGCGGAGCACTCGGTGACTGTCTGCTCCGCCTGCAGGTAATAAAACTTTAACGGTAAACTCCGTCATGTTACAGATTGTTATTTCCCTGGTATTTTTTTCTTTGGTCGGGTAAATAAAGTTGCGCACCGGAGCCTAAAAAAAAGTCCGGACATGACGGCGGTGCACGCTGATGCCTCCTACACAGAGCGGACTTCAAGAAGCAGATCAAAGTTCTGACTGTACATTGAAATGCCACACAGATGCAAACCTACACTTGTGTACAGAAGAGATCAGGGTTAGGATTCAGATAAATGCCTGACACAAAAAGAGCAGTTTGCACGTTTGTCACTAACCCACCTTCTGCTCGACTTTTTTTGTCTGATTGTTGTCTGAAAAATATTACAATTTTGAAATTGACGGAAATCCGTCGTAGCGACGGAGAACTTTAATCCCTGAGTTTAATTTGATGATTTTTTTGCACCCCTGCAGGTAGTGCGGGAGCTAGACTATAAGCCAATATGCATGGTGCAATTGGATGCAGACGGGTCACAGCTCATGCCATCGTTGGCTGTATGCTCAGGGAGGTAAAGTTAACGATAGACATTTGCATTAACTTAGTTTAAGGGCATTTGAGCCGCTGCACATGCTTTTGATTTAGATAGCTTTTTGCAATGAACCACACGAAACATTGCACATTGAGTTTCTTAGTTTTTTTTCTGTTTTTTCTGCTTCACGGGACTTCAGCCTGACGTTTGACCTCCTGGTGCTGAAGCAAAACAAATAAAAGACATAAAACATAAGAGACATCATGACATTTATAATCAAATAAAAGTGACTGCTCCCTGTGAGGATGTGTGCTCTGTGCTTTGCCCTCCCTCTGCTCCTCTCTGAAATCTAAATGTCTGCAATCATGCTTATCTAAACAGCAGGCCCTGAAGCCGATGGCGGGCAGCGAAGAGTTACCTTAAACTCTCCTCATCTCTTCCCAGGAGCCTTTGCACACCCCATCAGCCAATCAGCCGGCCTCATAGAGAGCTGCATCGCTCTGCTCCACTTCCCTCTCTCTCATCCTGGGAGCAGGACTCTATTGCCTCATTTCTTACCTCACTCAGCCATGATGGAGGAAAAAAAAAAAAAAAAAAGAAATAAAGGTCTCTCAGGCTCAGAGATGTCAGCTGCAAGGGATCATGGAAGACTCTGCTCTGTTTATGAGGTTTTTTAATAGTGACATTTTATATGCGGACGCACCTCATATACTCTCCATCGAGCAGAGCCTTTTAAAAGATATCAGGGAGCAAACGTGTTAAAGCTGATGAAACAGAATTCATCATTGTGGCCTCAAAGGTCTGGTAATAAAACGTTAACGGTTCTGTGATCCCCGGAGAGCAGTCGGGCTGTAAATTACACACAGTGAGTGGATGGTTCCTTATTACAGCAGAGATACAGGCCAGTGAGGGGAACACCTCTTCACTGCCGGGTTATATGAGCTCTTACACAGCCAAACATGCAGGGCTGGTTTTTATGAACACAAGATCATACAAGTGCAGCAAACACTATAACAAGGGTCATTTTTTAGCACGTAAAGCTTTGCATAAAAATATTACGAGTATGATGTTTCTAGTATTCATTAAATAATGGGTCACGGCTCATTGGATGCAGAAATATTTAAAACTCTGATGTCTCTGTCAAGTGTCGGAAATGATTACAGATCACCTCCAGACATGTGTCACACACACAAAAAAAACTCTTGCATTAAATTTAAACACATAAATTCTCCCCAATGGAATACACTTTATGCAAAATCCTCTTCACCATGTTTCTCTAACACTAATATGTGTCCCTAGTCTGTCTACAAACCCCCCAATGATGAGAAAAGTCCATTCTCTCCTTCTTCTGCCTGCTCCACTTTTCAGAAAACGTGTGCTCAAACAGGCTGTTTGGAGATGTTCCCTTCATGACATCACAAAGGGCAGTAACCCCTCCCCCAGGTGGGTGACACTCCCACAGCTAGGTGTTTGTTCTGCCCTCTGAGTCTGCCTTCTCACCGTAAACAATAGGGCATGGAGCGAAAAAGACAAAGCTAAATCCGCTTCCAGAGAGGGGGCGTGGTCAGACACAGCTCATTTACATTTAAAGGTACAGACACAGAAACAGCCTGTTCTGAGCAGGGCTGAAATTACGGAAGAGGATTAGGCCCCCCCGTCCAACAAGCCAGATACCACCTCAAATTGGTGAATTACCTGCATTCCCATCATGAACTCTTGAGGTCACACATACAGTCAAGCTGTTCAAAATCCAAACACCTTTCTGGTTGCACAGCTCCGTACAGATGCAATCAGAGCCCCTCTCGCCTCCCACCATGATTCAGAGCGGAGCGATCCATCAGCCTCTCGCTCACACTGAGAACACAGACAGAGCTGCAGATCCAGAGCAGCAGCTGCATTCTCACGTTCAACACAAACTTTGAAAACTTAATTGTGCATCACTCTGAAATCTAATTGTTGGATTTACTGTGTCTGTGTGAGCACCCACACGTCCTCTGAGGCCGGAGGAAGCGTCCTGATTGGACGGTTGGCTCCTGCAGGGCTGCATCCGCCTGACCCCCGGGCTCTGTGATTGGTGTGTTTGTTAATCTGAAGTGGCGGCCTGATTACACGGGCGGTGTGGGGAATAAAAAGTCGCAGAGGAACCTTGGAGTCACCTTACACTGGAGGAGCTCGCTGGAAAAGCAATATGTGTGTGTATCAGGATGGATGTGTTCATGTCCTCCTCCACCCACACACACACACGCACACACACACACACACCTGAGAGCATCAGTACAGTTGTGAACAATACGAATCCTCTGTTTCATTAAGTCGATAAATCAACAATCTATTTCCAGCAGGAGCGTTTAATGAGTTTGTATCTGATCTCAGAGTGATGTGAATATAATTGTAACTGACATTTTTCTCTCGGTGTAAATTAGATCTGCGCACAGTGATGCAACGCTCTGCAAGAAGTGAATTCATGAACAACGACTTTGTGTTACTATAAATGAACGACGCAACAAAGTGGAGGAAATACCAAGCATGCATAACACCTGCAGACACCATGGCAACGCAAAGACAGGACGCAGGATTTTTTTTTTTCTTCAGGTAACCGAGTTTAGAAGTTGTCATAACTTCCTCTGAACAAACTCTTCAGCTGTCTCATAGCTACGTTTGCAGCAGCACCTCAAACACCAGACTTAAAGAAGTGGGTTTTTTTCTTACAATTTGGAAATAAAGGAGGAAATATTCTAGAGTGTGATGGATGTAAATTCTTGTGTGTCTGTCTTAAGCAGAGCTGAGCTTGATATAACACTCCTTGTAGACACAAAGACAGAAACATGCATATGCATCATAGTCGTCAGAGTTATACAGCTCTGCATATGTATGGTTATTTGTTATGACGCTAAATCTGAGTGGATCTTGGAACCAAAGCACAAGCTGCATTTCTACTCCCACTGAAGCCTCCTTAATCACTCAGCTGCATCCAAACTCTTAGACACAGCGGTCTGTTTGGCTCTCTTCCTTCTCTCTCCACATCATCTGATTTATATCAAAGTCTTACTCCTCAAAACAACATGGACTCATATGACATCATGACTCACAAGCTCCCTCTGCTTAATCTTCACATTTTATTGACCTCACACCTTTTTATGGCTCTGTGCAGTGATAGCCTTTCTGTGTCAGGTTGTCCGACCATCACACCAAATGAATATCATTGTAGCAGCTGAAATTGTGGAATATACCTTTAAAGGGGACATATTATGAAAAATCCACTTTGACAGTGTTTTTGAACATATATTTGGTAACCTGAGTGTCTACTGACCCACAAAATGTGAAATAAACCCATCCAGTTCTTTGTTTGTGGTTTGCATAAGTCTTACAACACAGAGACTAGTGCTCCCTTTCAAATGTGCTCTCCTTGTGATGTCACAGTGGGATTCTGGAAAAAAAAATCCCCTCCCCTCCCCTGGTATCTCCACCCATGGACTCCATCCCCAGCCTAGAGCAAAACTTTTGCGCAGGTCCGCCATTTTTCCATCTCATTGCATTTAAAGAGACACACACACCAAAACGGAGCATTCTGAGAGAGCTGGTTTATACAGGGTCACAAACCTCAAACACAAACCACAAACAGATGTTTCATTTAGACCACAGGGGATTGTTTGAAAAGGTAGAAAAGGGGGATAACAGTATGTCTTTAAGACATACTGTTATCACTAGCCGGTGCTTTGTTTTATCCCTAGTGTCATTTTGAGTGGCACTTCTGCCTCCTGTAACCCAGCTCCTGTTTTTCTTTTGCTTGAATAATCAAAAAGTAACTGGACCCACCTGCAGAATAGAAAAGTCCAAAATCAAAATCCAACAGAAACAAATGGGAGACACAAGGAAAGAACTGTGAGGTAAGACATAGCAGGAACACAGGTAGGTAGATGAATGAACTGACACAGAAGGGAAGAAACACAGAGGCTGTATCCGAATTGCGAAGTACATACTCAATCTGTCAGTAGGCAGTATGTACTATCCGTGCTGTATACTGTTTAGTACCTACTACTCAGTAGGCGCACACAGTGGGCAGATATTTATCCCTACTTCATCTGATTCATTCAGTAAGGAAGTGACGTCATTTACGTTTCCCGAACCAGCCGCATCCACCCGTTTTTTTTGTTTAGCTTTATTCAAGAAGAGTGTAAAGAGTACAGTCAGGTAAACAAAACAATATCACAATGTAAATCAAGTAAAAGGTAGATTAAATAACGATTTACGTTTAATTTTGCACAGCATTGTGGGTGGTAAAATACAATTCATTTCCTGAAAGCACGCATCCGATCCATACTGCATGAAACCCGGAAGTTAGTATCCATACTGAAATGTTCAGTATACTGAGGTGGACCCAAAAAATGCATACTGAATGACCACGAAAGTTCAGTATACTGAAACTCCATACTGAATAATACGTACTGCCTACTGAACTGTGACTATTCGGAAAGGGCCAGAGACTAAATAGACACTGATGCAATTAAACACAGGTGAGACTAACAAGACAGATGAGACTAATGAGTGCAATCAAAACGAGAGGGAAACACCCACAAAGGCAGGAAGTAACTCCAGACAAGACATACTGGGGACAAGAACTACAAAATAAGACAGGAAACACTAAAGACCAAAAGAGAACTTCATTCAACATGGACACATTTAGAATTCTAGTCCTGGTTTGTTTTGAACACCACCACATAGCCACTTTTTATGTTGTTTGTTTTTGCTTGTCCTTGTGGTTTTATGTACATTTGTATACGTGTGAACCAACAACCTTCCAAGGGACTACATATGGAAATTAGCCTAAAGCTACAATTTGGCATATTTACATGTTTATGTTCATCAATGTGCTCTGTCCCTATAAATTCACTGAGAAATAGAAAAGCAGGAAGCTTCCCAGTACAAGGTACGACTTGATTTGAAATGTGATTGGCTGCTGAGGTCGGTGTTTGTTTTCCACACTTCCTCTCAGCGACTCGTAGCTTTCTTGCAGTAGGACTCTGTGTTTAATGCCCCTCAAGCTGAACATCCCATAATACTCTCCTCTCGTCTCTGGCCAAAGTCCAACTCTGTGCAGAAGTTAAAATGAAGTGGAAACTTTTATTTGATCCCCGCTCGGCTGTGATGGAGCGTCTGTGTGCTCAGATAGCAATCAGCTGGCTCTAAAAGGTCCCCGCTGGAATCCTCCATAATCTCCCAGGAAGACTTTTATCAACCATAAAATCTTAATAGCTTATAAAAATCATCTGTGTGACCTTCAGGGAGACGAGAACATTAGGTGGGCCGAGCCACTGTTTGTTCTGCGCACTTTTCTCACACAAAAAAAGAAGAAGAAAATAAACTGCAGAAACAGTTTGCTGATGATCTTCAGTGATTCGGGGATTTCCTAATCCAACAAATATGCAAACAAACAAACAAGGCTAAAAATGTCCTTATCAGAGCGGCATTTAATCTGCAATAAAGGGCAGTGTGCTCAAAAGAAAGACGGCCGGGATGGAGGGTAACGAGGCTTAAATTGAAAAGAATTGGTTTAATGCTTAGCAGCCAAATGCAAGATATGGATCTCAACCTGGTGTGTTTGTGGGCGGAGTCTCTGCACAGGCTGTAAGAGGTGGAGAAAGAGGCTTTGAATTATCAATTTAAATACCACTGCTCACGTTCACATTGGTATCCATGCTGGTCTGAAGAAATGAGGACCAAATACTCAAGCCTCACACGTGACAGGTTGGAAGAAAAAGAGACAGAAAAATGGGTTCATAAAGAGCCTTTTTCCATCCAGGGTGAAATTAACGCTCTCTCTGATGGATGCCGTTCCGCAGCCCGCTGCTGAATTATTGTACAACTGAAGCATAAAGCAGTCATTGGTCTCAGTAGGGCACACGCGCCACAGTATTAATCACAGCTCCATATGAACACAATCAGAAATGTGTCACACAGATGCTGTGGTTAACCTTCAGGATAAATGACACTCCCTTCTTCTCATATTCTAAAGGTTACACTCTTTATTTGGTTGGCGCACGTTTAACATCCAATAAATCACCACATGTGCAGCGTTCATCGATTATGTGTCTCCAGATCATTCTGGATGGTTATGAGACATCCACGCGGGTTATGATATCATGTTTGATCCCATGAAATGTCGAGATTCTAAAAATAGGACGTCGAGGAGGATAAACCCAAATAAGAGCCGTTTGATTGATTAATTTCACGCCGCACGTTACGGCATCACACGGCGGCCACTTCTATCAAGAGGTTATAAATTATGAAAAGGCACCATATGGGTCGCCTTTCCCCTTCCTCTAATTATGTGAAAGTCAAGAAAAATCCAATTTTCTACTCTGCATTATTAAGGAACACCGAGCTGCACATATGAACAACACAGGAAGTCAAATCCTGGCTGATGTTATTTGTCTGTGGTTAGATTTTTATCAGTTCAACTCTATAAAACATTTATGTTCCTCTGGTTCTCTGGGGATAAATGATTTCAAAAGTTTATTTTTAGGCTTTTTGTGCTTTCATTTAGAGACAGGTCAGTGGATAGAGTCAGAAATAAGTGGGGAATGATATGCAGTAAAGGAGCCACAGGTCGAATTTGGACCCGGGCCACTCGCCTGGAGGAGCAAAGCCTCCACACTAACCACTGTGCATACCGTCGCCCTGATTGATAACCTTTGAAAAGAAAGTAAGGGAAATACTTATTAGTTAGGGTACTTACCTCATCAGGAATTCATGCATGCTACAGAAACGGACCCAGTGGGGGAGAGCGCGCACCGCTGAACGGAACAAAACGCAGCACAGAATTGAGAGTTAGCAACTCCTGCTTTTTGCAAGCTAAAATTACCGTTTTGATAATGGAGTTGGAGAGGAATAACGGCTGTTTCTGGTTATAAAATCATCTTCATTTCCCAAAAATGTTTAGCTCTGCGGCTTCCTTTCTGTGATGTTGTCACTAAACTCCGAAAAAAATTTCCAGAAATATTAGATTTTATTTGAGTGACTTTTGTAAACACACATTACAGTTTCCGTTGTACAGCCTTGTTTTTATTTTAGTTTCAGTTAAAGAAAGTGTGTTTGAGATTTTAGTTTTCTGTATTTTGTTACTTTTTGTTAATGATAATAACCTTGGTGCGGACTTTACACCAAAACTAAAGACGGGACTCATGCCGAGCTGCTGCAACAGGCCACACAAGTTTAACAACGTTGTTAAGAAGGAGAGACGTGTTGCGTTGAAATATTTGTGTCAGGAAAAGCAGCATCAGCTTTTGCAATTATTGAAGTTATTTTTTGGGCCTTATTTTATTGATAGGACAGCTGATGTTGGGACATGTTGGGAGGAGACAGCGGGGGAAGACATGAAGCAAAGGGCTGAGGTCGGATTCAAACCCACGGCCGCTACGATGACGACTACAGCCTCCGTACAAGGGGCGCACAGCATAACCGCTAGGCTGTCTGGCGCACCCTTGTAATAATTTATTACTGCAGTCTGCAGTGCATCCCTCCATTCTGTCACACAACACCTGTCGTCTTTTATGAGTCCAGCATGCAAAGAAAAATGTCCAAGGATCAGAATCACTGACAGAAAAGTTGAATCCATGCACCCCTTCTTCTTGTTTATACGTTTTTAGACTTTCTAACAGATGCATGTGTTAAAAATATTCCTTAACCTACTTTCCCTGAGGGATAGCAAAAATAATCTGCACAATGTTGAGTGTGTTTGCTGTGTGCCCGGGATGTGGGGGCGGCTGTCTTTAACTACCTGAACAAACCTGACAACAATTAGCTCATGATGCAGATCTGCAGGTTTGAAAGTCTCCCCCCCCCTCCCTCCTCCTCCTCCTCCGGTCTCCAGCGCCACAGATGCACTCTGAACACTTTTCCTCATCTTCGATTACCTCAAAATTTACCCCAACTCTTAAAAATATGAGCATAATAACAACAAATTGCTGAGAGACCACAAGGCAATATGAAGAGAGATGGAGCCAAAACACTTGTTCCCCAATGCAAAATAATGAGCGCGAAGTATTGTGCGGCGGCGGGGAACAGAGGAATCAGAGCTGTACTCTGTCTCTCTCGCCCGCTCTCTCTCTCTCTCTCTCTCTATGCGTGCCTCTTGGAAGTTGGTGCCAAACATATCTTGAAGACCACAGCTATTACCTCTGCTCAGTGGCACGCAATTTATACTGTGCTCCCCGGGGAAATTAACTTTGTGGTGACAACTCACAAGATAAACAATTCTGAGAGGAATTCAGGCCATTCCTCTGCAGAAAGAAAAGTATAATTACAGGCTGTGAACTTCAGCACCGAGGGATACTCTCTCTCTCTCTCTCTCTCTCTCTCTCTCTCTCTCTGGACTATTTGTGTCTTTGTATATGTACGGGTGCTTTTTCCTCATGAAAACATTTTAATTTACACGTCAGAACGAAACGTTTGACCTCCGGATTTTCCCTGTTCCTTTCTGCAACATGTTTCCATGCTTCTAAAAGAGTTGTTAAATATTCATTGTCAACATATATTCCCCCATCCTGAGGCAGCTGAGCCGGGCTTCTGCACATGCAATAATGAGAGCGAGGCAACAGAATGCCCAGCAGTAGCCAAGAGCCAAACGCTCAGCGCTGAGCCGGGGAAATGTACAGATCCTCAGAGCGGGGGTCGGCCAGAAGACGAGCACTGAGCGGCTCGTCTGCCAGTTTTTAGGATGTTTCACAAAGGAGCTGAGTCCTGTTGAATAAAAAAAAAAAAAAAAAAAAAGACAAACTCATGAACACAAAAGCTTTAATCCAAAAATCTGTCAAAGCTGCACTCGGAGGAAATCGAAGTTCAGTCAGCAATTTATCTGCAACTTTTAAACAAATGAAAAACAGAAAAGAGACGACTGACTGTCTCATTTTCATCTCATATTTATTTATATTACTCCTGATAAAAATCAACCAGAAAGCTCTGACATTTCAGAGAGTTTTATATACTTATATTTCTATTTGGCTGTGACTCACTTGGTAGAGTCGGTCGTCTCGTGTGAGTGTGTAGGTGTGACCTGCGGCGTAAAAGCGCTTTAAGAGACTAGGTAAGAAATATAAAAGCTCGACTGAGTGGAAAAGCTGTGGCCTATTTTTAATACAGTCTTCTGCGATCTCTGGGCCTGATTGACTTAGATCCCAAGTAAAAAGTACTAAATTGCATGTTCACTCCATAAAATTGCACGTTTGGTAAGGTGTGCAATATGCGGGAACATTTGCTTGAATTATGCAAACCTTGCTGCTTGAACAGCTGCAAACCTTGTGGAGGAGGTAATATTTAAGCATTTTGTCTTCCCAGTTTTTTTGCACGCTAGGGCAGAAACGCCTCTAAATGGACAACGTGTCTTGTTTTGCTCATAAGAAAGACGCAATCCTCACTTCCTGTTAGTAGATCAGATAGCACATTTTTTGCGGGTGGTATCAAGTTTGCATACGTTTTAAGACACGCAAAGCTTCCCCTCATTATGTGATAGGTGTAATTTATTTGAAATAACTGATAAGTTATAAATAAATTCATGGAGAAATAAATATGATTTTAGTGACATAAAACAGCGAATTCTTGTAAAAAATGTCATAAAACAATTGTAGAAGTTCATTTAAGTTTAATAATTTGTAAAAGATATCAGTGTTAAAACAGATTCAGTCTGAAGGATTTAAAACACTTTAAAACTTATTTTTTTGTTAAAAACCTTTGAAATATACAGATATGTCTGCCAACATTTATGAATCTGTCATCTACCTGTAATGTCTATCAAGAGATAATGCATGTGATTGATTAGTGATGCCTGCCGAGGCCGGAAGGGGGAGCTCTCAGCCGCGATGCCTCATTCTGCATGACGCTGACAGAGGAAGCATCGTGTCTTGAGTCCATTTATTCATTTTACCCTTTTTCAGGTAAAAAGATAATAAATATCTGTGTTTATCTACAAAGGATGTTTCTAGAGATGTTTTCGTGTTTATTGTTAGGAACTTACAGAAAGGTTGATGTTTAAAATGTTGTATTTACATTTATCATTTTATTAGTAAGACACTAAGCTAGGTTAGCTCCGTGTTGTATGTCGTCCACATGTCACCACACGAGGTCAGTGTTGGCATGAGCGCGTGTGTAGGTCTGGATGTGTGTGTATATTAAGATTAAGATTAAGAATCTGAAAGTGTTTATAAGAATAGTCATGGTTGAGAATATTCATGTTTAATCGTGTCAGTGAGCACATATATTTTTTTGTCAGGAAGAAATTGTTCAACAGAAGAAATATGAAGTAAAGTGATAGACAGGATATTTTTGTTTGTATTTTCAACACTGTTGATTATTTTATTCTATTGTACTTACCTGTTATGTTTCATATTTGCCTGTGAAAAGAAAGCACCATTGTGACTATGTGGATCATTTTGAAAAAGATAAATTAAATCATTCTGCATGACGCTGACAGAGGAAGCATCGTGTCTTGAGTCCATTTATTCATTTTACCCTTTTTCAGGGCACAACAATTACACCTTTCATTTTAAAACTGAGGTGTGAACGGTCTGCAGTCGTTCACACACAGCAGTGTACAAACTGAACTCTTAACCTGATCAGCCAAGAAGACCAGGCGACGATGGGCTGGTGAAAGGAAAACGGATCAATACCTGATGTCTCCACACTCTGTTAGCTCCGCCCACATGGTCATTCAGCGCGTCCCACTCATCTACTCGCTCCTGCGCCTGAGCTCAGTGTCGCTCTCTGTCACCGCTGCTGAGAAGCATCATTCTGAACGCTTTCTGCTCCAAGCTAACCACCATTACCTGCAGCTTTGATATCTCACTCTGTTAAAGTGGACTGACAGTAAATAGATTTGGTGAATCCATATTTCATTTCCCGTGCGTTCTCCCGGGAGCCTTACGGCGTCCTTGTCAGGCAGCCAGCATCCTCTCCGTCCAGGGAAAAACCGCCGCCTCCCTCCAGAGTCCTCGCAGGCTCGTCCTCAGTCCTCTGACAACATTGTCACCAAGAAGACATCCACCTCAGCTTGATTAGAAACATCAATCTTGTCTGTTTCCTGGTGTTCCCTTGAGTTTGACACTGCAGACAAACAGTGCTGTCAAAATAATCCAGAATATTAAATCATGTTTATGTTTGGTGGGAGTTAACTTGACTTTCAATTCAAGGCCAGTTTCAGACGTTTCTGCAGGTTGGAGGTAGCTTGACTAGATATATTTCAGGGTGTCTCACTCTTATCCTTTCTAGAGTTTCAAAATACTGCGGTCAAGGCACTCATCCATTGTGTCAGTCAAATTAATTCATATGCAACTACACTGTAAGACTTTGGAATAAATCTGTGCAGAAACGTTTCACATGGTTGACTTCAGGTACAATCACAGCTTATCCCATTCTTCAGGCTGCAGACAGCTTAACGATATTTAACATTCCCTCCTGCCCGTGTGAGCTTGGATGCAAACATCGAGAGTCCGACGCCAGGAATCTGTCAAACTGTCTCATGACGTCCCCGCTCCGTCCTAAGATCTGATCCAATGTACCCGGCATTCACTGCAGGTCAGAGCTCAGTTAATCCATTCAGGTCGACTGTATTCAGCTGACAGAGAGACAGAGAGAGTGTCACCAAGAGGAGTGAAAGATGGTGTCTCTGACAGCTCAGTTTAGCAGCAGGGCTTCACTTCAACCTTTACCTGTACTCGTCCAAACGTTGGATGCATAATGTGAATGAAATGATAACCAATTGAGAAAGGGGGAAGCCCAACAACCACAGCAAATCAGTTTTTACTCACAACAAGCTCGCACTTTAACATGAACAGCCCATGTTAACAACGTCTCCATGACTTCATCCAGATTTTTAGTGAATTTTCAGTGAAAAGTACTCGAAAAACACTCAGCTCCAATTCTTCCTGCCCTTTGTCCACCATGTTTGTTTAGTCTTAAAGCAGCAATATGTAACTCTGACCCCTAGTGTTTAAAATGGGTACTGCAGTCCAAATTCAAAACATTGCAGAGAGCTGTCTCCCCCTGCCCCCTCCTCTCTAGAGTCGATGCTCATATCCTAGCCCATAACTTTATCATCTCACTCACTACACATTTTACTGATTGGACCTTTAAGTGTCTGTTTAACTACAAAAGATTGAATGATATTTCCAGTTTTGGAGCTATTACGGCATAGAGAGGTAGAGTACATGACTTCACTTTATTTCAGCCATTTAAAACCCAGATTACTATAAGGGCCATAATTACAGATGATTTCACCTCTCTCACCAAAGCAAACATCTCTGTGTTCTGACCTGGTGAAGCTGGATACGGATTGTTAGGAGAGTATCTTTATTGTTGGGTTGGCATGAAGTGACAGAGACTTTGGCAGAAAAAGGATAATTTCTGCCTCACATGAAGTCATTAGGTAAACAGTGTGAGAGCCAGAGTAAACCTCATTTACATCTGCTGCAGTTTCAAAAAGACAAAACACCTTTTAAAACACAGAGAATTTCAAATTCTGAAATGCTTCTCAAACAGCTGCTCAATCTTTCATTTGTTCCTAAAATCTTCCAGAAACATGTACATGTGTTGTCTGTATTTTCAGACAACAAGCTGAAGGTGGAACAGTCGCTCCTGACATGATTAGTTTGACACTTTGTCAGAGCAGAGACCTTACAGACAGATTATACACACATCAGATGTCTTCCCTGTCATAGCGTTTGTTTTTTAACCATATCAGCCCGTAACGGCTTGAAGTAGCTACGATCCTGCAGCTGCTCCAGATCTCCCAGGAGGGAGTCTGACGGGGAGAAATTTAGAGATTGACAGTTGTTCTTTAATGCCTCCTGACACTGCTGAAGGCTTTCTGGGAAAAGAAAGCACACCACACGAACAAGGTTGCCTGAGCCTAATCCACTGCTAACCTGATTCCTTCTCACTCAGAGCGGGCAGAAGCGGCTCGGACGCTTTTTTGAAAAGTTGTGATAAAGACTCGGTGTTGTCATGACGATGCAATCTCTGCTCCTGCAGGTGTTTGACAGCTCGCCTGCTAATCCTTCAGGTGAGCTCACTGCTGCAGCCTCTGCTCTGAGACGCTGTGGGGGAAGATGCAATGCCATGTTGATACTGGGTATGCCTTTCCTCACATGTTTACAGGGTAATTAAACATACACATTAATATGGAAACATACAGTACTTCAACAGATGAGTAATCATTCAGTGCTTGTGTGTAAGTCTCTCAGCGCCTGATTGTGCATCATTTGCTCCCATTATCTGCTCCGTCTCAAGGTCTATTTCACAAAGAATATAACACTGATGATATTTAAGCTCAAACACGCCCATAAAGTTATGTATGTGGCTGATAATCTGTGTAATCATTTTTGACATAAATGAGACAAATAGGCAACATTTATTGAGGTTTAAGTTTTTGCAGAGAGGAAGATACGAGTCGTTAAACAGACGGTAAATGGTTCCATAAACCAGAAGGTAAAAGGTCGACTTGATTCACACGCTGAATGGCGAGCTTGTAACAGACTCTTAATTGACACTAGCCTGCATGAGACAAAATAGTTTTAGTGGATAAAATAACTTCACGTTGTACGTGTAACCAGCTCCAGTAGGTCATTCCTTTTAGCCTGTTGAATGGCAGTCTTTACCAGAGACCTCTCAGCTTTGTTGACCGTCCACACTCGGCCGAGTTACCTTACCTCTTCAGGACATGAATGAAGGTTCAACGACTTGTTGCTCCTGCTGTTGGACTTTCATTGCTGTGAAAAATGATTGCTTCCTGTGAGGGCTGGCCTCAGATCGGCATGTCAGCCTTCAGGTCTTTGATGAGCTTTTCAGTGCCCTTCAGCTCTGAACAGGATGAGGGACACTTTGTGCAGACACCTCACACCACCCCGCCTATCTATTTCTGTGAGTGAGAGCGTTAAATATTCATCAGCGATCGGCCTGCCAAGGAGAGGAGCCCTGAGCAAACAGGGCGATGGGCATTCAGCGTCTATCTGCAATGATCACAGTGCATATCAGTGTGATTATCAGAAGTTAAACAGACACGGAGAGCAGGGGAGCGCGTCTACCTTCAGATGACTTTCTCTCTGCTGTTTGATCTCTGAGGGCTTCACTCCTCCTCTGTGTGTTTTCTCTCTCTGTGTTCACTCAGATTATCTTGCTGCAGACGACATTTGTTTGAAATGTACTCCACAAAGACAAAGCGTTTATTTGTGATGTTTGAATACCTCCCAGCAACACAGTCATTGTGAAAAACGGGTTGCTTGATATTCTGATGGGAGCAATTAACTCGCTCTGCTCTGAACTTTTGTTTTCTGCCTTCTCCAGAGGCGAGAAGTTTACACTGAGCAATGTCACTTTCAAATACGTAAATACCTGCTTTTTATGGGTGGATGGGTAACGCCTTTTACTGCTTATGGAATATAACTCCAAAGACGGAAAGTATGAAGGCTGAAAGATTGTACCTCAAGGGAAATAAGGCAATGTAATGTTATTCCAGTAGCTTTGTTTTTTGATTTTGAAAAGTCAAGATAACTTTAAGGTTCAAAACACCACAATGGCTTCAATGTAATCAACTTTGACAGTGTTTTTGAACAGATATTTGGGTAACCTGAGTGTCTACTGACCCACAAAATGTGAAATAAATCCATCCAGTCCTTTGTTTGTGGTCTGTATAAGTCTTACAACACAGAGAAAAATGCTTTGTTTCTAATTTGCTCTCCTTGTGACATCACAGTGGGACCAGCGCCACAATACACTGCTCCATTTCAAATACGCTGCGAGTCTATTTTTTAAGGTGTGAGCTGCAGGCACGAGTCAAGCTGGACAGAATATGACAACCCTGACAGGAAGTCAGACAAGGAAACGCACAGAGCGGCCGGTGAATTTAAAAATAAAACACAATATACCGACTTACTCATCCATCTTTACTTGAAGTCATATTTAGAGTCTGACAGTTTAGTGGATGGACTTTGATCAATCAAGGATTAAAAGGATCTTTTAATGATTGTTTGTGAACGTATCGTGATTGCAGCTCGTCGCCTGGTGTAACATATGCCTCATGGGTTTAATAGTTTTGAACAACCATTCAACAAAGGAATGCAACAAATCAGGCTTTTATACCCACTCAGAAACTGTTAGATACCTTTACTGCCTTCTTTTGAGGTCGTCCCCACAGAAAAGAGAAGATTGCCAGACTCCCTCTTCAGAGTTAAACATGTAACATAATAGCTGTGAGATAAGAGAACAAACTCTCTGCAAAGTGTTCAGAGTGTGCTCTTGAAGCTGTCTGATGCACCTTGATACGAGGACACGGAGACACTTAGACAGTGACATCAGTCGATTTTTGATCCGGGACCTTATTTGACATTGTCTTCGAGCACAGAAGCTATCGTTCGTTTGTGAAGCTCGGGGTGCAGCAGCAGAATGAAAGAGCTGTTCAGATCAATTCAATCCCTGTAAGGGGCTGATCTCTGTCGGAGAGCAGACGGCCCGTGGTGAAATAATGTGGAGGAAGAAGGGGGGTCAAAACGGAGAACTGAAATTTAGATAAAGCAGATATCAACATGTTTACTTCTAATTCAATGTGAGATAAAAGGTTGTGTTCGCTGAATGGGGATGAATACTAAAAGGTTTTAGCTTCAAAGAGTGATGCAACAAAACGGTTTTGAAATCTGGTCATGGCTTATAGTCGTCATGGTAACAATTGAAAAAACATGCACAGACTCCACATTCTAACAGTTTGCAAACATCAGGCTAAAGAGTCAAATTTGTTAATTTATTGGTAAATAGACTTTAGCTTGTATTGTGCTTTTCTAGTCTTCTGACTACTCAAAGCTAATCCATTCACACACTGCTGAAGAAGCAGCAGGAGCAACTTGGGGTTAAGTGTCTTCATCCAGGGACACATCAGACATGTGGCTGCAGGAGCTTAGGGATTGAACCCTCAATCTTCCATTAGAGAGATAACCAACTCTACCGACTGAGCCACAGCTGCAAGTATAGTTACATGAAAAGATTGTCTGATTGTCCCTGTGGTAATGTACTAGTACAGTAAAATAAAAATAAAAATGTCTTCACATATTGTGACCTTCAGTGTGATATCTTTAGCTTCTTAAAAGCACAGTGAGCCTTTGTCCCGAGAGGGGAGTGAGGTGTGAATAATTCAAATCTTCATCAGAGACCGCGTCCACCCACTGAGCCTGCAGTTGACCTTCTCTTCATGCAAATGAGATGAGCAATGTGGGGGGATGCATCTCTCAGTCAAGACACATCAACACGGTGGCCCTCTCAGCATCTCGAAAATATCTGTCATGGTTCGTTGGTAGACCTTTGGTGTCAGTTTTGAATGTTTGACACTGAGGTCATGTTAAACAAATACGCATGGATACTAACAACGCTTTCACACTTGCAGAACACTCTTGAAAAACTGCTGATATTTCCAGGTGATGAATGTGAGGACGCAAACAGCCACATTTTATTTTTTATTTTTCTGCAGCAAGTCCGAGTGAGCTGATGTGAGAACGCAGCAGGATATAATCAGGAGAATTGACCTCGAGCTAGTGGGAGGGCGTGGTGACGTTTATATCCTGTGACTGGAGTCTGTGCATGGACTGTCTGCACGCCACCGCTATGATCTCTGTGCACTTACTTTTTCTTTAACTACTGTTAATCTTCAGTATGTTGTTGATATTTTGATTTCATTGAACTACATGTAGCATTGATATAAAGGCAAATATTCTCATTCTCATCAGACAGCAGACTCTGCTGCTTCGTCTGCTACTTCAGCGACTTTTTTATTTTTAGCGCATGTCTTAACCCCTCCTCCCCCCTCCCCCCTCCTGTCTGACTGCGATCAGGTGCATAAGTGAGCAGCCAGGTCAGGAGAATATCTGGAGCAGTCCTCCTGAACTTATCTGGATATTCATATCATATGCATATGTGAAAACGGCTTAAGAAATTTTACACGGATAAAGAAAAAATTCAAAGTGCTTCCTGGCCTCATGATAACATTTACAAATGTCCCTCATTCTGCAAGAACACCTGTTGATCTAGACGGTGACAGACTGCTATTTTTCCATTCTACCACTTTGTTGGACTTTCTGCTTTGTGCAGGACTGAAGGTGTTGTCTGCTTGCCTTCCTCCTGCAGCTTGACTTATATTGTCTGATCTGTTGCCTCAGCTCTGAGTCAATCTCTTTATTCTTGTAACGAAGAGGGTGATAATGGAAACTTTATTTAAGTAGCCCTTCGACTAAACAAGCACTTTGTAACTTGTTATGTGTGACTCCTCCTGTGAGCAGTGTGGCTGCCTCTGCTGCTGCAGGGAGCCGAAACTTTCCCTTTCTAATTGTAGCGTCCATTATCGGACTAATTGGATAGTAATTGGTGTCTGCCCAAACACCGTATAACACTGATTACACCGGCAAATTTAAAGGAAGCACTGAGCCACTGAACAAGCGGCCATATTGGACAAGCTGACACACACACACACTCTCACACACACACACACACACACACAAACACAGTTATGTTTGACAAGGTTAAATTGGAGCTCTGACTGACATCCTCAGTGAAACTACAAAGAAATGTCATCCCGGGGACATT